>NC_045426.1:242010812-242330812 GCF_902635505.1 Sarcophilus harrisii
GTGTTTATATATATATATATATATATATATTTATACGTACATATAATTTGTTGAGGTTTGCAAAGCACTTTATATACTTTTTACTATTTGATATGCATATACTATAAGGAAGTTCTGTAGTTATTATTATTATTATGCCCATTTTAAAGATGAGGAAAGTGAGCTGAGAGTTTGTCTTGTCTAGTGTCACACAGCTATCAAGCGATACTCAAAACATATTCTCTAGACTTGAAGTCTAGAAATGCTTTATCTACCATGTCAAACTCTTTTCGTGGTCTATAGTGCATGAAATAAAACATTATTTCAATCACTGCCAACAGATGAATCTTCATGTATTCCATGAAGATTGAATCTTGGAGAGTTTTATAAGTTTAAGAGAAGGTTTTGTTTGTTTGTTTGTTTTTCTTTATCCATGGACCCTTTGGTTTAAAAATAAAAATGAGTCAGAACAGAGCCATAACTAGGGCAGGGCTAGAGAGTCTTTTCCCTAAGAAACCATTGCACTCATTAGCATTTGCACTCATTAGCACTATAAAAATAATTGAGCTTAATGAGAAATCAAAAAAAAAAGTTAAAATAGGAATCTGCCTAATGGTACCTTTCCACTACCATTGCTTTGTTGATTGATTTTCAGGTTAGCTCCAACTCGATGTAATTTATTTGCTGTTTAGGAAGCTTTTTGGGGTTATCAAAAGTGATAATTATAATTACAGGTGACAGTCAAAATTCCCAGTCGTAAAGGGAGTCATTATTTGGAACCATAGAATTTGGAACCAGAACTTTTGAATCATTGAGTCTAACCCCCTTCTTTTCCAGATCAGGAAACTGAGCTTTTGTCTCATTAAAACTGTATTCCAGTCTAAAGGTCAAGATGTTTCTTTTTTATTTTTTTTAATGCTAACCACATACTTCTTTAGAAAAATTCTTGGGCCTTTAAAAAATGGTCCTTCCTCAGGAATTTATTTGAACTCAGAAAAGATATGATCTACTCTTCCATGACTCATCAAAGAATTATGAGCACTTTCTTAAATAAATAAGAAAGTAAATATCTTCCAAAAAATAAAAAGCATTTGTCATACTTTTTACTATATACAATTTTCAGCTACAATCACTTCATTATTTATTCTAAATCCTATCACCTCCACCCAATATGTCCAAAAGTAAATTTATCTTCTCTTCCTCTTCTTGGGTATGATAGTATAGGGGAAAAGACTGTATTTAAGAGTCATGGGATTGACTTCAAAGCCTGTTTCTGAAACTAACCATAAACTTTTACAAGAAATTTGAATTGGGCTTTGGTTTTCTCATCTGTCAATAAGGAAATGATGAGATTTAGATGATTTCTAATGGTCCTTTTAGTTTTATATTTTTGATCTTATGACTATTCTCACCCTTCTTTCCCCTCATCTTCCCTACCCCTATGTGGTGGTTTTCCTGGGAAGGCAGCCTTAATCTCAGTTGCAATAAATAAATTACTTCGAAATCACAGCCAGCTGCTAAAAATGCAAACGTTTATTTCTCCTTACAAAATTCAGCCCGGTTAGTTGAGGCCTATCTCTCTGCCTGGCTCCAAGAGATCTTGCCGCTTTGTCCTTGGCTTCTGCCTCTGCTTTCTTCAGCCTCCAGCCAGCTCCGACTCATGGCTTCTCAATCTCCAGTCTGTGGCAGGTAGTCTTTTCTTCCAGAGTGTTCTTTCTCAGAGCCCTGTTGATGTTCCGGAGAAATTCCCCCCCTCGCTCCAAGAGCTTCCTTCATTTATGTGATCTCCCAAAGGTTAACTACGCCTTCTTGAGGGAGAGGGATTCTGGGTTATCTCCCAGCGTGCTCTCTGGTCCTAAGGGAGGTGTGAATTCAGCTCTCATACTAGCCCTGAACTCTCGTGTGAACTCCATTGAGTACTTAGATATTTGAGCTCTCTAAAGGTGTGAACACAAGCATTTTTCAATCAGTTCCACTTAGTATCTTGTTTCAAGTTCTGGCCCAAAATAATTCTTTCTAAGATTAAATTAACTCCAATGTCTTTAACACTTTGTAAAGAAATGTCTTAACACTTTAGTAAAGATTCCAACACCCCTATATCTGTTTAACCTGTTCCTCCTCCTAACTTTCTAAGCACTGTTTATAATATCATCCTTAATTCAATCAGTTAACTAAGATGGAAAATTTGAACCAGTTTTACTTGACTTCTCCTTCATTACATCCACATATTCAATCAGTTGTAAACCCCTAAAGATTTTATAGTACAAATGTCTCTCCCATTTACCTCCTCTTTTCCAATTCTGTCTTCCATGACCCCAGTTTATGTCCTATTATATATCCAATATGTCTAAGCTTTTTGGTTTAACAACCATTTATCTGGCCATTTTCTTAAAGTTATAAATTCAACACAATAAATCAACCTCTGCTTTGCATATTTTGTCAATTTTTGATATGTAAATATTCACACTAAAATTTTAACAACAGCTTTTCACAAGCCCTTGTAACCCAGGTCCAACATAACTGCTCATATGGAGCTTTCAACTTCTTGAGAGAAAGGATTGCATCTTGTTTTAGATTTGCATATGTAGTACTTTGTATATAGTACACTATACAAAGAATATGTCTTGATAAATGAATATTTGAATTAGATTAAACAGATTATCCATTATGATTCAGGAATTTTTCTATGCCTTTACTCAGTAACATTAAAGTGACTAAAGAGTGAAATCAAAAACAGCTGAAATCAGGAATAAAAGGAGACATGATGAATTCTTCAGTGTACATTAGTGAAAGAAAGAGGAAGATTTAACCATTTCTATCCATTATTGTGGATAACATAACTGTTTATATTGCAGATTAGGTAGATTTATATTATTTTAAACATTTGGGAACTAAACTTTTAAGATCAGATTATTTAAGTGTAATGCCGGAGAAACTGAGGCAGGAGAGAGATTAGAGGACTTTTCAATATTTTATTAATTGGAGAGTATAATTGACTGGACAGGACTCTCGTCTCAAATTATCCAGTCAGACAGAGATAAAGATATACTGGGACCAAGGAAACCATGTTGCTCCCAGGGCTGGAGGAGACTGTCATACAGCTTCCAGCCCTGAATTGGAGCTGCCCAATTTCTTAAATACCCCCTAGAAACAAAGAAGGGTAAGAAGTCCGGGAAAACTTCTGTCAGGATGGAGGGAGACCATAAATCCTAAAAGCCCAGAGACAGGATGTCTGAATACCCAGAGATAAAGATGTCAGTGAGGTATCTTGGAATATTTTAGAGGGATATTGTAAATTCTTGAGGGCAGGAAAGAGTCTGCTCTCTTGTTTATCTTGCTAACAATTTATAATCTTAGAGTAAATGGTTTCCAATCTTAATGGACCAGAAGGGGCATTATAACTAAAGGAATTTAGTGAGACAAGGGAAACTAGTTCAGGGAAACCGAGTCAGAACAGTTAAAGAGAACTGTGGCATAACATAAGAAGACAATACTTAAAATATACTGCATTATTTTACTTTTTGCAATAGTAACAAAAATAATGTTTATAGGTATAATATTCATATAGCATATAAAATTTACAGCTTTATAGTCTAATTCATTGTCAATCCTTGAGAAATTCTGATCACTCCATGGGAAATTCTGGACTACCAATTTCAAATATATAAATTACTGGGAATCTCTGCCATGATCAGTGCTTTCTAAATGCCCATTCTTCCCACATTATATAAGTGTAAGGACACTTCTACAACCTCACCCTTCTTTCAAGTTCATCTACTCTGTCGACCCTATAGGAAATCCTGGCAAGGGACAAAGTCCCTTGCCTGTTAGCTAGAAGTGGCCTAAACTTGATCCTTTTGATTTTTCTAGTAAATGTTCTTGTAACCCACCCATTGTTCTAATCTACCTAGCCACCCCTCCTAACCTTTCTTTATAATTCCCCTCACTGAACTTCCCTGTTTAAATACTATAGTTGTTGTTCCAAATTTCAATTGTTTGAGCCTAAATATCAATTCTGATTTTTATACATGTTCACAACACTTCCTACCTCATGAACAGATGAAGTTAGTGAGTTTCACATAGTAATTTGTTCAAGGTCATATAGGCAATTACAATAAGAACTAGACTTCATACCTAGGTCCTCTGGCTCCAAATTCACTCTTCTTTCCATTATATCATACTCTTGCTAATACTTTAAAATTTATATTGCCTCAGTCTAATCTAAAAAGGGATTAAAGCATGTGCCATGTATCTAATTATGTTTCATAGCATCCCTATGAAGGAGAAAGGGATAGGCATGATTATTCTTATTTTAAAACTAGGGAAATTGAGACCTAGAAATACACTTGTAATGGTCTGAAATGTTTCCTCTAGAAGCAGAACCATAACTAGTAACTTTCAATCAAGGGGCACGTAGCATAAAATACATCTGCAAAATGACTTTTTAAAAAAATTCAGATTAGGGAAGGTAGGAAGAATTAAAACATGAAACTCTATGAGGAGATGACTGAGGTCCCTGGAAATAGGCCCTAGTAAGCAGTGAAGGTGTTGCTGAAGTACAGTGAGGGAAGAAATTATGTAGGAAGCCACCTAGAAAGAAACTGGTAGCTTAAAGACTCTTGCAGTTAAGTAGGTGCTAAAATCTATTGTTCCTCCCTGCTCAAATGCAAGTGCTGTCAACTTCCCAAATTTCAGCTTTCTGAAGAGAGGGGAATGATTGAAGGGATGTCTCACTCTAGTTCTAGCTCTAGGTGAAAGAAAGATAGTTTCCTAAGATTCTTTTCTTAGCTACAGGAGCTATGAAAACACACTAATTCACTTTTGATTTTGGGGGATGGAAGATAGGTAAGAAGTACAAATGTAGTTTTGTATTGTTTTTGTTTTGTATACAAGAATAACTGATCAAGATATGGAATTTTTCTTCTCTGACACTACCACCTCTCTAGTGCAGACCCTCATCACCTCACAATTAGATTATTGCAATAGCCTGGTGGTGTGTCCATATGTATCAAGTTTCTCTCCCTCCAACCCATCTTCTATTCAGCCACAAAAGTAATTTTCCTAAAACAAATATCTGGTCATGTCACACATGTACACACACACATACACACACATCCCCCACTCAAAAAATTCTAGTGGCTTCCTATTGCCTCCAGGATCAAATACAAAATACTTTGTTTATCATTCAAAGTCCATCATAATCTAGGATCTTCCCATCTTTCCAGTCTTCTTATATCTTACTACCCAACATATACCATTTGCTCCATTATGTTGACCTCCTGGATATTCCATGAATAAGACATTCTGTTTCTTAGCTCTGAATATTCTTCCAGTCTGTCCCTCATGCCTAGAATTATCTCCCTCCTCCACTCTGACTACTGACCTCAAGCTTCCTTTTAAGTTCCAACAGGGAGCCATCTCCATCTCCAACACCTCTTAATTGCAGTATCTTCCCTCTGTTCACATTTTCTATTTATCCTGTATATATTTTGCTTTGTGTATATAGATATATATGTATATACATATTTATATGTATATACATATATATATATATACATATATATGTATATATATATATATGTGTGTGTGTGTGTGTATACATTTCTTTCCCTGTTCTCTGCCTTATTGTATTTTAAGGTCCTTGAGGACAGAGACTATCTTTTGTCTCCACAATGCTTAGCAATGCCTGGAACGTAGTAGGCCCTTAACAAATTATTATTGAATTGATTTGAATGGAACTTCAAAGAATTACTTGGCAATGTCTTCATCAGGCATTTTCTTAAAAATCTGATATTTGATGATCTGATGATGAAAAATGTGATATCATGAAATAAGTGCCAAATAACATACAGAATACAATGAAAATATAGCATCCAGTACTATTCATATAGAAATGCTTCTGTTTGCTATATTTCTCTACCTGTGACCATTTAGATGGCAATAGGTTACAAAGATATTATTTCTGTCTTAAAAGAGTCAAGATGCTATAGGTTCTACTGAATGTTCCTGTCAATAGCTCTGTGGTATGGGTAAACCACTATGAATTTGCATTTCATGGAATCATAGATACAATCCCTGAATTACTTCACCAACTCAGCAAGATAGAAGAGGAAGAAAAATAGAGAGACAAAGATCTGTATGGCATGAGCAGGGTGTAATTGTGGAATGCAAATTCAATATGAATCAAGGGCATAATTTGGCATCCAAAAATGGAAGCTAAAATCATGTCAGGCTGCATTTAGAGTAGCATGGTATACAGCACTGAAAAGATTATATTCCCACTCTATTATACCGTAGTCAGACCTCATCTGTAATATCCTATTTATTTCCAGGCACCACATTTTATAAAAGATATTAATGAGTACCAAAAGAAGGATGACCAGGATGGTATTAGACTTCAAGTTTATTTTGCAAAAGTAAGTTTAAGGAACTGGGCATAGTTAACATGGAGTAGAAAAAACTTGCAATGAGGGGATGATAAATATAAAAGGTTTGAAAAATAATTATGTGGAAGAAGAACTAATTTAATCTACTTGCCCCCAAGAAAGTACATATATGGATTTAATATCAATATAAGGAAAATCTTTCTAATAATTGAATTCAAAAGTATATTGGGATAAGTCAAGAAATGGTAGATTCCCTTCATTATAGCTCTTCAAACAATGGATTTTCAGAAATGCTAGAAAGGGAATTCTTAGTTGACTAAATGTCCTCTAAGTTCCTTTTAAGTCAAAAATTCTTTGTTTCAGGGACCCTAAATTCACAATGAGAGAAGTGGTAGATTTGAAGTCAATGGACATAGATATAAACTATGGTCCTGCTACTTACTAGTTTTCATTATGTCATTTAACATCTGTAAAACTCAATTTTCTCATTTGTAGGAGAGGAGTAGACTAGATTAGTGTTGTCAGACTCAAATAGAAACAAATTGTACATAAACATTCCTGCAAAGAGTGGGGCAGAGTCAAGATGGAGGAGAGTAGACATGGCTTTATGTGACCTTCTCTGGCTGTCCCTCAAATCAACAGCAGATAAAGCCTCTAAACTGGTTTTGGAGTGACAGAACACACAAATATTTGGAGGACGACAAATTTCAAGAAGATTCTCTAGAAAAATTTGGAAAAGGTCTGTTTCAATCAGAGAGGGGGAGAGACTGCCAAACCAAAACCCCAACTCCAGACAGGGACTCATGGTGAGGAGCCAGAGCATTGTGGTGTCCACGCACCAGCGAATCTACTGTGAGATTCTAAGGCTACTCTGTCCTGGTTACAAGATAATAGTTTAGCAGATTTGCTGTGAAACACACAAAAGAAAATACAAAAAGCAAATTGTAAGCCACTGACCCTTGGAAGAACCCAGGATCCAGTTATTACCCAGCACCAGAAGTCAGTCAGAAACACTGGCCCCAGGGCAAATTAAGCAGCTGCCACCCCTTTGCCTTAAGAGCTGACATTAATTTTTTAAAAAATGATCAAAAAAGCAAAAAGAACTCTGACCATAGACAGCTTTTGTGGAGAGAAAGAGGAACAGATCTCAAACCCTAAGGTTCCTAAAGGCAAACCAGCTCCAGATAAAGCCCCAAAAGATGCTATGAGTTGGTTCCCATGTCACAAGGCTCTCTTGTAAGCATTCAAAAAGGATCTTAAAAAAGAATTAGAAGAAAAATGGTGAAAGGGAATAAGATCTTTATCTGAAGAAAACTCCTTAAAAATAGATATTATGAAATGTGAAAAGCATATAACTCTTTACAAAATAAATATGATCAAATGGGAAAAGCATATAACTCCTTACAAAATAGATATGAAAAAGAAACCAATTCAATGAAAAACAGAATTTATGAAATATAAAAAATGCAATGAAAAACAACTCATTTAAAAATTCAATTGGTCCAATACAAAGGAACCAAAAATAATTAAAGAAAAAATGCACTAAAAATTAGAATTGAACAAATAGAAATGAATGACTCAATAAGACATTAAGAATCAAACAAAACCAAAAAAGAGAGAAAAGTTAGAAGAAAATGTAAAATATTTTACTGAAAAAGAAATAATTGACCTGGAAAATAAATCTAGGAAAGACAATCTAAGGATTATTGTACTTTCTGAAAACCATGATGAAAAAAAGAGGCTAGACATCATCCTTCAGGAAATCATCAAGGAAAACTGCCCTGATGTCCTAGGACCAGTAAGTAAAATAGCCATTGAAAGAATTCACCAATCACCTCCTGAAAGAGACCACAAAATGAAAACTTCAAGGAATATTGTAGCCAAATTTCAGAATTATAGAATCAAGGAAAAAATTCTGCAAGTAGCCACAAAGAAACTGGTCAAATATTGAGGAGTGACAATCAGGATTATCTAGGACCTAGCAGCTTTCACTTTAAAAGGATCAAAGGGCCTGGAATCTGATATTCCAAAAGGCAAAGGAACTTGGATGGCAGTCAAGAATTAACAATCCAGATAAATTGAGCATTATCTTTCAGAGAAGAAGATGGACATTCAATGATACAGGTGAATTTCATTTATTTCTGATGAAAAGACTAGAGCTGAACAAAAAATTTGATCTCCAAATACAGAACTGAAGAGAAGCATAAAAAGCATAAAAAGGAAAGAAATCTTGAAAACTATACCTCTATATTGGGTTTATAGAGAGAGTGCAGGTATAATTTGATTTTATTGTGATAATGTGAAAAAGAAATTAGAGGTGAAAAAGGGATTGTGCTGGAAAAAGAGGAAAATGAAACTATCCAACTGTTGAACTTTTCTATTTTTTAGCTAGCACTAAATACATATGATGACTACTTAAAATAGTTTGAGATCTAATATTCTTCCTATTTTTGAAAAAGTATTTCCCTTGATATTCTTGACTTTTTGCTGATTTTTATGATTTTTGTAATTATCTTCTAGTTATACAAAACAATTCCTGTGTAGTTTGGTTTCTATGATACTAAATCTATAAATTGATAGGTAGTATATTAATCTTGATTATTTTAGCATTGATCAACCATGAGTAATAAGCACCAGCCCAAAATTTTGTCTTTCTTCATTTCAATTAAGAGATTTATTTGTTGGATTCCTAGACATTTTGCACATTTTCTACTTCTTTGGAATGAAATTTATTTTCTATTTTTTTCCTACTATACTTTGTTGGAAATATACAAAAAGATTGACTGAGGGGTATTTTATATCCTGCTAATTTATTACTGTTTAATTGTTTCAAAATATTTTAAATTTAAACTATAGAGTTCATTAAGTGATCATATCAACTTAAGGATGATCATTTTGATTTTTTCAATCTAAGTTATTCCTTCAATTATTTAATCTTGTTTCATAGTAATAGTTATTTCTAGAACTATATCAAGTAATGGTGATGACACAGAACAACACAGAAAACCCTGATTTCAATGCCTCCTTCCATGGTCCCTTCTTTCAGACCTCAGGAAACAAGGACTATAAGTATTGAATTCTTAGTGAAATATTTCTGTGAGAAAGATGGAATGTAATCCATGAAAAATGGGTGAGATGGAGACTAAAGGAATTTTTCCCTAATGCCTGTGTCAATAGTATTTTTAAGCAAATGCCACTGAGTCATATAGCCATAGTATATCTTATAAATGGTAGGATCTAAGGTATTGTACAGTCAAAAAATGTCCTTGAAACTGGTATCAGCAAGAATGTCAAAATATCAAAAGCTATTAAATTCCAAAAAGTTGGTGTATACCTTGCAGAGCACCCATGAATTCCATGGCTACTCTTTCTCCCCATTTCCACCTTCTTTTTCCTCTCTATTAAACAAGATCTTTCCAGTTACTATAAGCAAATTCACTTCAAAGACTCCTGCCATAGTACAAAGGTAACTCCCTTGAATTAGTAATACATGTGCATTTTATAAGTTTACTCTAGTACCAAAGATACTTGAGGAATAAAAATGACAACACTAGATCCATTGGGGTTACTTGAGGATACCATTATTCTTGGTGAAAACTGTAGAACATTGTCATTCAGGGCACTGCGAGGTGACTCCCCAAGTTCACTTGGTACCTACTTTCATAATTTCTAATTCTAAGGACCCTGGATTAAAGTTCTAGGTACTCCTCCTTAGTTAACAGTTTTATTGAGATTTATCTCAGATTTTTCTGAGCTTTTTAATAAGGAAAAAGAGGGTTTTAGATTTTATGGATAAAATCCATAAAATAAATAAAAGATAAAAGAGTAGTTTTTCAAATTACTACAACTAGGAACTTAAAAACTGAAAAGTTTAAACCACAATAATATTATCAAATACAACATCCTATTATTCCACTCCAGAATGAGCCCTTCCTTTGTACTTATATTTGAGGAGTTAATGTTGTAAAGAACCAAGGATAAAGTGATTTATGGGCCCAATAATAGCCATTAATGGAAAATAATGCTTTCAAATGCTTAATTGTTAGATTAATATTCAATCTTATAAATTGGTAGTAAAAATGTCAGTAGTGCCTAAGGTTAATTATATGTTTATTAATACTCCATTTTCTCTAATGAGGTATATATTCAAATGGATTAATTTGGCAATAAGTATTTTCTTTACACAGAGGCTTCTCCTGACTTCCATAATAAAGCTAAATATGTTTTATGGTATTTTATAGACTGCTCCACATACAGCATATACTTCATCCCACCTGCTTGTACTTTGAAATGGGAACATATTAAGTAGAAACATTTGAATTTTTCACAGAAAGAAAAATTAATGAGATTAATGAAACTTCATGTAGAACAAACCCCAAAATCTATCAATAGAGCAAAGACTTTCTAGCTACTCTGATTAATTTAGAATTTTCTACATATTGAGTATTAGTAATGTTGAAAAATAACAGGATAAAATTTCCCTTGATGGCTAAAGGTTCATGCATGAAAAAGATAAATAAGAGCCTTGAACATGGAAGAATTAATGTAGGCTGTAGATTGATGATTTTATATAGTATAACATTGAAAAAATTTTACTAGATCAGTCATCCTATCCTACTTTTAGAAGAATGTTACTGACATCTTTGACTAATCCTTATATTGATGATTAGGGTATGGGATGGATAAATTAATAGAGGCAGCACTGTAAAAATGCCAAACAACCATTTAACAAATTGAAAAAACTAGTGCATTCACTGTTGTGTAACATGGAAAAAGTTCTGACAGACATGGACAAAATTATTATCTTAAAGGAGGACTCATTTGAAAGTACTACTAGTAAAGCAGGTAAGTGATCATCATTATCAGGAAAGGGAAACAAAATATTTTCACAAAGCTTAATATCATCAGTGGGATAAGCAACTGGAAGATTCTAAGTAGGAAAATAGAAAAATCAGATAATTAATAATAGATCATTAATAATTACACAGAGAAGGGGGGCTCAATCCCATCTCCAACTCAGTTGTCTCAGGATTTAGTTACAGGAAGTTTTAATGTGGTTATAAAGTGTTAAACTCTTTGTAAAATTGTAACTACAATTGGTGATCATATTATGATCTGTGAAATCCTTTCTCTGATGGAATTAAAGGGAATCACATCATTGGACAAGCAAATATTGGACATGCCTTTGCAGAGATTTTTATATTGAAAGCTGAGGCTTAAGAGATAAACCTTAGAGGGAGTTCAGGCTCAGGATCACCTTATGGAGATCCTTGTGGGACAGAATTTCTATTTTGCATATCCTTATTAAGGGACACCTCATCCAATAGTTCGAGTTTTTTTTTCACTTCCAGAGAATTTATAGTACATTTGAGGCAACAAAAACACACAATATGGAAAGATTAAAGTACTGAAAGGTATCACTTTAAAAAGGAATCAGATTTAGGGAATCAGACCCTTGACAGCAGGTAAGAGAACCTGCTATAGGCTCCCTCAATCAATCAATTAACAAATACTTATTTTATTGTTATTTTTTTTTTTTGCTGAGGCAATGGGGGTTAAGTGACTTGCTCAGCTGGCACTGTGTGACCCTGGGCAAGTTACTTAACCCCCATTGCCTCAGCAATGTGTGTGAGATCAGATTTGAAGTCAGGTCTTCCTAACTTCAGGGCTGGTGCTCTATCCACTTTGCCAAACTGCCCCTAAACAAGTACTTATTAAGAACCTACCATGTGCATAGCACTGGAAATACAATTCAAAGAATGAAATCATTTTTTATTTATAGTACCCTTTCATTATAATGAAGAACAAATATATATATATATACATATATATATAGAAAACACATATAAGCATAAAGATAAAGGGAATAAATACAACTATATACAACGTATTCGAACACAAGGGAGTTTGAGAGATAGGGCTATAGAAGCTAGGGAATCAGGAAAGGCGTAATACAGAAGATGGCATTGGAGCTGCATCTTAAAGGAAGAGAGGTGCTGAAGATATAAGTCCAAAGAATTAAACAATCCCTTCTGATAAAAAAAATTACATTCTAATAGGGAAGACAACAAGGATATACATAAATATACACAACATAAAGTGAATACAAATTTCTGAGTGCCTAAATTGGTGGTAAAATACACTATAAGAGCCCCTTTCCCCTAAGCAAGCTACTCTCTGACAGAAGAAATAAGTAAAGAAGCTGTTCAGACAATACAAAGTCAAAGAAAAAAAATGAAATGTTTATTCAACAAGCCAGAAAAATGTTTCATACTTTAATGTGTTTTTTTGGTATTAGTCCCCCAGGATGGATATAAATTATAAAATTTATATATTACTGCATCATGTTTAAGTTTTTGTCAATATGTGTCTATTGGGTCCCTTTTTGTTTATTTGTTTAAGTATTTCTTTACGTAGAGGAAATAAATAAGTTGTTCTATATCAAATCTATATTTTACACTGAATAGTTTTCTACCATCCTTTTTTGAAGGGACTCTAAATTTAAGTGAAAACTAAGTTTACAATTAGGTGGTCCCACCCTGAGGAATGAATACCTCTGGATGATATGAATAGCTCATCAAGTGGAAATGGGGCATATTTGGCATATAATTATATTAACCTAGTGTGATATTCCAAAATTGCTAAGGTAAGAGAAAACATATGGATAAGAAAGAAAATGGTGGATGCCCTGTGAGAAATGGAGAGAATACCACAGTGCATTTGAAAAAGACAGTTGAAGAAAAAATTCCTACTGCTCCAAATTAAAAGATGAACTTTTTATTGAAAAAAATACTTTTTTTTATATTGAGCCTTAAAATATCAGCAACAGCAACCCACTGAGTTGCTTTCCTTTTCTTGTTTTGTATCTGTCATACACATAAGTTTGTTTTGTATATTTTTGTTAGATTGCCTTCCTTGAGGGCAGGAACTATCATTTCCCTACTTTCTTAACCCCAGCACTTAGCACAGTACATGGGACATAGTAGGTATTTATTAAATGTTTATTGATTAATTGATTAAATGGCAAATGAGCTCATTAATTTCTGTAAGTAAGAGAAAATTTGACTTGATTTCCAGTCAATGGAATCCAATCTTCATATCTTTGGAGAGTCTAACCTTCTGGCACACCCTTGGCAAAGCATACCCCATTCTTACCAAACATTCACAAAACTTCCATTCTGTGTTTAAGAACTTTTATCTACAAATCAATTTTCTTAATCCTGTTCTCCATCAAATTCCAAGCATGAAATGAAGTAGAAAACTGCTACAGAGAGCAGAAAACAATTGGTTGACAAGATTCAGAATCAAGGGACACATATGTGACTATGTTCTGATAAATATTTAACATTATGATATTAAAAATGTTACTAGGCACCAAATGAAATTTTCTTTACAAAAAAAGATTTATTAGTTTTATTCACTATGTGTATTTACACACAAAAAATTCTAAAGTACTTTTCCATTTATATTTCACTGGGATTGTGGAAAGGTTTACTCTGAAAGCCAAGGAGTAAAAAAAATGTAGGGGTATGCTGTTTCCAGGTTATACTAGCTCACAAGAGCCAATTACTAAATTTTCAGTACCAACATTTATATCTCAGAATTTGGCAAATGCTATAAATAATGTTACAAATGTTTCTGCATTATTAACAATTTCTTCATCATTTTAAGTCTAAATCATCAATAAAATAAAAATTAGATGGGCATTATATTTTGTTTTATTGATGATTTAGACTTAAAGTGATGAAGAAGTTGTTAATAATGCAGATAAAACTTTTTTAAAGTATGTCATGGGTACTTTTTAAAGAGAATGCTAGTTATTTAACATTTGCCAGTACACCACTGGGAAAGGGGAGTGAAAAAATTGAGATAATTAATTCTCCTACAGCTTCTGGATGAGAATAAAAAGGAAGAGTTGGACTCTTCTTTTTAGTGGCCAAGTTCCCCCGTCCATCAGAGAGTATGGGTCCAGAGATAAGAACCTATTTATAGGGATAAGCTAGTGCCTCAATCTCCATGGACTTATTAGAAGTCATACTACAACAAAATCATAGAATACCAGGCAAAGTCTTATTCACTAGTTGAAGGAATAGTATAGTATAATGATAAAAGTACTGGATTTAAAGTCAGGAATTCCCAAAATTCTGCTTCTGACATTTACTGGCAAGTACTCAACCTCTCAGATTTAGGCAACTCTCTAAGCCCATGAATTATAAAAGGGTCATGATTTGCCTTAGTGAATGAAATCACATATTCTCGAATTATTGATCTATATACTAATTAGAGAAAATCAATTATCAATTACTGTAATTTCTTAAAGCACAGCATCTGAAAGCTGCTTTTCTACTTTTCTATTGCTAAAAAAAGCTTCTGCCTTCAAGTTTCTCTAAAAAAAAATTAACTTCTTCATTTTAGGCTAATGAATATTTGCCGCAACTTCCCCACTAATATGTAGATGAGAAAAGGATTATATGACGATCTACATCAATCATTTGTTCTATCTGAAAAGAAATCACTGAGTTTCACTTGCAAGTTTCACTTGCAAGTCTTCCTAGACATTTGCAAATTTAAGTAGAACGGACATTATAAGTTTGAAAATGGAAAATGTGGCACCCTGAAAAGTGAGGGAAAATGAGAACTACATGAAAGAAGTTTCTTGATAGTGGTTCCTTGAAGAACAGAACTATGAATTTATCATATCCTGTAACACTCTGTCCTGATTTGAACCAAGAAGATCATTTTGGCATATAAACTAAACATTAATTTCTGTATCACTTATTAACCTAAAATCCATAGCCATATAGTATGAATAATTATGAAATATTATATAGTATGAGGCAAATAGTACTAGTTTTGAAGACAGAAAATCTGGGTTCAAATTCAATCTCTGATACTTACTATGTGGGATCTTGATTAGTTCAATTAATTATTCTCCTTGGGCTTTAGTTTTCCCATCTGAGAAATGAGAAATCCTTAAAGCTCTATATCTATCATCCTATAAAAAGAATATTTGGGGTTGCATTTAAAGATGCCCCATTTAATCAAAGTTACTTCTTAATAACTGCTAAATCCATTACCTTTTTGTAATAAAAGTTCATATATGCACTTAATTTAGTAATTTTTTATGTAACTTATTATTAGCTTTACATAATTTTTATGGTTTCACCCAGTAGAAACATAGAGAAGAACAACAGTAAAGAAGCTTGGTTTCATTACTTTTCTTCTGAAGCTTTCAAAATTTCTGCCATGTAATTTTATGAAAGACAGCAACATCTTTTATTATCTGGCCAAAATGCAAGCAACATGGTCAAATGTCATACAATATCTGACTGAAGTTAAGCATATATTCCTTATCTCAAAGCTTTATTTCTATTAAAATTAAATGACTCTAACATTATTGCCCTTAAAATCTTTTACTAACACACTTACAATTTACTTGATTTTGTTAAAGAAAAACCTCTATGAACTGTTAAACGGAAGAAACCCAGCACCCCAAAAGGGGGATCTGGAATGAACCAAAGTCTGATCATAATTTATACAAATTATAAATACATATTATTTTCTGAGAAGGAAAAGCTTACAAGCTGGAATAATATCTGTTCTGATATGTTCAAAGCCCAATTGGAAAAAAAAGTGAGATATTTATATAATTTTTAAACAAAGAAAGGAGAAGAGGTGGGAATTTGGGCAGATGCAAAGACAAAGTCCCATGAAATAAGGGAAATGAGTAATTCCAAGTGACAGAATTGAGACCTTTTGATACACAAATCTGAAGTCATTCTTTTTGATAAGCAGTTCATCATTCAAGGTTTGATAGGTAGATGACTCCAAAAACAGGATATTCCCAGAGCCTCTAACCAAAAAGTGATCTCTGGAGATGAGGTTATCTCCAAAAAACCATAAAACAGGATATTCTATAGTCTTATAACTCATAGATAGGAAAGTGTTTGAAGAGAGGGATGTCTCTTGAAGATCCATTAACTAGTAAATGACTCAGGGTCTGTTTCAAATCTGATATAAGCTTCCAGTTGGGTTTCACTGCAAAGAATTGTTGGTATGTCAAGAAGCCTTAGGCATCAGAAGTTCTCCTACTGGCTAGTTGTGCTATTTCACTGTTTGATTCCCCTGTGAAAAAGGAAAACTCTAACATATTTAACGAGTTGGTACAAGTATAACAGGGCCCATGGTCACAATTTCAGCTTTTTTTTTCTTTTAGTAGTAGAAAGTAGCAGTTTCTCCTTTACTTGAGTTCTTTAAAAGTAGGTTGAATGACCACTTGGTAGTGCTGAAGAAGTAATTCCTTTAAAGGTATATGTTGTGATACATGCTTGTAAAGTCTCATCCATCTCTTAAGTTCTGTGATTCTGTACCTAGATTAACACATACATAAGAATGTGATTTTCTATTTGAAATAAAGAATGAATTTCCTATTCACCATATAGAAGTTACTTTAAGGTTCATTCTCCAGATAGGACTAATAAGTGGAAATCGCATACTTTTAGATGCCTTAGTTTAATCTGGTAAAGATACATTGCTTTAACTTTGAAAGTATCTATTCTCCTTTTGCAATTTGAGTTGTCACCCTAAGAGTCATCTCCAATAATCCTAATCTTTATCTTGCCACTGGACTCTGATGGTTCTGGAGGAGAAAGTGAGCCTGGTAATTTTGTACTGTATTATTTTATGTTGTTATTATACATTTATTATTTATGTACTATTTATATATGTATTTTAACATATATGTGCACATACATATGTGAAAAGATATGTTAAATGTTTGATAGAAAATATCAAATTTTAAAAATATATAAATATAATATAAATTTTAAAAATACAGAAATATATAAATATATTTCTGTATTTTTTTAATTTGAGATTTTCTATCAAACATTCAGCATACAGTACCTTTCATGATTATTATGAGGAAATAGTTGTATAGGTCTTAAAGAAAAAGGGGGTTTATGTTGAAGTTTTTCAGGGGATGGGGAATTTGACCTGTGATAGCAGGATAGTGACTACACAGGTATAAACTTCCTTCATTAATGCATAACAGCTTCCTGTTTCCAAGTCAGAGAGCTGATTGGAGCACTGAGAATGACTTTCCCAGTGTCACATCACATGTATGTGTCAGATATATCATTTGAAGCCAGTCTTCTGGTGTCCAAGGTCACCCTCCATCCACAGTATTAAGATGTTATATCATAAGAATCTCTTGAGAAAGCTACTTTGGCCAGTCAGTTGCCTGAGAAATAGCAACAGTCTAACCAAAACATTTTAAATATAAATTGTTTTTCCTTATCTGTATACATGCCATTTCTCTAAATTTGACTGATTTTTAATCTTTGTATCCCCAATAGCTAACACTACTTGATAAATGTTTACTAAATTAAATATATTCTATCATTCAAGTAATAAACATTTACTAAGTGCCCACTGCATGCAGAACATTTGAATGTTCAGAATGTAACAAGCTTTCATACCTTCTTCATTTCTCAATTGAGAACAAATCTTTTGCATGGAAGACCATAAAAGTCTCAGAGAGAATGCCTTTAAGCGATTTCAGAACTTTCTCCTTCCAAAAAGAATAAGTGATCACGCTCTTGGAGAAACTTTACTGATTGTCCCAATGGCACTACAGAAGTGGAAATAACTTAGAAAAATGGATGTTTTAGAAAGCCAATCTACCCTTTTTGAACTATGAGCAAGGTGCTGGTTTACTAAATAGAATAGAATCATTGCTGTTGGTTCACTTAATTGTAGCTCAAACAACTTAGCACACACACACCCCCCCCAAAAAAAACCCACAGTTGAATATTACCATTTGATGTCCCTTTGCCTGATATTAGACAAACTTTACAGACAATGATCTGTGATAACAGAAAAGAATAACAAACCTCAAATATTTCTAAAGGCTGTGGGAGCAAAAACTTGTCTTGAAATCAGAAAACCCAGAGGTTATTCTAAAATTCATTTTGAGCTTTACTGACTACAATTCAACCAACCTCATCAAACATATTCAAATAGAAGATTAGCCAAATATTCATCCCCACTTTCAAAGGAAAACTTTTCTAGCAAATGGAAACAGGGCTAAAGTCCAAATTCTCTTTTCTTCTGCTGACATGCAATACAATGTGCATCATAGAAAATCAACTTTCACTATTTTGCCATTTGAAAATGCTTTGTGATTTGCAAGAAAAACAGTTTTGCTCAGTTTTAGCTAAATTAGAAGTTAATGAACTGCATATTCCATTGTAGCATTAAAGTAAATAAGTAAAAGCATGTGACAGTAAAAGTTAATCAAATATAGGTGAATTATATATTTTCCATAATACATTCCATGCACAGACACAAGCTCAGGAATAATTATCTTTATGCATGGGTACTTGGCATTTTCAACTTGAGAACCATTTTTGCCAATTTGAATCAGTTCTATTTGCAAGCACCATGCATTCAAGTTACTAATGTTAGTACACCATCTTGTGGATGAGACATCTAGTTGGAAAACCAATCTATTAGAAAATTATTTTTATAAAAGATGGAAGGAGTGATATTCTGATAGTCTGAGCATAGATATAAATTACTTGACAGCTTTACTTGCAGTACTTAATTAGGATAGTTTTAGTATAATGACTGAAAAAGAGTATTTAAAATTTTTCTACCACAGACTCCCATTTCTGCACCAGGTATGGGCTAAAATCTCACAGTGTGATGCTAAGGAAAGATTAATGGGTCTGAAGCAAAAGTCCTAGATTTGAACTACTTTGTTATTCTGTATAACCCTGATAAATCACTTAATCTTTTCTGTGTTCATTTCTTCATCTATAAAATGAGGAAGTTGATTAGATAGAAATTGTTTAGAAGACACCTTCTAATTCTAAATATATGAATCTAATCTCTAAAAACATGTCTACCATTAATGATGATTGCTAGACCTAGAGGGCTAAGAAATTGTGATCAATTATGATTTGCCAACAAGTCCATCTGCTCTGGACCCAGCATATTATCTAGACTGGATTCAGTCCTGAAGTCCAGAAGCTTGGCTTCTATTAAAAAATAATTAGATTCCCTTTGCTTGAACTCATTCTCTCACTCAACTCTCAAAGGAAAAGTTTATTTATAATTTAGATGTTGATTTCTTCCAAAGTTGGGCTATGAATACAAATATTAATTAGACATGGATCAGGCATTTATACCACCACATGTACATGCAAAAATACTAAACAAAAATGCCCTCCCAAGTTCCAATTAACAGAAATACTCAAAAAGGATGGAATGGTAATAAGACTATATTTGTATTTTCCCAAGAAGTTGATTTATAAACCTTATCAGAACATAAAGCATTTTTGGGCCTGCTGATTGGGTTTACATTGCTGGTTATATTCCCCTGCAGATCTGTGTTGTTTTTCTCATTTTCCACTTTCTCCTGGCAAATTGAGCTAAGGGGATGATCTCTTTTCCCTTCACTGGTGTTTTCTCTGATGCAAGAAATTTCCTTGATGAGGACACACTTCAAACTCAAAAGGTTACCTCTGTAAGCCTCAAAACTAAGGTATATTCACCTCAAGATTAATTTTCACTTACCTTCCCAGGAAGGCAAACACAAAATGGAAAGGGGAGGCAGTAACTTACCTCAGAGACATCTCTGAGTTTTCTCTAGTTTCTCTAGTTTCCATGCCAAAGGAGACACAATATATGCAGAGTAGTAAAAAAGTACCATCCATCCTCTCATTCCTTTAATGGAAGTTTCAGATTCAGATAATTTCAAAGGGAAGGTCAAAGCAAGAGAGAAACACAAGGATGGGGTCCTTCCTTTTTTAATAGCTTCATTGAGTAATTAGATTTTGCACCAAGGCCAGTAAGGAAGGCCTTCATCATGTCAAAGACTAAAACCTCCATAGCATAAGATTATGCATCTGTGATCAGCCAGAAGCAGATAACAAATCTTGGTGGATGCTTTGTGCAACCTTTTCTATATTTTTCTATATAAGTATATCCAAAGATGACTCTTCTCATATGATTAACCTCAATCTTAACAATCAAGACAGTCTTCCATTTATGCTACTATACTGCTAAAGTAAATGCTTTCACACTTACTTTTCCTAACCTTTTATTTCTCTTTCTCTATATGTGCTATTGACCAAAGATGGCAGAGTAGGAAAAAGGATAACTATCTGTCTTCCTCTCTCAAAAAATTAAAGATTAAGGAAGCATAGTAGACCAAGTAGCAGGAAATCTAAAGAAAAATCACAATGGAATCTTTTTTCCACCTCAAGTCAAGAGGATAGCCAATTTGATCTCTGAAAAGAGATTCAAACAAGAAAAAATTTTGTAGAATAAAAACTGGCTTGTGCTATGGCTTTCTGTGAGAGAGAAAAATAGGATTATAGAGCCAACTGCCTTAGTAACCAGGACTGTTCTGAATCTGAAGAGCCTTCCAACTAGTGCCCATTCATAGGCAAACTCAAATCCTAAATTGAATCAGGAACTTGCAAAGCTTAAACCAAAAGCAAGCAATCAGACAAATTTTAAATCACATAGCTTACCCCATTCTGAAAGTCTTTAACTCCCTGGCCTGGGCTCTTCTGAGCTTCTTGAAGAATATCTCACTCAAAACCTGGAAAAAACAGCAGCAGAACCCCAGAGAATACAGATCAGGACCCAAAAAGGCTTATACATTTCCTTTAAAAGTGCACAGACTCTGGTTAAAACAGTTCCAATTATGGAAGCAAACCTGGAAAAAGTGAGGAAAAGGCATCAATAATAAATGATATAAAGTCAAGGATACCCAAGATACAAACTGAGAAAATGAGAACAACTTGATAATATCCACAAATGTTTTACATTAAAAAAAAAAAAACAGAGCTTGGCCACATTGTCTTTCATTCTGAAAGAAATGAAGAAGGAGTTTTACAAAAATCATATTATAAGTGAAAAGATATCTCTAGAAGAAAATATTGGAAAAGAAATGAGCATTGTGGAGGAAAATTTTAAAAGATTTAACTCTTAATTTTTGTCTAAATAATAAACTCTACAAAAATTAGAGTGAACGAAACAGAAATTAATGAGACTTAGGCAACAAAAAATATTTAAGTCAAAAAACTGAAAAAATAAAAGAAATATAAAGCATCTTAAATATGTATTCACCTCCATATGATCAGGGACTACACGTGCACCTCTGGTCTAGGAAATAGACCAACAACAACAACCAGTGTGTGTGTGTGTGTGTGTGTGTGTGTGTGTGTGTGTGTGATTATCATAACTGAAAAAAAATTGCCTGGATAACATATTTTAAAGAAAAATACTGCAGTCATTCAGAAAGAAAAAGTTTAAGTACTAAGGAGACATAGTTAAAATCACCCAATATTTAGTTGCTATAAATTATGCAGAAAAAGAAAAACCGAAGAGAAAACAAAAGGAAAAACTATATAATCCTATAGAAGAAAGATAGACCTTAAGTTTAAAGACAAGATTTTGAAACTTTCTTGATGAAAATACTAGACCTGAGTCTAGTATTCTAGCCTCAGATTCTAGTCTCAGAAGGCAGAACATGCCAAGTTATTAAAAAAACAAAAAAGAAAAAGGGGTAATAAACTATAATTAGTATTTGGGCTATGAGAAGAAAAAAGATCAGGCAAGTAGGCTAAACTTACTCCTGCTGTCTTACTACCACCATCACTTCCTCCCCCCTCCTCTTCTCCTCTTCCAAAATTATTAAAACTTAAGACACATTTGACACAATATGTATATACATATGCACTGGATTGATATGCATCTGAATAGTTAAAGGAAAAGCAATAATAGCGATAAAAAGACTAAGCTAAAATGGAGAACTCAATGTACACTCCTTTAAGATCCAGGAAAAATCTAACAAAACAAATTCAAAAATAAATTAAGGCTCTGAAAGAATTTTAGGAAAGGCATATAGAATAGAACACAGATGATGACTGAATGGAAATGAAAAGGAATATACGTATGCTCAGCCACCCTGGCAGCTTTTCAAAAATTAATGATATATTAGGAAATAACAATCTCACAAATACTTGCAAAAAAGGTTGGATTTTTTTTTAATTCTTCATTGACCACAATGAAATAAAAAAAATTTATATTCAATACATGACCATAGAAGAAATGATTAAATATTATTTGGAAACTACATAAGTTAATATACTAAAGTACTGGTGGATCAAAGAACTTGCAATTATGTAATTATGATCGCATAATAACAACAAACAATTTCATCAAAAATAATGACAACAATTAAACAATAAACTAAAATTTGGGGATGCAGCCAAGGCATTTTAAAAGGAATTTCTTTTCTCTAAATATTTTCATCAAATACAAAAGAATTATCAGATCAATGGATTAAGCATGCAATTAAAAAAAAAGAAAACCAACAAAAATTAAAAACGTCCAAATTAAATAACATTATTTATTTTATTAATCTGAGTTCTGGTGTATTTTGATTTTTCCCCTTTATATATTATGGCTATTATGTATTTTTTTTTGGCCTTCACACTATTAGCCAAGCAATTAATTGTAATAGCGAATAATAGAGTGCTGGACTCAAGAAAGCCTGAGCCCACTTACTAGCTGTGTGGTCCTGAACAAATAATTTAACCTCTTAATCTCATCTGAAAAATGGTGTAAAATGGGAACTATAATAATAACTACTTCATAATAACATTTGTGTTATAAAGTTACTGTAAGGATCAAATGTAAATTATGTAATTTTTTAATATGTAAGGCTCTATACAAATATACCTATTATCATGATTATCCCTATTATAATAGTATATTTAATAATAGTATCATATCAGAATCAAATCAATAATATCAAATCAAATTTATTAAATTACCAAACTAAATCATCAATATAAAATTAAATCAACATATTAAAATGATAATTATTCAAAATAATTAAAAATCAAAATTTTCAAATTTTTAAATTGTCAAATCAATAGTTACTATAATATAATAGTGTAATAATCAAGATTAGTAATGATAATAATGATAAATTTTCACACTATATCTTTTATTCTCAGGCTATTATTCTTATTTCTTTCCCATCAAAACTCGACTACTCCCTTATGTTCCTATGCTTTGATAAGAACATTTTGAGTTAATGTTAAGTGGCTAAGGTTCATCTCTCCACACCACTTCTGGGTCATCGATCACTTCAGCACTTCCCTTCTACTATAACCTGTTTCAACTTCTTTCCAGAACTCTTTTTTTCTCCTCTTTTAGAAAGCTGTCTTCCCCTATTACAATATAAGCTCCTTGAGGTCAAGAATTGTTTTGTTTGTGTTTATATTCCCTGTTCTTAGCATACTACAGAACACATTAGTATACACTTGATAGATGATTCATCTATCTATTTTATATATATATATATATGTATACTAATATACACATACACACATTATATACATATATATATAGTCATTCTTACTTAAATCTCTATCAATTCATATGAATTTTCCCAAGTTTCCTAAATTGCTTATATTTGTCATTTGTTATGGAGTAATAGCAGTACATATTCCACAATTTGTTCACTTATTTCATAAATTATGAGCATCCACATTATTTATGATTTTGTGCTACTACAAAAATTGATGCTTAAAAAATCTGAAATATTTAAACTTTTCTCATAATCTATGACTTTCTTGGATCATTGCCCATTTCTTCCAGTACTGTGAAATATATCTGTCCTGATTACTTCAAATATTGTTCTTGGTTTCATATAACAGTCATAGCACAGATCATTTAAAGTTCCTTCTGTTTCCATATAACTTGGCTCTTTCTATGCTCCATGCTTCTCTAGAGGTTTATTTTATTTACTCTAGTCTTTAAAGAATATTTTATACATCTACTAATGTAAGTATCAATTAGATATATAATCAGAGAATTTGAAAATTGAAAGGTTCTCAGCAGCAATCTAATCCAGCCAAATATTTGGAGACAATGATTGTCACTTTGAATTTTCTTTTCTCCAAGCTAAATCTTTTAACCTGAGATGATATGAGTTTAATCCCTTTCCCTGTGTCTAGATGTTTCTAGCTTATCAGTGCTTTTGTGTCTACTTCTAAGCACAGTACTCCAGATGTTCTAACCAGCAAGGACTAGCAGACAGGGAACATTACCTTTTGATCTTTGAAAGTGATGCATTTTAGGTGGCTCATCACACTGCTGACTTGTGTTTGGCTTTTAGTAGACTACTATCTAATCATATTTCTAAATCTTACAGTTATGAACTTGATTTTTTGAACCCAAATGTAAAAAATCCATAGGAAATGTCATATTGTTAGTTTCTAACCAATTCTCTAAATTGTTGAAATCTATATGGATTTTAGCTCTATATTATAGAGAATAAATCCTATCAATTTCATCATTGTTAAAAATATATATATATTTAACAGGACAACTTCAAGCCCAGATCCAATCCCACTGGAATTTCTGTTCATTTAACAAGTTCCATATTCCTGTAATAGAGTAAATATCTGTCTCCACCACAAAATAGTATAAAATATATTATCAAATACCTTGTTAAAATTTAGGTAAACTATATCTATAACACTCCTTTCATTCAATAGTTTAATAATTCTCTCAAATACTATATTCCAATTTTTTCTGCTTCTGTATAGTACTGGCTACTAAATACTGTGTGATCTTAATTGTGGCTCCTCAGTTCTTAAACTTTTGCTTTCTGAGAGATTGAAGTATTTTTTTCTTTGAAGTGAAGGTGGATGGAGTGATTTTTCTCTTATTCCCAATAGCCATGATACACTGCAGCAGATTTCACTCAGAAAAAGATAATGCACTCAACAAAGAGAAGGCCCTGAGAATTCAACCTGCAGAGTTGATATGAACTCTGGAGAGGAATGAAACAAGTTTTGTGAGGCAAACATTTTGTTGCTATACTTCTTACTACAGTCTTTCATTAAATTCCTCTGCTCCAAACTGATTGTGTCCTCCATTTGACTATTTAAAACAAGCACATTAGTACAGCTCATAAGATATATTTTATGTAATATAAACCCACAAAGTACCATGAATCTAATCTCTTCTCTAACTCAGAATATTGCTATAAGCATCAAAATGAGACATTAATTATGAAAATGTTTTATAAATTATAAAGAACTATAGCAATCTAAAATTTTATTATTAGCAATAACAATAAAATTTCATTGTAGACTGATCAACAAATCCAGTTTTCCCAAGATATTAGATTTTTAGATATTATTAATAATACAAATACGTCCATTAATTTTTTCCCATAACATTCTATATAGAAACCAGAACTTCCCAACCTAAAGGGATAACAAAAATCCACTTTTATTTTTCAAACGATTTCATTTACTGTTTAAAGTAACTACAAAAATATACAACTAATAAAATCCTATCCTACTTCCAACAAAATAGAAAGAAGTATAAAATGGCATTTTGATAACCTGAATATTATCATACCTAAATGTCTGAGCTTAGGCAGAACCTGTCATTTCCTGAATATGGCACAGTATACATGCTATAACAGAACACATTGTAAGATTTGAATCTTCACAGACCATTAATCTGCAATGAAAATAATTTATGAGAACATTTGACTTACAAAGGTGAGCATATTTTTTCCATAATGGCTTTGGAGCTCCTTCAGGTTCATGTGGAGGAGATAGTTTTAGCACACTGTTCAAACTGCTGTGTCACCAAAGGAGATGAATGCCTTGGGTAACAGGTTTGGAGATTTAATGAGAACAACCATTATTTTCAGTCACTCAACTATGTGATCCTCTAAGAAATAAAAATGGGTATTAGGTACTTTGGGAATGTTACACGGTACTGTTTTTAGCTAAGCTGGTGAATTAGAGAATTATCAAGTGCAAACTAAGTCACTTCAAGCTTCAATATTTCATAGAAAAGTTTAGAAAATTATAATCATGTAAAACTGGAAACTAGATTCTTTCAAAATAAATCTACTAATTAGAGTATACCCTCTTGATTGTTTTCCATTAACTATATTATGTATTCTAACTATAACTATATTCTACACCAAAGGACCAGCTTGAATGTCACATCTTCCCTGAACTTCTTCTCAACTTTAGCCAATAAATGGTTTATTTGCAGACATAACACTTATAATTCATACTGCAAAATCTTGTATTTAATCATGGACTGTTTTCCACAGGTTTTATGTGCACAAGATATTTTATAACCTTTTATTTCCCTTCAACACTTCGGGCAAAATTTTAAAGTCTTAAGATCCAGCAGTCTAGTAACATTCTTGAGAATAGCAAGTTTAGGTTTGATTTTTTGATTGACTAAAATATTTTCTGAAACAAAGTAGGAATTTAATAAATGCTTGTTTCAATTGAATATGATTATCAATTAGGTATAAAGACCAGTTTTCTGTGAAGATAAAAGATGATCAAACAGGAATTCACTAGGCATTAATATTATAGAAACAGGAATTCTGGGAAATATTTCTGGTACAGATTTCTGGGAGAAAGAAGCCAGAAAGTTGAATATAAGAGCTGGAAAGTTTGATCAACATCCTGGGGCTTAGTCAACAGCCCAGAGTTCAAAGAAGCATAATTGGAGGGTAGAGCCAAGAGAGTGGAAAAAAGCTAGGAAATTTCCTGAGCTATCCCTAGCTTCCTAAAAAAAAAAAATCTTAAATCAAGCTTCTAAACAGATTCTAGAGAGTCATAACTTTGAAAAAAGACAGAGAAACAATTTTCCAGATTAAAATGTCTTAGAAGGACTTCAGAAAAGGTCTGTGTCACACGGGTAAAAGGAAGTACAGTCCAGCATAGTGCCCAGGCAAGCCAGCAGGAGAATCTTAGCCACAGTGTAGAACAGCAATCAAGGGCCCTTGGTCCTGAATAATCAAACCAGTGGCACAGCAGGCCACCTGTGAAGTCTCCCAGCACAGAAGAAAAACTTTCAGTCAAAGAATCCTGTGGCACAACAGGTGTGACTAGGTTGGGCCATCCCATTGCAATGGACATGTCACAAGCACCCCAGAAAAGAAGGCCAATGGGATGGCCAATGACAAAGGTTCTGATCGCAGCACAATAAGCTTAGCAAAATGCCCCCCTGTGCCTTATAAGGAAAGCTCAACTTTAAAAATTATGAAATATGCTTTAAAAAATGAGAAAAAAACAGAAAAGACCATAGAAAGTTACTATGGCAACAGGGAAGATCAAAAATACAAACTCAGAAGAGGACAGAAATATTAAAATACTTATATCTGAAGATTTAAAGTGTAATATGAATTGGTTGGAACCCTAAAAACCTTAGAAAAACCTCAAAAAGGATTTTAAAAATCGAATCAGAGAGGTAGAAGAAATACTGGGAAAAGAAATGAGTTATGCAAGAAAGAAAGTCAACAGCTTGGGAAACAAAGGACCAAAATTGACTAAAGAAACAATTCCTTACAAAATAAAGGTGTCTAAATGAATTTTTAAAATCCAATGAATAAAACAACTCCTTAAAAAAGTAGAAGTGGCCAAAAGGAAAAAGAGGCACAAAAGCTAACTGAAGAAAATAATTTCTCAAAGCAATTCCTTAGAATTGGACAAGTGGAAGCTAAAGATGTTATGAGACATTAAGAATTAGTCAAACAAAATTTTAAAAATGAAAAAATAGAAGAAAATATAAAATACATCATTGGAAAAACAAGTGGCATGGAAAATAGATCCAGGAAAGATAATTTAAGAATTGTTGGAGTATGTGACAGCCATGATCAAAAAACTAGGCTAGGCAGCATCTTTCAAGAAATTATCAGGAAAATTACACTGGTATTCTAGAATACCCTAGATATTCTGGGGTAAAACAGTCATTTAAAGAATCTACTAATCACTGCCTAAAAGAGTGAGAATTGCATTAGGACAGTTACAAGGAATATATATATATATATATATATATATATATATATATATATATATATTGATAGGTATAAATTGACTCTGAAATTATGTACAAAAAAGGAAGGGGTAAAAAACAGGATTGTATTGGGAGAAAAGAAAAGAGGGAGGCAGAAAAGGGTAAACTATGTCACATGAAGGGGCACAAAAGACTTCTTACTGTTGAGGGAAAGAAGGAAGGGGATGAGCATTGTTTAAGTTCTCTCTATATTTGAGAAATGAGGACTTTATCAGATAAGTTGGCTATAAACATTGTTTCCAAGCTTTCCTGCTAATCTTGCTTGCATTAATTTTGTTGTTGCAAAATTTTTTAAGTTTAACAAAATCACAATTATTCATTTTGCATTTCATAGTTTTCTCTGTCTCCTTTTTGGTCAAAGTTTTTCCCTTCTCCATAGATCTGACAGGTAAACTATTCCTTGTTCTCCTAATTTGCTTATGATATTACGCTTTATGTCTAAATCATATTTAAGAATACAAGTCATTCCCCTACTTGTTAAGGACCATGACTAAGTGTGAAGGGCAGGTCAATTCTCTGAAAACCTTCACACTTAAAGGAATTGCAAATCAGCTTTTATTGACGCATATTTTGCTTGTGGATTCAGAATGAAATAAATTGGAAGCAAGAGGGAACAGGAGAGAGGTCAAAGAATGCAATTGCCTCTCAGTCTCCTGGTATCGTTTTCATCCTCTCACATGAAATGATTTATTCTGCTGCTCAGTATTAGATCCCCAGCAGCTACTAGTAGGTGGCTCCCATAATACCCAGCAACTAACCAGTTACTCCAGTAATACCTACAGATAAATGGTCAAAGAATATAAACAGGCAGATTTTAGAAGAAATTAAAGTTATTTGTAGTCATATTTTAAAAAACTACTCTAAATCACTATTTAGTAGAAAAATGCAAAATACAACAACTCTGAGGGACCATTTCACACCTATAGCTCGGCTAATTCAACAGAAAAGGAAAATGATAACTGTTAGAAAAGATGTGGGAAAACTGGAATACTAATACATTTTTGGTGGAGTTGTGAATTGATCCAACTATTCTGGAGAACAATTCAGAGCCATGTCCAAAGATTGTTAAAACTGTGCATACCCTTTGATTTAACAATACCACTACATAGTTTGTATCTCAAAGAAATCATAAAAGAACTCATGTGCAAAAAAAAAATTATAGCAGCTCTTTTCAAGGTAATGAAGCATTGGAAATTAAACAGATGCCCATCAACTGGGGAATGGCTGTGGCAAATGTTATTATTTTATGAGAAATGAGTAGATGAATTTCAGAAACACCTGTAATGACTTACATGAACTAATGCTGAGTAAAGTGAGTAAAACTATGTAAACATTGTATACAATAACAGCAACACTGTAAAATAATCAACTATGATATATTTAGCTCTTTTCAGCAATAGAATGATCTAAGGTAATTCCAAAAGACTCATTTAAATCCAAAAGGTTATTATAAGGTCCTTATTTGGGTCTAGTAGAACTAGGGATTAGATGAAGGGAGAAAAGAGCCTGGTTTGGAGACTTCCAGCTGATTCATGCTAGTGGGGGAAAAGAAAACTCCCAGCAACTGTCAATGATATTCAAAGCCCATGCAAAAGCTACTCCTGGTCTTAACTTAAATGGGATAATTCAGGGGTGTTAAGCTTCCCTGGGTATTTTTTATTAGTGTGGTAGGAAAGTTAGTGAGGTCATTAGAATTGGCCATTTTTTTTTCAGAGTCTTGAAAAGAGAGTGAAAAAAAGCAGAAATTCAATGATCAGGATCAGAAAATGACACAGAATTAGACATATTTTGGTTACTAGCAAAGAATCTCATATAAATTTATATAAGAATTCCTTTGTCTAATTTACACCAGTATACTTATATTAAAGGAGAAGGCTGACAATGGCTTGAAACCATGTTTCTTAATTTTTTCAGCCTTATTTGTCAAAAAAAAAAAAAGCTCAGTTCTTCTGCAGAAATATCCCCAGTCACTCCATAATCCTATATCTACTCTCCCCACAACTCCCAACCCTGATTGGACTCAGTCAGAATATAGCCAGCTTTAACTGGATTCCTATACCTGGGAGTAGAGCTTGTTCTAAACAATAAGAGGTGCCTAGGAAGCTGTGTGTAGAACATTTTAAAAGGTCACAAAATAAAGGAATCATGTGTTAAATACAATAAATGATTTTCTGTTTAAATTATGAGTTCTTCAAATTTTTGTTAACATATGTCATGGATCCATTAAGTAATCTGATGAGCTCTGATAAGCCAAAGGATTCCTTTTCAGAGTAAAACAAATAAGATTACAAAAAAAATTGCAAAATAGTTCCACACACACACACATATGTTCGTGTGTATACATACACACACACACATACACATGTATATACACATATATCTAAACAAATTCACAGAGAAAAGGTTAAGAATTCTTAGAAAGAGACCTAGAATTGAACCTATAATCCATTAACAACGAAGCTTTGGAGAGAAAAAATTGTTTTAAATATTTTCTAATTTACCTATTTTGCTAATTTGAATAAAAGTGGGCCACACATCCACTAGCATCACAATGCTCATCACAATAGGAAAAAAAAAGTATTTTGTCCAATACTTAGTTGACTCAGGAGATTATGTAAGTGGAAAATAGCTATAAAGAATTCCTATTAGGCCTTGTTAGATGGTCAGCTAATAGATCAAGATGAGTAAGCCCAGATGATTCAACCTAGATGTCCCCAATAAATGTCTTTACTGACTATTCTTCTCCTTCTATGGCTAAGTAAATTCCCTTTTGTTAACTCCTGGATTCCCTATGAGTATCTTATATTATTTTATTATTGAACCTAAACTTCCTGGGATAGGCCTGAGCCAGACCAATCACAGAGCAATCACCTAACTAAATTTTAATAATAATCAAAACTCAGTTGAATTGCCACATTCTCCATGGAGTTATTTGGATCCAGTTTCCCCTTTCTCCCTCCTCCCCATCCAATACTTGACATCAATATAGAGTGTGTAAAGTCCAGACTAGCTCCCTGGAGGCCTCAGGAATAGCCAGAGTCAGGATATGTAAAAGTCCTTGGTCTTTAGGGGGAGAAATGGAGAGAGACAAACTGCCATAAGGCTCACCATCAACTTCTCTTCTCCTTGTCCTGATGCAAAGTGAAGTCTGGCTTGTTTCACCCCACCCTCTAATCCTTACCTACAGTTATTTGTATACACCAAACAAAGAATAAGCACCAAAGGTGAGAAGGGCCATTTTTCCAAGCATATGCTAATAGAGTTATTGTTGAATAGGTAATAAGTGCTCAGCTGTCTGATTCAAGCACACCTTTTAAGAGTTTCAGCCCTTTACATCCCACTTTCTTTTGTTTTAGAATACAGGTGGTCATGCCCCAACCCTGACTTCTCAGGTAGAGAGATGAAAAACACCAAAGGGAAATGGGGAGTCAAGCCAGATATTATTAGTGGGTTTCTGGACTGAAGGGTCTTACTAGAAAGAGGTATGCACAAACCCATCAGCATGGAAGGTATTACATAAGCACAAAGGAATAAAGCATAGGCTAGAAGTGATGACTCTCCCCACAGCCGGTGCAGGATTAATGTGGTATAACAAGCATGAATTGAACATGAAAGTAGTGACATAAAGTAGTGATTTTTATGAATCAACATGATGTTGTAAAAGACTTCCAGAAGTCCTAGAAGGAGGGAATGTAAATAATAATCACACATACACCTTCTTCAGCAGCCAAGAGATAGTCCAAACCCAATCTATTGTCCATTGCTTCAGATCTCAGGGAATCCAATGATCCTTGCAAATTTTTGAAGTCCTGCAACAGTCTTTTTATGTCTTAGGGAATCCAATAATTCCTGCAGATTTTGAAGTCCTACAACAGTTTGGTTTTGAAGTCCAACAATTTTTGATGTCCATGAGTCAATCGCCATAACTGCCATGCTCTTGCAGTAGTGGGCTCAATCAGCGACAGAACCACTTGATGTTTCTTGGGTCTTCTCCTTCGTTTCAAGGTTTTGCTCTGTCTCTCTCTGATGGACAAGGCAAATACAACTCATTGGCACCCATTTGATTCCTTCTCCTTCTGTAGAGATACAAGCAAACCCTCTCTCCCAAACAGTTAACCTATCTGGTCCCTTCCATTCACCACTTTCTGGGTCTCTCCACATCTCCTGGCAATTATCTAAAGATTAGTAGAGCTGCTCGCACTGGACACTGCCCTTCCAGTGGGTTATAAAACCTGTTTCCCGGAGCCAGTGTATCTTTGTCAAAAATCAAGAAGTTAATAATATAAAGAGCTAAATTTAGGAATTCTCTAGGGTTACATGTGGCTCCCCCTTTCTTTTGTTTTTGGAGAAACATCTTAATGTCTCTGTTTCTCCACTGTACTATTGCCTGTCCTTGAGGATTAAAGAGTATGCCACTGGTGTGTAAAATTTTATACTGTGCACAAAAGTGTGCAAAATGTTTAGAAGTATATGCAGGTCTATTATCTGTTTATATTGCTTGTAGCACAGCCAAAATTGCAAATGCTTGGATAAGGAATTCAGTGACCACTCGGATTGTCTCTTTTGCTGCTGGTATTGCAAAAGTGAATCCTGAAAAGGTGTCTACCACAACATGGATAAAAGACAGATGACCAAAAGATTTATAATGGATCACATCCATTTGCCAGATTTCACTGGGTCTCAAACTATGAGGGTTCTTCCCTGGAGGGAGCCTAGGAGCTATGGAAAGGAAGGCAAGCTGTATAGGCTTTTACTATGCTCCTGGCTTCCTCTCTTGTTACTCCAAATTGTAAATGTAAAGCTCGAGCAGCCTGATGATATTTAAAATGAGATTCTTGGGCTTCCTGAAATAAAGGAGTATTGGCCAACATGGTTAGAAGGTCATCTGCCTTTGAATTACCATCAAAAACAGGACCTGGAAGTCCACTATGAGAGTGGACATACAAGATATAAATCTTACCTGGATGCTTTCTCACTTGCTCTTGAAGTTCCTTAAAGAGATGATATATATTAGAGGCTACAAATTTCATTTGGTTGTGGCAATTCTTTGTACCACATCTACTGAATAGGCCAAATCAGATATTATGTTTATATTTCCTGGATAATAAGTAAGAGCTAGAATGATTGCATAAAATTCATTCTTCTGAGAGGACTGAAAAGGAGTTCTGACTACTCCCTTTATAGTTGTCACGAGAGTATACAGCGCAAATATTATGTTTGGATGAATCTATAAAGATAGTTGGTCCTTTAAGAGGAACTTTAGAAACTTTTTCTTCAAGAATCCATTGCCAATTATGTAATAGTCTGGTTATCTTTAATGGAGACCCGTATGTAAAATTTGAAGCCATGGCCAATAAAATTTGCCACTCTGAAATGGTTTCACAGCATACATTAATTTGTGCATTAGTATAAAAGGTACATATTTTGTCAGGTCTTATCCCAGATAATTATACTTCTCACTTAATAACCTTTAATAAAATTCTAACCACAAGCACTGGGTAAGGAGTAAAGCTTTGTTCTGGTTGTGCTAGGAAGTTCACCCACTCTATCCCACTGTCTCCTTGATGAAGAACTACTGTAGGTGCCTCTTTTGTTGCAAAAACTGGTATTTCCAAGGGTTTTTGAGTGACTCTTTCAACCACATTGGATAAAGCCAGTTCAACTTCTCTCAAAGCCTCTTGAGCTTCTTTTGTAAGTTGGTGTAGTAAGTTTAAAGTACTGTTTCCTCTTAAAAATGTCATATAATGGTTGCAATTGATAAGTAGTCAAGTCTAACACTGGATGCATCCATTGGATATCTCCTATCAATTTCTGAAAGTAATTTAAGGTGTTTAGCTTTTCTATTCCTAAGGAAAGTTTTTGTACTGTAAGCACCTTAGGGTATACTTCATTTCCTAAATATTGAAAGGAGCATGTCTTTGAATTTTTTCTGGAGCTATATGCAATTTGTAGTTTCTTTTGTTTCTATGGTCTTTTGTAGATATGCTTCTAACATTTGCTCCTCAGGTGCACATCCCAAGATATCATCCATGTAACATAATAACATATCTTTTGAAAATGCTTTTCTTACTGAAGTAAGAGCAGCAGCAACATACATTTGGCCCATAGTAGGGCTGTTTTTCATTCCCTGTGGCAAAACTGGTCATTCATGTCTTTTATAAGGCTCAGCTAAGTTAACGCTGGGCACTGAAAAAGACAAATCTTTTCATATCCTCCTTATCCTTATCTCTTAACAACAGATAATTGGCCATCAATTTGACCTAGATACTTCCTTCCTATATGTTGAGCAATCTTACCTCTGGTTATTGGAACTTAGTTAATTTCCATAAGCTAATTATTTTAAAGCAGAAGTAATATCTTCTCCCATTCAAGCTGCATGAGAAAAAAGTTATTTTCTATGTGAAAGAGGGAGAAATATGAAGTATGGTTTTTAAATTAGGCACAGGCGCAATGTAAAACTCTGCTAAATATTCCATAATTTTGAGTTTTTTAAGTTTTAATAGTTGATATTTTTCCAGCTCCTGAAAGAAAAAGATAACAAAAAGTAAATATTTCCATAATTGTTTTAGAAAGTGTTTTAATTCCTGGATACAGTTCTTGAAATCTCCTAACAGAGGAGAAAACAACAACAATTAATTTCCTCATCTAGAAAGGGCGGAAGTTTATTTTTCAAAGAAAATGTTTCTTAATTTCAAAAATAATTTCTTTACTTTGTGGTATTTTAGGGAATTGATATTAAGAGCTTTAGAATAATGTTGAATTTTAGCTACCATAGGCAAAAACAATTCTATACCCCAAATGCTCTTGAATTCATTGAACAGCAGAAATGACTCATGTTCCAAAATTTTCCCATCCATGCTATAAATTCTGATCTAAAGAAAAACAAGGGGGAAAGACTGATCAATATTTAAATTCACAATGAAATACAAAGGTGCTTAACGTTTTTGTGTCATGGATCACTTTTGCAGTCTGGTGAAGGTTATGGACCACTTCTCAGAATAATGTTGTTAAATAATTGAAAAGAATAGAGTTTCAGTTAGATGTATTTTTTTTTCCCTCCATGTACATAGATCCCTTAAAACCTGTCCCTGGTCCATTTAAGGTAAGTGGATCCCAAGTTAAGAACTCTTGATGTAGCTAAAGACAGAGGGCTTTAGTCTTCTGCAAGCTGAGTGACCTAAATTTAACTTCATCACTTAACCTCTCTAGGATTTTGTTTCCTTACCTATAAAATCAGGACATTTGTAGATTATCTTGAAGGTCGCTTTAAGCTCTAAATCGGATTCAACAAGAAGGGAGTGATGTCAGAGAATTTTGTGCTGCCTCTTAATCTAAATTAAATCATGTCTTTGGCTAAGATCAATCAATAGGACATAAAAGCAATTTTTGAGTAAGCCAAAAATCCCAAAGACCATACGAACTATACAGTTCATAAGACAGAACAAAATTTTAATACGGCCAAAGATGGGAAAATTTTAGTAAATAGCATATCATACTTGAAGCATGACACATGTTGAGAATCTTATGCAATTAACTTTTAGTGATCCATATTTTAACCTATTCATGATAAATCTTGTTTTCAAGTTCGCTCATCTTTACTATTTAATAATTCCTTTATTGTCAGTATCGCTGTTCCTGAGAACTAGAAGGAATCTTAAGAGTCGTCTTGTTGTTCTGTGTATAATAATCTCCTGGTTCTGCTCATTTCACTTAGGATCAGTTCTTGTCTCTCTAGGCTTCTCTGAAATTATCCTGTTGGTTGTTTCTTATAGAACAAAAATATTCCATAACATTCATATACCATAACTTATTCAGCCATTCTCCAGTTGATGGACATCCATTCAGTTTCCAGTTTCTTTGGGCCATATTTTTTAAACGTGTCTGAAATCTATACATTTAGTTCATTGCTTCTCTTTTAGGAGCTGGATACCCTTCTGAATCTTTGGTCATCTGAAATCACAGTGGATTATTGCATTGACCAGAGTTCTTAAAAATGTTCATTTTCCCAATATTAATGTTATTGTATATACTGTTTTCCTGATTCTGTTGATTTTACTCTGCATGAATCCACATTCAAGTCTTTGCAGGTTTCTCTGAAAACATCCTTTCAAAATTTTCCATAGCATATTTTGTCAATAAATATTTGTTTTATTATTCCCTAATTAATGGGCACCACCTTACTTTTAATTCTTCTCTTCTACCAAAAAAAAATTGCTATCAATATACTTGTACAATAAATTCTTTACCTCTTTCTTTAAAAAAAGATAGGGATGCAGGACTAGATGTGGTATCCCTAGATCATAGTATATATAATTTAATAACTTTGTATGCATAGTTCCAAATTGTCTAATCTCTTTCTTGTACAGCAGAGGAAACTAAAGTGCAGGGACTTGACATAGTCCATGTGGGTTATATGTCAAGAATCACGTTTGAAGCTGGATCTTCTGGCTATTAAAACCAGCTTTTTGTCTATTATATTATACCACTTTGTTTCCCATAGAAATCTCAACAGAATAGTAGTATCAAATCTCACTCCCAGTATCTTGTATATAATAAACTCTAAATAAATATATGTTCAACTGAATAAAACTGACTTGAAATTATAATGTAAAAATTTAACATGCTTTGATATTAGAAGAATTTAAGTTTTCATTTTATGTTTTCACTTTGCAGTAGAAAGATTTCCAGATGACAATTCATCTTGAAATTTACCTGCAGTAGGATGCACATGAAACCTACTCTGAGTACAAGGTTGATTACTAAGGGGAAATGGGAAAGACAAAAGGTGTCTTGAACCAGAACAGTACCATTTACTGGAAATCATACCAAGGGCTTAGACAGACACATCACTCTACTCCTTGTTCCTCAGATTAATTTCTTTGGCACTTTATAGAATTCAATTATTCATAAAAGAATCATCAGCTGGAAATTAAAACATGACTTTGCTTCTAAGAGATATCCTGTCTTTAATGAAAAAAAAATTTAATTCTGTCTCTGCAGATAAAGAAGCCTTTCAAAAAGGAAGGGGGAGGGTGGCAAGTAAACTTAAATATGAATGCTTATCTCAAAGGACATAGTTCGCTCATCTTAGTCATTTATGACAGATTCCTCAAGGAGTGCATAACCAGAACAGATACATACAATAATTGGGCAAAATAATGAGAATGTCATTAGTCATGATGTAAAAGGGAAAGGCACTTAACCTATCAAAAATTCTTGATGGAGGTTAGTGATGGATCACCTCCTGCTCTAAGCAGGTGGCCTTGAGCATCATTTAATTCATATCAAAGGTATGAAAAATAGATTTCCTTCCCTCATACCTAGAAGATTTATAATGTCTATAATCATCAGTTCCATCACTTTAAGAACATAGGTAACTAGGTAACCAGTGATGTGAAATATTTGAAACCTGCATCATTTAAACACAAGAACTATATGTTATTTTTGAAATGGAATGATTTATGCATCATTTGGTTTATTCATCTTTTATACCTACAGAATCTAATTCACATGAAATGTAAATTAATTAAAAAATTCAAATAACAAATCAGCTCCCCACATGCCATAGCAACAAAAAGAATAGTCAGAAGAAAAATGTCTTGCAAGATTCTAAATATTTGACTTCAAGCACTTGAGAGTCCTGAATTAGAATTCCAATTGTAAGGCAAAATCCAAGAAAACAAGAAAGTAGTAAAAACCCGTGGTTTCAAATGTCTAAATACAAGTATCTAAAATTTATGCAGAAAAAACAAAATTAACTAATACAAAAAGTGAAATTTTGAATATACAAGTGTCACTGAGATTTGATGGGATAAGACTTATGAACTGTATATGTCTCTAGATTAATAAGAGTCTGTTCAAAAGAAATAGCATGTGTAATAGGCAATGGGGGTGACGGTGCAGGATGTCATATTGTATGCTAAGAAAGTATACTCACTTTGAGGAAATCCAAAAACCACAGAAATGAAGAATGATGAAACAGCAGTGATTTTGTAATTGGAGTATTCTAGGCAGAAAGAGGAAATCAATGAGAAGTTTGGGGAAGAGATAATAAGCCTGGTACAAAAATATACTATAGCAATAGTAGACAGTTCAGTTATCCAGTTAGCTGCTAGTTGCCAAGAGTGGAGAAAGTGATAATTTCTTGACTAGATTTGGTGATAATTTTATCCTTCAAAAGGGAGAGGAAGCAATAAAGGGATATGTGATTCTGGATCTGATTCTCAATAGTCAGGAAGGAAAAACTGATGGCAAAGGTAGAAAGGATGAGAGTATTATTGGAAATGATTGTTCTAATTTGTAATAGAGAAAAGAAAATCTGGGCATAATTAGACATGTATGTTAGACTCAGGGTTAAATAGATTTCAAAGGATTCAATGAAAGTATAGAAATGAAATACTCAGAGGAAACCAGTCTAGGAATTTCTGAAGAAACAAGAGGAAATTATTCCAGTGAATAGGAAATATGGCATTTCTGAAGAAAACAATGTGAATAATAGGAAACTCACCAAGCAGTTTAAATTTTTAAAATTGAAATGGAAAGATGAATATGATAGTTTATTTGGTATGATTCTTTTTTCCCTTTAATGGTATCAGGAGAGCTAAATTCTGAATGCCTTGAGACTTGCAAGGGACATTATGAGCAGAATAAATAAATAAATAAAAAGAAGAAGGGATAGCTATATTTGGAGAAAAAAGAAGTTTAAAAAGAGGATAGGACTTTTTCCTGAGATAGATGGAACAGGGATAACTGATGACTAAGATAAAACAGAACTGCTCAACTCTTATTTTGTTTCTCTGAGTTCTGGAAAGTAAAATGACATTTAACTGGAAATAGCAGGGCAAAAATGATTAAAAGGGATTTGATACCTAAGATAAGAAAGGTGACAGTAAAAGAACAGATAGCTGCTCTTGATGAATTGAAGTCACTCAACCCAGATAAACTTCAACCTTATGTGCTGTGAGAGGGGAGTTGGGGAACAGACAGATGTAATTGCCAAACCATTGTCAGTGACATTTGAAGGACCATGGAAAATAGGAGAGATATTTTAAAATTAGAGAAAGGCAAATATTCTGATTTTAAAAAGGGGAAGAGAATAGTCTTTGTAAACTACAGGCTAATGAGCCTGAGTGGAACAGATCATTAAAACAATGGTCAGCAAATACCTGGTGGTTAAAAAAAATAGCATGACTTCGTCAGACTAACCCCATTTGCTTTTTTTTGACAGGATTACTAAATTAGTAGATGAGAGTAATATTGTAATATCTCCAACTAGATACCCTGTAGAAATATATCTTCAACTTAATATTTCTGAAGTTAAACTTGTCTTTCTTCCCATCTTCTCTTTTACTATTTAGGGTACCAGGGTACCACCATCCATTCAGCCAAGCTCACAATCTAGGTGACATAATTTACTCCTCACTCTCTCTTATCCCCTATATCTAATCAGTTATCAAAGCCTAACTATTTTACTTTCATAACTTTTCTCATATTCACCTTTTGTTCTTCCTCTGACATTGCCACCACCATGCTGCACCTGCACTCTTGCAATAATCTACTGGTTAATCTTCCTAACACATCTCTCCCCACTTCAGTCGATTGACCACTTAGGTTTCATATCTAATGATGAAAACCCTACTCCCTTAATAAATTCTACTAGTTCCCTATCATCTCTAAAATCAAATACACTCCTTCCATTTGCCATTTAAATTATTGTTTTATTATTTATCTCTTAATCAATACAGTTTTGCTTTTGTCTTCTCTGAATACTATTCCTTACTTTGGTTTTAACAGAAGCATAATAGAATTTGCCCCACCTCCTTCTTTTAGTTTCCTGTAAGAAAAAGTACAGCAAAGAATTTAAATGTAAGTGATTGTAAAACATTAAACTGATTACCAAAGGATGGAGATAGGATACAGAAGATGACATATCCAGTACAGTGCTGATGACCTGAGAAAGAACTAGGAAATAGAGTGATTGGAGGTCCTGGTGAGGATGAAGAACAGGATTAGGAGTTATAAGGAATAGAGAAATACTACTTAAACTAACTCTGAAGATCTACCTCACATATATCAAATTGACAAATTCATCAATACAACAACAACAAAAAAGATAAATGACAAATTTTGGCTGGTTCAGGGGAAAACAGATACATTCAATAACTATTTAGTGGGATTGAAAATTGGTTCAGTCCTTCTGGAAATCTGCAACTTTGCCCCCAAAAGTTATTAAACTGTGCATATCTTTAACCCAATGATACCATTACTGAGTCTATACCCCAAAGAAAACAAAGAAAGGAGAAAATGATTCATAAATACAAAATATTTATAACAACTCTTCCTGTACTGGCAAGCAATTAGGAAATAAGAGTGCCCAACAGTTGGGGAACTGATAAATAAATTATAAAATATTAATATAATGGAATATTATTACATGTTACAAAATTATGAAGGATATGATTTCAGAGAAATCTAAGAAGACTTCTATGAACCATTACGAATGAAGTGAACAAAAAAATTATTATATAATAACAATAACGCTGGAAAGCCAATTACGAAAGACTTAAGAATTTTGGTAAATGCAATGACCAATTGCAATTCCAGAGGACATGATGAAATGTCCTACATATACCCTATAAGGCAATAGACTTTAGGGTACAGATAGAGACATCTATTTTTTGAACATGACTGATTTTGCTTGGGTACATACATATATATATATATATACAAATTTGTTTTTTTCAAGATAAAATAAAATTTTGTTAATGGAAAAAATAAGATTAAATCTAAAAAAACAAATTGAAAATAAAATGGAGAAAATGTTTCAAAGCAAAAATAAAGGAGAAAAGGATATGAAGAATCAGATTTGAGTTAACTTGTGTCAAAATTGTGGAGTGTTAAACAAAAATGTGACAGAAAAGGAAAAAAGAAAAAGCCACTGAACATTTGTAATTAATAAATATGTGTCTCTTCTTGCAGTGAGATACCTAAGCTATCTCTAGAGGAAACAGCTTCTTGTATTGTAAGGAATGATGAAGTCATTCTACAAGTAACATCAGGTCAAAGAGAGTCTAATGAAGTACAGAAGCTTGGGAGAGTTTATATACTGAAATTCTGGGTTTCAGTCAGCAAGCTAACAGATATTTCAGGTGAAGAACAGGGGCCTACATATGGGATGAAGGTTGCAAAATATAGCCAACAGATAAGGAGTCAGAATGGGGTTTTAGCAAGGCCTTGTCAACAGATAAGAAACTAGAATGGGATTTTATTATTCATCATTCCTTACCTGAATAATATGTTTACAAAAGTAGGCAAAAAGGTTAGCCTTGACCCTGGGTTCTGAACCATCAATATCCCATGAGTTCATAGCACACCAGAGGCCCATGGAAAACTCTTATATACCCTTAGGAAGATAGAGGAAAAAGGCAGCATGGAATAGCAAGTCCTGGTCATAAGATCCCAGTCATCCTTAGTTATTTAAGTAGGAAAAACCACTTCATTCTGGGTTGTTTTGCTCTTCATGCCATGAAGCTGAATGGAAGGAGCAAGAACATCAGAGTTCCAGATCCAACTTGAACAGGGTTTTCCCACAAGTCAAGGTCTGACTCAGCTCAACCTAATTGATACTATCGTGTTGAGAATACTATTGACATTCTGACATTACTAGAATCATTAAGCAAGTGGTAAGTAACAATACATTCAGTATTAATAATTTTCTGTCATATTAACAATTTTCTGCCTGCAGCCTTCAACTTTAGGAGCTTAATGAGCTATATTTCTTTTATTAATAATTCTACAAGCTGCTATGTTTGTTTTTACTAATAATTATAAAAACGTCTAAAGCTTTCAAAATTAAGATGGGGTCATCACTTTTAAACTATTGAGCCCTTTCTCTTAATCTTAGTATGGCTCACTATATTTCCAAACCTGAGAATGAGGGGAAGGGAAAAGAATGTGCTCACCACAGTATCCTTGAGGAAAAAAATCTTAACCCCTCACCAGAAGAGAAGGGGAGAAAAAAGTTAGATTAAAAATTGGAAAGTCCTTCCTCAAAAGCAGCTCATGGATAGAGATAAAATTACATTTAATCTCTTTCCCTAGAGAGAGGGGAAAGAACTAGTCACTTTTGTTCTCCCTACCCCTGCTGCCTACCTTGGGATAAACTATACTTTCAGAAGTTTACCTAGAAACCATTACAAAGAATTATTGCTTCAAGCTCAAAAAATAAAATAAAATATTTAGAATGTTTCATTGTTACATTCTAAATTGTTCTTTTATACTGATCTATACACATATATCTAAGAAGGAACTCTGTTCCAGAAATATGCCATACTGATAAATATTACATTCTGATAATACTGAGTTTCTAGTAAAAATTTGAAAAATGAAAGAGAAAATCTAGATATAGTTATATATAATGGTATATATATAGAGAGAGAATATCTAAATCTGTGTGAAAGCAATCTAAATTAGCTTTTAGCTTTTTTAAAAAAATTAGAAGGTAACAATATAAAAATGATTTGATAAATTTATTAAGAAAGAAATCTAGTCCATGCTCCTAAAAGTCAAGCTTTTTCTTCAGGAACTTTATAAAATGGAGGACATGCTGCTACCACCCAATTTTAGATTCATTCTTTGGCTAGATCTTCCCACAGAGTGGAAAGAATAGATTTTTATAAGATATATATGGTATCATCTTAAAAAGTCCCAGGTGGCCTCTCTACTAAAAGAGAAATGTTATAAATTATTAAGTTACAAGAGTTACATGGAAGACAGATGTTATTTCAGGACTGTAAATTTGAGAGTAGCACTAAAGTTATATAATTCATAGCAAGAACTTGCCCCTTTAGTTAGTTATCAGTATACTTAGAAACAACAGAGACAGACAGATAATGGGACTGACAGTGGTATAGAGAAGAGAGCCTGAGAGATAGGCAGAGATAGAGACAGAGGAAGATTGAAAGAGTATAAGCAACAATAAAAATGGGGGAAGGAAGGGGGGGAGAAGATTTGAGGGGCCTCAGGGGGAATGTGGTTAAATAACGGAAATCTTGAGAAAGTTAATTAAAATTAGACCCATATAATCAATATATAGTGACCAGAATTCTAGGGTCTGACAGAATTGATCGACTTATTTATAGGAATTCTAGTCATAAACTGAGAAATGGGAGAAATTAAGTTACACAGCTGAATAACAAGACTGTTCTGAATTAGGACCAGCTCAAAACATTTAGCAGTAAACAAGATTTTATCAGAATGACCTTGTTTGAAGTTGAGGGAAGGTGAATAACAATATAGAGGAAAGGGAGCTTCAGCTGATTGAACAGCCAAATACTGGACTCTGACACCTTGCCTTACAATTGATATATGAGTGTGTTGTCATGCATGTATGGATATAAGTATATACATGCATATTATATCATATTGTGTAAATGTGTATATTATGTATACTTCATTTAAATATCTACCAGTGTTTATTTGTATACTTATACACAAACACACACACATATGTTGTACATGTTGTCCATGCAAATTATGGGTGTCCACATAGGTCTGTCTAGATATGACTTGAAAAGAAGCATGAACAAATTTTTTTAGTCTCCTTCACTTTCCCTGGCCAAGACTTTGATTCCTGCCAATATGCGAAGGGGGAGAGTAGGATATTTGTATAATGGTTACTCTGCTCTCCTCAAAGAGGGAGTACTAGGCTAGAATAATATCTATCTACCTCCCTAAATAGTGTTAGTCTAGAGGAAATAATTTTTAAATTAAAGCTACATTCTTGACTGATATCAATTAATGGGGTGAAAGTGCCCTAAGCTTTATTCTCTTCTAATTGATTGCCAGTTACACAAAGATCACAGTGAATAACAAATAAACCTAAGCGCTTATGTAGATAAGAGTATACCAGACAATACACAGAATGAATTGACTCTCACTGGGATCAAATTATCTCAGTTAGGAAAAGCAGAGAGGGAGAAGGAGGCAGAGACAGAAAGAGAGAGAGGGAGGGAATAATTGAGGGAGAGATCACAGGATCACAGATGTCACCCAAGGAAAAAGTCCCCAAAATGTCTATTGTGATAAGCTGCAGATCAGAGCATGATCCAGATGCTGGCTCCTCTAGATGTTGGCTTCTTCACAAAGTTCTTTCCCTTCAGAGACATATATCTATGAAGAATCTAGAGCCATATATTCTTTCTCTTAAAGTTGGAAGCCAAAAGACCCAAATTTCTCTTTTTGCAAACTAGTGACAACTCTACTCATATATGAAAGGATGAAGTTTCAGTCTCCACTCTTAAGGAAAGTCTTATGCAAATAGACTTAATATATAAAATAAATACAGAAATTTCTCTCTACATAGTTTATACATAACATTCATGCTATATGTTGTTTTCATATATCAATAAGCTATTATAAATAACATATTATATAAGCATATTGATAAAATATTTGTTATGTGTTATATATAGAACACGTTTTTATAGAAATAAATATAAATAAAATGATACGTTGTTAAGCACACATATATAAGTATATACAAATTATATGTCATATTAAGTTATATATAACATATATATGCTTTTTATAAATATAAATTTTATATGTACATATAAAGGAATATATATTTGCATTACATATATACACACATATACGGCCCATTTAATTTATAGGTAAACAGAAAATATTTTCATACCTAGTCTCCTCAATGGTAAAGATTGATACTCAATCTCCTTTACAATATAAAGGTAGAATTACAAAGAATGTAGAAGAAAAGAGATCTGTACTTTCTCTGTGTATGATTTTATATATATATATATTTATTTATTACTCACATTTAAATATTCATTGTACAACATGTATATGTGTACATGTATACATACATACTATGATCTTGCACACTATCCTATGAGAATCACAGATACTAGGGCAACTCTGGGTGAAGTACAAGACCCTCTAGCCCAGCAAGGGAACCTGCTGACATGTCTGGATTGGCTCCCATCACCCCATCATCTGGGTATCTTGGCCTTCCTGAGAAGTCAGGGGGCGTGACAACCTGTGTTGTAATTACTAAAGTGGCAAGGAGACATCTGCACAAAATAGCAAGTTGTTTATGTGGTCCTGCATGCAATCTCATTGTAGAGAAGTTAGCTAGTATTATTGTCTCTGAAATCCTTTCCAAATGAAAGGTTCTAGGGTTCTGCCAATAAAAAAGGAATACTCAATATAAACAATGGCACTTTTCAAATGACAGCTCTAGAACTATACCTGTACATATGATGCAAACAAATCACCCTAATTTTCATAAAAATGCAGAAGCCTCACTATTAAAGCACTCTTCAAATAAATTAACTTAGAATTTTTCATGATTTAAGAAACAAAAATTACATGCAGATAAATACAAGATGCGTTAGATGCTTAGTTATAACAAGGAAAATAACAAAGACAACAAAAACCATGTTCTTTTCATAATTATGTATGTAAAAGGCATAATATATAATGTTAAAAAGTACAGGCATTGAAGAATGTTTCTTTAATATAATCAAAACCATACTTTTAAAACCAAGGGCTACATTGTTTGCAGTGAAGAATTTTTCTCAGTACAAAGAAGAATAAAAAAGGATATACTCTTCACTTCCACTACTATTTGAAGTTCCACACTTTGAAATTTGGATTAGCTAGTTCTCCCTATACTGGTAGGCTCAGGTTTAATGTAGGAAGTTCTGCCTTTTGCCATTAATAAGAGCTACCCTGATGACTGCTTGTCACTCACATATCAGAAAGGAACATATGGAAAAACCTAGCAGGGTATAGGGAGTAAGTAATAAATTCTGTTTTGACTTGAAATCTACCTTAACACAGGCCAGAACTCTACCAATGACATTCACTTACTTGAAATGAATACCATATGATGATGAATAGGTCTCTGAAGTTCAGAACTGGGATTAACCTCTGTTTTCAGTGCAATGTGCTGAGGTACTTTTAGCTCAGCTCTCATTAAAGTTTTGTCCATATTGTGAAAGAACAATGACAGACTGAATAATTACATGTACCTCCCAACAGTGAAAGTGCACTAATAATGTTACCTCATACATACTGAACATTAAAGCTCTCTGCTGAAGGAAGTAATCAAAGTACTTAGTAATTGTTTTTTAAATGGTCTTTTGAGGCAGCAATTAACATCTTATGAAATGCAGATAAATTATTTCCTTTCAAATACTTTAAAAAGAGGGAAATATATGATTAGTACCTGGAGAAGGATGAGAATTTATATCTTAAATTGAAATTTTACTGAATTACTGTGTATCTGATACAATTATTTAGTGAGGTATTTTTTTTTTCATGAAATTGTTAGACATGTTCGAATTGGTCAATTATTACGCACTAAAAAAGGTTTGGCTGCTTCTTATATTATGTGATACCAGCAGAATAAAACATTTAATTCAGTATTTTAAAGATTTATAGAACAATTGGCTTTTTCATATAATGATCATTTTAAAACTTCAATGTATATGATATATATTTTAAAACTCAGTTTTTGATAGTTTGATGTTTTCAGAAGCTGAATATATTATCTGCTTGAATCAGGTGGATCAACTGATAAAGTACTGAATTTGACATCAGAAAAATCTGGATTCAAATGCAACCTCAGACACTCACTAGCACAGAATTATAGGATTAAGTAATTAGCTGTGTGACTCAGGGCAAGCTACTTTGCTTCTTTCTGTTTCCTCATCTATTAAATAGGGATAATAATAGCCAGAATTGTTGCAAAGGTAAAATTGGATATTTGTAAATCACTTTGTAAACCTTAAAATATTATATAAATGCTAATTGTTGTTAGCTTATTGTTAAATTTTCATTATTATGAGATTACATTCATCTGACACTTGAATCTGCTTATATGTGGTATCTAAACTATTACTTTTTTTAGATGTGTTTTTCATATGAAAATAACTAGGTGAGCTTTGATTAGTAAGGTGTATCATAAGTCTAGTTCTTTTCCATCATCACTACCAAATCAAAAAATGTTGACAAATAAAGCAAAAATGACAAAAATAATGAGGGGATAGGAAAGAATTAATGACAAGGAAAACCACATGCAAAACCAATAAAAATAAAGGAAAAGATAAGTAAATAACTTAAAAGAAGCCTCAATGCAATGACTCTATACAATGGAGTAAGAAAACTCTAGGAGAGAGGAATGACTAATAGAACAACTGTTATAATCTCTGGAATAATTGATTCTCTGAGATTTTCCACCATTATCTAATTTTCAAATTAAATATAATTTTGCCTCCCCTTTGCTGAAATTTGTAAGATTAACTCTGACCTCTTGTCTAACTACATTCCTACAATTACATTAAATAGTGGGGGCTAGAGAATGCATTCTTATTTCTTCTTATATGTATTAGGAAAATTTAATAGTTTTTCTGCATTGCAAACAATATTAGCTCTCAGTTTTAAAAGTATAAATTTTATCATATAAAAGAACCGCTTTTCATATATGCTTTTAAGGATTTTTAATAAATGCATGCTACATTTTGACTTTTACATTTGTGGAAAAATATCATGTTTTGTTAACTTCACTTTGATGATTAAATTTTCTAATTTCTTTTTTTTATTAATAGCTTTTTATTTACAAGTTATATGCATGGGTAATTTTACAACATTGACAATTGTCAAGCTTTTTGTTGTAATTTTTCTCCTCTTTCCCCCCATCCCCTCCCCTAGATGGCAGGATGACCAGTACATGTTAAATATGTTAAAGTATAAATTTAATACAAAATAAGTATACATGTCCAGACCGTTATTTTGCTGTACAAAAAGGACCAGACTCTGAAATAATGTACAATTAGCTGTGAAGGAAATAAAAAATGTAGGTAGACAAAAATATAGGGATTGCGAATTCTATGTAATGGATCTTAGTTATCTCCCAGAGTTCTTTCGCTGGGTGTAGCTGGTTCAGTTCATTACTGCTCCATTGGAACTGATTTGGTTCATCTCATTGCTGAAGAGGGCCACGTCCATCAGAATTGATCATCATATAGTATTGTTGTTAAAGTATATAATGATCTCTTGGTCCTGCTCATTTCACTCAGCATCAGTTCGTGTAAGTCTCTCCAGGCCTTTCTGAAATCATCCTGTTGGTCATTTCTTACTGAAAAATAATATTCCATAATATTCATATACCACAATTTATTCAGCCATTCTCCAATTGATGGGCATCCACTCAGTTTCCAATTTCTGGGCACTACAAAGAGCGCTGCCACAAACATTCTTGCACATACAGGTCCCTTTCCCTTCTTTAAGATCTCTTTGGGATATAAGCCCAGCAGTAACACTGCTGGATCAAAGGGTATGCAGTTTGATAACTTTTTGAGCATAGTTCCAAATTGCTCTCCAGAATGGCTGGATGTATTCATAATTCCACCAACAATGTATCAGTGTCCCAGTTTTCCCACATCCCCTCCAACATTCATCATTCTTTTTTCCTATCATCTTAGCCAATCTGACAGGTATGTAGTGGTATACCAGAGTTGTCTTAATTTACATTTCCCTGATTAATAATGACTTGGAGCATCTTTTCATATGGCTAGAAATAGTTTCAATTTCTTCTTCTGAGAATTATCTGTTCATATCCTTTGACCATTTATATATTGGAGAACGGTTTGATATCTTATAAATTAGAGTAAATTATATATTTTGGAAATGAGGCCTTTATCAGAACCTTTGACTGTAAAAATGTTTTCCCAGTTTATTTGCTAATTTCTTAATGTTGAACAATTCACATGTTCAGATATGAATGATATTCGATTTTAATGATTTTATATATATATGTATATATATATATATATATATATATATATATAGTTTTAGTCTCATTTGAAGGATTTTAGTCAAGTTTTTATAACAATATTTGTTAGTGAGATAAACCTAAAGTTCTTTTTCTTTGTTTATCCATTAATTCTTTGTGTATAAGAAATGTATTTATGTCAGAAAAAGAGTTGGACTCTTGTGTCACAGTTTCCTTTTACTGTCCTGCCTCAGTTTCCCTAAATTGTTCTGCCTCAGTTCCTTGAATTGTTCTGCCTCAAACCCCCTGGTTGTAATCCCTTTCCTGAACATTAGGATTGAGATAGGGCATTAGCATTCCACAGGCACATAAGTTATTAAGAGATATGCTTACATATCTCTAAGTTCCAGACTTTCTGTCTCTAGTGAATACCTCCACTCCCAATTTATCAGAATTTATGGACCTACCCCCAACCTGTCAGAACCAAATTGATGGTCCCTGCATGGAAATTCCTGTGCTCATCAATGTTCAGACTTCACTCCTTGCCTTTGTTTCTCTGCTGATCACTTGGAACAATATATAAAAATCATTGGAATCTCACATTCAATGCCGGATTCTTTGAGATGAAAGTCCAGTTTAGGCCTGGAAGCAGAATGGATTCTGCTCTGCCTCCAGACTATCTCTCCCTTTCAGAAACCCAAATAAAATATTTAAAACTCTCTAATCTTTATCTTGCCTCAGTTTCTGCAGCATTCCATGATAAAAGTGTTTTGTCTCTATATTTGTCTTTTTGGTACTATAAGTATCAATTATTTTTAAATCTGTGATAGAATTCAGTTGTAAATTCATCTAAAATGGCCTAGATTACACACACACACACACACACACACACACATACACACGCACGCACGCACACACACATTTACTTTGGCACTTCATTTTTTATTTGTTCATGGTTTCTTTTTTCTAAGATTGGGTTAAGATCTCTTTCTTGTTTTACTAATTTGGATATTTTATATTTCATCAATATCTTTTGAATTCTCAATTTTCTGGAATACATTTGTATATAGTAGTTTCTTATAATTTTCTCTCATTTAATCTTTATTATTTTCTTTATTATAAATTCATCATATTTGCTTTTTATTCTTTGTTATAAATTATTTATTATGAGCTTATCTTATTTACTTTTTTATGGTCTATGAAAAAAGAGAGGAATCACCTGGATTGAATGGATTTTTGCCACAGCTACAGTGTTCACAGGCTACCTGGGTTAGTGTACATAACTGGAACAAATTGAAAGAGATCAGGCACAAAAGCATAATGAAATCAGATGGAGAAACAGGCTCATGAATTAATCTTTGATAATTTTTTTCCTGTGACAGTTTCTTGTAGCAGGTTCTTTCACTTTTCCTCATCTTATCATTGCTAAATTTTAGGGGAGGGGACAACAGGTAAAGAGAGAGCTAAGTCTAGGTTATCTCTCAGTCAACTTTGCTTTTCCTTATTTTACTTTTTTCCTTCAGCTTTGAAAGAAATTCTTCTATGCTTTTTCCACTAAACTAGTTTGATTTAAGATGTAGAAAAAAACAAGCCTATAAATTTCTTTACAATAAAATTATTGGCAATTAAATTGGTCATTTCCTGCATAGAATATGGTTTCCTGTATAGAATAAAAAATGTTGATATATGTAAATGTACATATAATATATAAATACACACATATGTAAAACCTTTTGAATTAGAAAGTTTAAGTATATATAGTATATATTAAATAGGCATACATATATGTATATATAAGTATATGCATGTGGGTTTGTATTATTCATTCACAAATTTTTGCTCTCTTTTTAAAATTAGGAAAAGAGATCAGGTATCATTACTTCATGCCTGAACTATTCCAACAGTTTTGGGGTTTGGCTTCCTTTTTAATTCTCTCTCCACTAGTCTGTTCTCCACTCAGCTGTCAAATTTATCTTCCTGCAGTGCAGGACTAACTATGTCACCCACCCACTGACAATTCAATAAACTACAGTGATTCTCTGTTACTTTTAGGATAATATATTAGATCCTCTATTTGACTTTTAAAGCTCTCATCACCTGGCTCCTTCCCATTCTTCTAGTATTTATATACTTTACACCCATCCATTTACTCTGTAATCTAGTAACACAGGCCTGCTTGCTGTTCCTGGCACAGGACACTCCATCTTTCTACTCCATAATCTTCACTGGTTGTCTCCCGTGTCTGAAATCCTCCCCCCTTCTCATTTCTGTCTCCTGGCTTCCCTAACTTGTTTCAACTAAAATTTCACCTTCTATAAGATTTTCCTGATCTCCCTTAATGTTAATGGTTACCCTCAGAGATTATCTCCACTTTATTCTATCAATATATTATTTGTACACAGTTGTACGCAGTGTGTCCCCCATTAGATGCTGAGTTATTGAGAAGAGGTCTGTGTTTTGCCTCTCTTTGTATCCTGTGCTATATAATATATAATAGGCATTTAAAAGTGCTAGTTGACTGGACTGATTGACTACTTCCTGACTTCATTTTAAATAAATTACTCTTCTAACTCTACTTTATTTTTTCACTTATTCTTCTTGCATCCCTTCTAGTTCTCCTTCCATCATTGACTAATATTATCACTATTGTTATTCAATCCACTTCATCACTTAATTTCTGTCTTAGATTACTCACATCCAAAATGGAGCCAAATACATCTATACCATTTACCTCACAGAGAAGTTGTAATGATCAAATGAGATATTGTTTACACTTTGCATATCTTAAAGAGCTACTGCTTTTAAAAATTATCCAAACTATTTTATTATTGTTATTCAACATTTTTCACAATGTTTCATACAATATAAAGTTAATAGTGCTGGCTGATTGACTATTACTACTAGTAGTATTGAAATAGACCCCAGAGGGGCCTTTCTTAGTTCCTGCAGGGGAACAGAAAAACAGGATACATCTGCCCACTCAGCTAAGTGAAGGAATCTTGGGGCATGTTAAATATTTCAAAATTAGGAGCCCTAGCAGAGCCTTGGTAATTTTGATGAGTTCCCAATCAATGATTGAAGAGTAATCCTCACCATCCCCATCCCCAAGAGATAACCATTTTCTTGTAAATATCCCTTAAAAATAAGCTTGGTTCTAATCAGCCAGTTAGTTCTCTGATACTATTTGGTTTTATCTGTTTTTATAACAATAAAGCTTCTTCTTTTGAGAAACCTCTTGGCAGCCTCTTGGCAATCTTACTATTAGAACCTGCAATCCCACTTCAGTATCGTTATTTGGTTCTTTTCTGATAGTTGGTAAACAGAATAGTCTTCTCTTTACACAAAAGAATCCACATTTATGCTTACTTTCTTTAGCTTCCCTGGAGTTATTTTGTTTGTTTGTTTTGTTTTGTTTTAAAAGTCTTCACTAATTAATTTATAGATTCGGTTTGGAATTAACCCAAGTACTTTTGTCACATGTATTTCTTCTTTACATTTTTTTCCCTTAAATCATTTGCTTACTTCTCTCAGATTTTATAATACAATATTTATGTCCTTTTACTGAATTCATTTAAAACTCATGCTAGACCAAGAAAAAAAAAAAAGTCCTCACAAAATTTCAAAAATAGTGAGATTGTTAATCCTTTAGAAGTACTTAACTATTTCCCCAGTAAGTGCCTATATTATTTGTAATGTCTGGGTTAGCTTTCTGTAGGTCCTCCGAAAGGGCCTTGGTCTCAGCAGGATAGACACCAAGATAATGGACAAGAATAGAGTCCAAACTCTTTATTGTCTCTTACAGTCTGGGTCTGTCCATAGTCTGACCCAGTCTTAGTCTGACTCAGTCTCCTCCAGCAGCCTGCCAGTCTGCCAGTCTGCCAGTCTGACTTCTGTCTGACTTCCTGTCCCCAGTTTTTAGATACCTTATTACAGTTACATCTTTACAGAATACTAAATATGTGTAAACTAGAGAATTATTACATCACCATGCTAAGTACTAAGTATATGTAAACTAGATAACCATTGTCTAATCAATTCCTCTGAGTTAACACTTGTTTCAAGTATATGTCTTCCAAGTATACTTCTCTAGAGTTCTGGCTCTCTATAATTATTTTTACAAATCTTCTCACATATAAATGTACAAATGTATTCACATAAATGCTCATCATGATTTATATATTAAAAAAGGATTTCATCAGTCATTGAAAAAGCAACACCTGAAATGTACTTCCAGCTAGTACCAGAAATTCACCACCCTTAGTTATGTCCTTGAACGGGTGAGAAAAATAATTGTTAAATAATAAAATTTTGAGTAAATACCTGACCCTTCCCAAAAATTTATCCCAGCTACATTATCTAGGTGGAGTTATTGCCCAATTAGAGAACCTTATAAAAAATTTGATCTAAGGTAAATTCCAGCCAGTATTCCACTCAGCCAGGTCTGAGCAAAGGTATACAACCCTTTATCTAGAATGCCCTAAGCAAGGTAGATTGGATAAGAAGTCTTATTGTCCTAGACTGAGTGATCATATCCATAACCTCCAATACCTCATTAGAATAGATCCATGTCTCATTATAAAATTAATTCTTTCCCATTAATTTTTGATCAATCAGAATTGATTGCCATAAAGGTTAAATGGATTCTTTAGTATTCAAGAGTGTCACTGAACCCTTTTATTAGTTATTGCCAGCATGATTAATTGCCTAATTTCTTGAACTTTTGATATGTCACTGTGGCAAAACAATATTTGAGACCCCCAATCATAATAGTTCCAAAATATAATGTGCTCCATTTTGCCTATAAATGCAGATCAAGTGGACCACAGAATACAATGTCTTCCTTGGAAGCCTGCTTTTTAATCTAGAATGGTTCCCAGTATAAGAAACTCATTGGAGTGAAGAATGAAGAGAAATCAGATGTTTGCTGGGATAATTAGATTAAAGCAAGCTTACTATCTTTGTGTCTTCTTCAAATTTTCTCTCAGTTGACCCAGATACCCACTCATTTGCCACATCTTGTTATTTCTGTTTCAATATTATTGCTCTCACAGGTTTGGTTGATTCCGATCTGTTGCTTTTACTTCTGCACATGCTGCTAAACACAGTTGGAGAAATCACAAAATCATGTTGAATGGCTCCACTACAAATTATGTTACATAATGTCAATTGGATCTTCATTGAAGCAAGGCAATGCTTTTACATCTCTCTAAACTATTCTCTGGGTTAACTAAGTCGTGTAGTGGATAGACCCTACAGTTAGAAGAACCTGAGTTCAAAACCAGTCTTATTTACTGGCTATGTGACCCTGAACAAGTCACTTAACCCTATTTGCCTCAGATTCCTCATTATTAAATGAGTTCAAAAAAGAAATAGCAAACCACTCGTATCTTTGACAATAAAACTACAAATGGCATCACAAAGACCTGGACGCAATTAATTGACTAAACAACCAAACTGTTCTCTATCCCACTTAACACAGAAGCTTTTTCAAATTTTTTTCATCTTTCCTCAAACTTCCCATTGCTTTATACAAACCCATATCCTCAGCTGAAAAATCTTAACACATTATTAAAAAAAAAAAAATGTGACTGTTTCTCTTGCATCATTCCTGTGTCTTCTGCCATCATTTCCTCCTTTTTATTCTCCTGTTTCACATGGTGAGATAAGTCTTTTCCCTACCAACACAAATCACTTTACCATACAAGAGACCTTATTCCTTCTCATCTTCTATAGCAGATTGCTCCTGATTCTCTGCCTACCAGTCTGAGCACTACTTCTGAGGCTACTTAGTTGTACATTCATCTTGGTCACATCCATTAAGCATGAGTGTCCCCCATGGATCTTCTGGGTTTTCTCTTTTCCATCTATACTATATGATGAATCCTATGAATTTATTTCTATGCTGATGATGCCTAGATCTGCTTATTCAATCCTGATCTCTCTCCTAAATTCCAGATTTGCATCTCCAATTACCGATTGGATATCTAGAACTGAATGCTCCAAAGATTTTGAAATTCAACATGTACAAAATGTAAATCATCATTTTCATTCTCAACCTCTCCACTCTTCCAAACTTCTTATTACTGTGAAGAATATCTCCCCAGTCACTGAGGCTCATAATCTAGTTGCTATTCTCAAATTTTCATTCTCTTTCACTTCCCATATTCAATCTATTGCCAAAACTTGATGATTCTACCTTCATAACATTTATTATATTTGTCTGCTTCTCTTCCCTGTCACTACCACCATCCTGGAACAGATCCTCATCACCTTGCCCATGTACTGTTACAATAGCTTTCTAATAGACAAAGCACTTGACCTCCAATCGAGAAGACTTGATTTCTAAACTAGCCTCAGACATTTACCAAGTATGTGATATATCTGTCTCAGTTTCCTCATCTATAAAATGATATTTATTGTAATATCTTCCTGGATTATTATGAAGATAAAATGAAATATTCACAATATATTTTGTAAACTCCAATGCTATATAAAAGCTAGCTATTATCATTATTCATTGTCTTACCTCAAATCCGTCCCCATTCCAGTTCAGCTTCCATTTAGCTATTAATTGAGATCATCCTAAAGCACAGGTCTGATCATATCAATCCCCTTCTCCACAAATAAAATAATAAATAAAATCCAATAATTCCTTATCACTTCCAGGATCAAAACTAAATCCTCTATTTAGCATTCAAAGCCCTTCATAATCTGCCCTTTTCCTACCTTTCCAATTTTCTTACATTTTACTCCAACCTCATATACTTTGGAACAGAATGGTACTAATCACCTTACAAGATACTCTATCTCCTGCCTACAAGTATTTTCTTTGGCTGTCTCTTAAGTCTAAAATTTCCTTCTTCTTCAACTCTACCTCATCTTCTCTGGTTTTCTTCAAGTTCAAGCTAAAATCATTTTTTTCTATACAAAGGTTTTCCCAATCCCCTTTAGTGCTAGTACTTTCTTTCCCCACCCCACTACTTTCTCTTATCATCTCTGGTCTAGCCTGTATATGTCCTGTTTGTATATTTGTGGTGTTCTTTTTCTTTAGAATAATAATGGTTCTCTCTGGGAGAGAGGTTTCTTGGGGGGGGGGTTCTGGAGGTAGCCTTAGTTTCAGTTAAAAGTAATAATCACCCAAATGCAGCCAGGTGTTAAAAGTTCAGATCTTTTATTGTCTCCAATATAGCACAGTTAGTTTTCTTAGAGGCTTATCTTTCTGCTTGGTTCTAAGAGCTCTTGCAGCTTTGTCCTTTGCTCCTGCCTCTGCTTTCTTCAGCCTCCAGCCAGCACCAAGGTGGAAGATGCAATGAATCTCTCTTGCCTCAGAGAGAGGGCTTGTGGGCTTCCTCCCAGAGTGCTCCTCTCTGACCCCAGTCAATGTTTGAAGTAATTCCTTGAAGCTCTAAGAGCTTCCTCTATATATATGATCTCCCAAAGGTTAACTCCTCCTCTGAGAGAATGGGATTATGGGTTTCTCCCAGAGTCCTCTCTGGCCCTAAGAACTTCAAGGGAGATGTGAATTCAGATATCTCATACTAAACCCTGAAATCTCCCAAATGTGTGAACTCCAATGAGTACTTAAATACTTCTTGCTTATAAGAGCTCTCTAAAGGTGTGAACACAAGCATTATTGTCTATCAGTATTAGAGACTTATCACCTTGTAAGGATTTGCTCTAAGGTGTGAACCAATAAGCACTGTATCAATTCCATTGCCTTAACACTAGGATTCTGACATCTCCCTTGAGTTTTCACCTTGTTTCAAGTTGAGGTGACACTAGGATTCCAACATCTCCCCCTTTCTTTTGATTTAGAACATAGATGGTCATGACCTCCCTGACTTCTCAAAGAGGTGAGAACTCCAAAAAGGTGATCACGCCTCCTCTGACTACTCAAAAAAGGAGTGATAACATCATAAAAAGAAGGTGGCCATGCCCTCCCTGACATCTGAGGAAGGGAGAGGAAAACACCAAAGGAAATAGAAAATCAAATCAGATTAGCGGGTTTCTAAAGGGGCTGGCTCACTTGAAACGGGTATGAAACAAGGTATACATAAATCCATCAATATGGGAGGCATTACACATAATTACATAAACACATAGCAATATAACACAGGCTAGTAGTAATGTAACAAGTAACAAGAATTCAATAATTCCTGTAAGCTTTGAAGTAAACAATTTTTCATAACATGAATCAACATACAGAATTATACATGTCCATAAGTCCTAAAAATAGTCCAAAAGGAATCCATTGTTCATTAGTTCATGTGCCAAGAATCCAATAATTTCTGTAAGCTCTGAAGTACTGCAATAGTCTCATCAATAAATTTTCATCTCAGGGAATCCAATGATTCTTGCTGGTTTTTTCAAGAACTTGAAACAGTCTCATCTTGTGTTAGGAAATCCAATGATTCCTGAAAATTTTAAAGTTATTTTAACAGTCTCATTGTCAGCCATGCTCCTTCAGTGTCAAATGTTTCTTAAATATTCTCCTTTGTTTTGAGGTTTTTCTGCTTTTTCTGTTTCTCTCTGATGGACAAGGCGAATACAGCTCATTGGCACCCATCTGACTCCTTCTCCACCTATGGAGATACAAGCAAACCCTCTTCCCCAAACAGTTAACCTATCTAACTCCCTTCTATTTACCACTTTGGGGATTTCGCCTCATCATCTGACAATTATATTGGAGCTATTTGCCCTGGACACTGCCATGTTGGGTTAAAAGACCTGTATTCTCCCCAACTGTAATCCTGATTGCTTTTCTGTTGGTTGATGACATCAGAGTCCTGAATTTCTAAAGACTCTCTGGGTGTAACCTCAGCTGCTATCATGCCTCATCTGTCTTTTGATTGATACTTAGGAGCTGGGCCCCGCCTCTCATTTCTCTGGGTCAATCTACATTCAGAGGCCCAGTGAAAGCCTCGGTTACATTTTGGACATGGGGTTTTGGGTTTTATTCTCTCACCACTCTATCTCTATATCTGCAATGAGCTCTCAAATGTCCAACTTTTCCACACAGAAAACATCTACGAGTTTCTCTAGAATTCCATTGCCAAGAAGGGACCCTGTCTTTCCATGTTCATCATAGTTTGGGTATAATAAGCATTTGTGCCCACTGTTGCACAGCGTCTTATGATCTCCTCTAAAGGAGCATCTTTGTCTAGTCCCCATATAATCTTTTGCAAATCTCATTGGCATTTTCCTTAGCCAAATGTCTGGTCATTACTTTTGTTGCTGCATTGTCTCCAATGGTTCTTATAACAGCTGTTTACAAATGTCCCACAAAATCTGCAAAAGGTTCATTGAGACCTTGCTCTATTTTCGTGAAAGCTTTACTTCCATCTTTCTGTCCAGAGAGAGAATTCTAAGCTTTTATTGCAGCCTTAGAAATTTGCTCATACACTGTTATGGAATAATAAATCTGTTCTGAATTTTCTCCACACTGACCTTCACCAGCTAGTTGGTCAAAAGTGATTTGTCCAATAGCTCCTGTTTGCCTATTGCATTGAGCTTAAATCCTACATAATTCATGAAACTCTGAAAGCCACAACAAATTTTGTCCAGATTCTAGACATGTTCTAGCTATGGATTTCCAATCATTCGGGGTTAAGATTTCATAAGATAAATTATCTAGTAATAGCTTAACATAAGAGGATGTAGCTCCATAAAGAGTGCAACCCTTTTTCAAATCTTTAATTTTTTCCAAATTAAAAGGAGTGTATTTTCTCTCTTTTTTGACCTGAAGAGTCAAGCTTTTCAATCACAGGATATGCATTTATAAAATTAGATATATCTTCCCCTTCATTTTTTGCCTTAATTAATGCTTCTTCTAATCTTGTCATATTCTGCTTCACAGGAAATACAGAGTGTGTTTCTTCCTCTCTTCCTCCCCTTCTTCCTCCACCCATGAAGGGTTAATTGAGGGGGGAGGGTCATGAGAAGTGGAATGATCTAATTCCTCCTGCTGTGAAGTATCACACTCAGAATTGTACTTAACTCCATTCTCATCTGATTCTACCTGCTTTTCACCTACTTTAGTTGACAATTCCCCTCCTTGCTGTTTCTTCTTTTTCCTTATTTTAATACTTATAAAATTTCCTAATGCCAATTGTATTAAATTATATGTATTAAGTATATCTTTGGAAATTGAGTTAGGTCCATTTATATTATAGAATTGACAAAGATCCTCTCCTACTAATTTCCACTCTTCTAAATCCAATTCTTTTTCCAGAGAGAAACAAGGACATATGTTTCACACGTTTGGGAGATTTCAGGGTTTAGTATGAGATATCTAATTCACATCTCCCTTGAAGTTTTCACCTTGTTTCAAATTGAGTTGACATTAAGATTCCAACATATATTGTCAGTATCTTGTCTCCCCCATTAGACTGTGTTCTCCTTGAATTCAGTGTATTCACTTTCTCTGTATCTCCATTGCTTATCTCCATTGTTCCTGTTACATAAAAAGCACTGAATAAATGCTAGTTCATTGGCTGACTGCTTTCTACACATATAGTCATCATCCTATTTTAGAACCTCATAATCTGGTCTATTGCAATAATAGTTGGTCTTCCTGCCACACAAGAAGACCTTTCTTCTCTCTAATACAATTGTCACACACTTTCAAAAATTACATTCATATTATATTCCTCAATTTAATTTCTCAATATTATTACACAGTGATCTGTCCACACTATGATGCAGTTAAACTAATTTTCCCTCTATTCTTTACACATAAAATGCCAATCCTACCCTTGTTTTTGTGATGGCTATTCCTTATTCTTAGAAATTACTTTCTCCTCACTTCCACATTTCATAATCCCTAATTTCCTTGCAGGCTTAACCAAAACACTACTTGAGGATTTTCTTGATTTCAGTCTCTTCAAGAGAGCAGAACTTTCGCTCCAAAATTATAATATATATATATATATATATATATATATATATATATATGTACGTACATATACATATATATATCATGTATGTACATTATGTTTTCTCTGCCTATTAAATTCTAGAACACTTAAAAGACTGTTTCTCTTTTGTATTTGTATCTTCAGGATTTAACATTATACTTGTTGCATAGTAAACATCTAATAAATGCTTGTTAACTGATTGTTAATTAAAACATCTTTTCAGGATATGTTGCTTCCATGGTTGAATTCAGTGACAATTTTCAGTTCTGTATTTCTAATTAAATGTTAGTCTTTGTACACGGTACATGACCTTAGTTATGTCTGAGCATATTGTCAGTATTCTGAATTATGCAGTTCCCTCAAAAAAGTACATAAACAACTATATATTTCTTTGCACATTTGCTTCTGTGGCATCAATCACTTTCTGAAAAACTGTATTTGTCTGCTAAATATTCAAATAAGAACTCTACTATTTGTTTCTAAGGCCTCTGTTCTATCTCCAAACACAGCTGAACAAAAACGATCAAGATTCATTAGTCTAACATTTAATGTTATCCAAATTTTAAAGCCAACATACCATCCCATCTTAATATGTAGAACTTTATTTCATAAATTCTAGGTTTCCAATCAGGATAGACTGATTCTGTCCTGCTTAGTCCTCTCCAATCAGTGTTCATTGCATTTATTAAACCAAGTACCTTTTTAGGGACTACAACAATTTCAGTTGCTGATGAGAAGTAAGACAAAGATCCCCAATATTCCTGACTCAACACTTTGTTTTGCTCCCGAGTTTTTCATTTCAATATATCCAATGTTTTCTTTTTTCTTTCTTTTTTTTGGACTGGACCTGTCATTTCATTCATATAATGCTCTTCTAGCAAAGAATTTCCTTTACCAATGCATAATTCTTGTAATTTGCAGTCTTAGAGAGTTTTCTGTGATACCACAGTTTATCTGCCCAGGTTCACACAATCAGTATATGGAAGAGGGATGACTTGGACCAAAAAAATATAAGCTCATTTTCTAATACAAAATGTCACACCTGTACTATTTCTTCACATATAATTCTATTGTACTGCTAACGTATTATGTATGAAGAGGCCCATATGAGCTCTGTTGTGGAGATGCAACTAGATATATAAAACTGTACATAGTATCTTTGGTTTAGTGTATAACAGTTTAATCCTGGATTCTGTCCTCTCTTTCTCTTTCCATCAATAATATCCCAATCTTTGTTTTATGGACTGAATAACACAGGACAAGGATACAAAGAAATGTGTTTGAACTGCATTGTATTATTGAAGAGAACATCAGAATCAGCGGTATCACAGCTCCATTTGGATATTAATGTCCACCATTGGTCATTTATGTTTCATTCTCTGAGGGTAAGGGAGGTTGTAACCTCATAGGACCTGGATACTTGTCCTACTTGGATTAAGTTTTATTTCAGACCTCATGGTTCCTGCCTCTGAACTTGGGCTTAGTGGGGGCCCAAGAAGGGGCCCATCAAGAAGGAGAGAAAGGGGAAACCAGGCAAGTAGCATAGCCTCTGCCCTCAAGGAATGTGTATTCTAAAAATGGAGATGATAGTTATGTTGTGTTGTTCTGTTCATCCTTCTTTTTCAAAAAAGACCAATGACATCATGGAGTGATGTCTTGGCTTATTCTTGCAAAAGCTGTCAGCTATACTCTTTCTTCTGGAACCACTGAAATCTAGTGCCAAGACAAAAGTCATGACTGGCAATGTCACAGGATAATGGATCACCGTAGAGCCTTCAGTGTCTGACCAAGCTCTAAGTGCTCCACAGCACCTGTTTCAGCCATCTTCTATTCCACTGGAACAAATTGTTCTTGTCTAAACCATTCAACTGGAGGAAATTGTCACATGCTTGGAACAGTCATCCCCCTAACTTCTCAAAGGATTTGAGCCCCATTATCATCAATTTGGTTTATTCTGTCTTCCAAGAAGATTTTACTGGAGTGCTGCCTCTGCACAAGCTACAGTTTCTTGAAGGCACTAGTGAGATTTGAACAGCAATTGGATACCAAAAGTGGATGAACAGTCTTCCCTGAATGCTCAGTGTGTGTGTATGTGTGTGTATACATGCATGTGTGTGTTTGTGTATGTATTGGGTAATCATATGTCACCTCTCTGGAACTCAGTTTTCTTATTTGCAAAACGAGAATATCTCCATATATAACATCAGAACAATGCCCTAAAATCATACAAACTGTGGGTATTATAACAGCATTGAATTTAAATATATTCCATAGAGTCTTTATCTGTGTCATTACAGCTTCAGAGGAAATAGAAGGATTTCCTCTCTCTCCCTCCCTCCCTCTCTTCTTCCCTCTCTTTCTCTCTTCCTCCCTCCCCACTTCCTCCCTCCCTCTCCTTCTCTCCCTCTCCCTCCTTCCCTCCCTCTCTTTCTCTTCCTTCTTCCTCTTTCCCTCTCTCTCTCTCCCTCCCCTTCCCTCTCTCTCTCATTCTCTCTTTTTCTCCTTCCCTCTCTTCCTCTTTCCCTCCCTTCCTCCCTTCCTCTCTCTTTTCCCTCCCTCCCTTTCTTTTTCTTCCTTCTTCCCTCTTTCTTCCCTCCCTCCATCCTTTCCTCCCCCCTCTCTCCTTCCTTTTCCTCCCTCTCTTTCTCTTCCTTTCTCCCTCCTTCCCTCCCTCCCTTTCTTTTCCTCCCTTTCTCCCTCTCTTCTTCTCCCTATCTCTCCCTCCCATCCTCCCTTTCTAACTCTTTTCCTCTCCCTCCCTCCCTCTCTTTCTCTTCCTTCATCCTTGCTTCCCTCCATCTCTTTCCCTTCCACCCTCCCTCTCTTTTTCTTCCTTCCTCCTTCTCTTTTTCTCCCTTTCCTCCCTTGCCCCTCTCTCTCTTCATCTCTCCCTCTTTCTCTCTCATTTTCTCTCTGCCCTGTTCTTCTCTCCCCTTAGAAGCCAAGTAAATGTTCCCATGTGACAGCTAGAATCCCAGTGGCTCAAGTAGGGCAAGTCTGTTTCTTTGCCTAATCATAGATGACCTAAAAGGAATGCTGAAATGTATGTTATCTGGGAAGAAACTTTGTAAGATCTAGAAGTCTGAAGATTCTGGGTCTATCTGGTGGAGATGACTGGGAGAGAGAATAGTTATGTATCAGACATGATAGCACCAACAGGAAGAAAAACTCGATTTCAAGCCTAGCTTGCCAAGAAACATAGACTTAAATGTAATTGTTCTGTCAGGACAGAATCAATGTAACTGTAAAAATGCCTCTCAACAGTCCCACAAAATCTTTTATATTGGGCTTTATATTTAAGTTTGTATTTAAATTTTAAGATGGTTTTAAGTATCAGTGTCCCAAGAGAGAGAAAAGCATAATCATGTCACTAATGATTATGCCTGTTTTATTTTTCTTTTAACATATGTTTGTGGATCTTGGGTAAGTTAAGCATTTTTTGTGTGTAAAAAAAGAATAAATAACTCTCCCATACTTTACCTCTCTACTCCCTCCTTTGGACAAAACCTGAGACCAAACTTAAATCAAAACTTTTAAGTACAATTCCCCCTGGGATTCAGGGTGAGAGCAATAGACAAAAAAATGCAAGGTAAAGAGGCTCTCCCTTCTTTTGGGTAGCCAGGATCCCCTAAAGATTAAACTAATAACTGTGTGAATAGATCCTAAATGGAGGATAGAGAGAGAAAAAAAATAAAGTGCCTCAACTCCTCATGGCTAACAATTATTATAATTAATTAACAGATAGATAGACATATTTATATTTATGCATATGTACATTCACATACTAATAATAGGACAGGGATTAAATCTATGATGTTTATTAATATCCAAAGCTCCTAGATGAAGGAACTATCTTAACCAATCCAAGTCAGTAGCTCCTCTGCAACTTATAGTTTTCAAGCTTTGTCTAATTCACTAAAAGATTACTTGAGGATGTTTGGCCATTATTTTTCTTTTTTTTTTTTTTTTCCCTTTTTTTTTTTAAATTTAATAGCCTTTTATTTACAAGTTATATGTATGGGTAACTTTACAGCATTAACAATTGCCAAACCTCTTGTTCCAATTTTTCACCTCTGACCCCCCACCCCCTCCCCCAGATGGCAGGATGACCAGTAGATGTTAAATATATTAAAATATAAATTAGATACATAATAAGTATACATGGCCATTATTTTTCAAAGGAAGGACTTGAACCCAGGTTTTATTTCTTCCAGGTCACCTCTCTATTATGACATAGTTTTCAAAATACTGAAATACCATAAAAAGCACTACTATCAAATTTCATTGTTTTTCATAATTTCTCTCAAGAAAAGGAAGAATTTTTTTTTAATTGGATGCATGCAATTAGCAGTAATGGGAATTTGACAAGCACATTCAGCACAGTCTCACCTTGCCTTTAGTTAGAGCAAGGATATAAAAGAAAATATAATTTTAATGCTTTAGTGCCTCATGGATATATGATATACTTCTAGCAAAGTAGAACCCTAGGAAGCTTCTATTTTGTATAGTACATTCGGAAAAATTGTACCTTTTATAACCTGAGGCTAAAAGTTAAGCATTAAGAAATGCCAAATGATTGCAATGTAAGACTGAATTTGAAACTTGCCTATAAAATATCAAGATCCTCATCATCAACCTTTTTAATTAAAGAGATTTTTTTTAATGGTGAACTTATTTAAAATATTCTAAGAGATTTGCACTAAATGTCTTTTTAAAAATATTTTATTCTAATTTTATATGCAAGATCTCAGGACAATAACAACAACAACAACAAAAGCTATGATCTCCTAATAGCCAGGCATCCTAGTTTAACAGCTGTAAAGGCAAAATATCTGCTTTTGCTGTTCATAGAGTAACTGATTGTTCTGTTAACTTCAGCTGACCCAGTGCCTTTTGTTAAAGCAGATATTTTAGACTGTATGAGTGCAGTCTATTAAAAATCGAATCTAGCAGTTGACACTGTTATTTCACTTTTAACCATATAATCACCTCTACTATTTTGTGTGTTTTTTATAAGGATAGAAAGTACAGGCTGCAGGCCAGAGGGACAAAAGGGTATATTTGTCATTTTTTCCCCTCAGCACACTGTGGGATATTTGAGTCTAAACTCAAGCTATTTTTCTCCCCTTAATCTTAATGCACAGAATGTTCAAGGAAATTAATTTTTTTAAACAGCATTAGTGGAAGGTGATTACATAGCAGTAAGAAGTTATTATTAGTATTAATACCTTTGTAGAAAGAACTGTTATTCATTAATGTTCTTCCAATAGACATAATTCAATACAATTCAATGATCATTTATTAGTCATGCCATGTTAAAGCACCGTACTGGGGTACACAAAGAACAAACACTGACCCTGAAGTTCAGGGAACTGACAATCTAATGGGGCAAAGATGGAATGAGAATGAGAAGGTAATTCATGTAAACAAATCAGCATAATGCTACCTAGAAAGTAACAGGATAAAAAAAAGAGATCTATACAAAATTATCAAAGAAAAGCTGAGGAGGAAGTGATGATTCGCAACTGAGATGATCAGAATAACACCCAAGCTTCTCCTAGAATGAAGAAAAGGATTTTAGGCAAATATGAGAAAGGAATGTGTTCCTCATATTCAGGATGGATAACCTATGTGAATGAATGGAAGTAGGAAAGCAGAGAAAGTCCAACATTAGTCCAACTTGGCTGTTAAACATAGAATGTTGGAAGAATGCTATGAGATGAATGATTTGGAACTAGGTTGTGGAGGATTTTAAATGTTATTATAAGGAGTTGATACTTTATCTTATGGGCAATAGAGAACCATTAAAGGTTTTTGAACAGGAGACGGACATGGTTAATATACATTAGAAAATTATTTTGCAAATTGTGTAAAAGATGAATTGGAGAAGGGAGAAATTGGCATCTTAGAGACTAGTAATCTATTATCTTAAACTGGATTATGATAAAGAAATAAGCAGATATGCCCAAAGGGCTATAAAACTGTGCACACTCTTTGATCTAGCAGTTTCTCTACTGGGCCTGTATCCCAAAGAGATTATAAAAAAATTGGAAAAGGACCCACATATGCAAAAATGTTTATAGCAGCCCTTTCTGTAGTGGCAAAGAACTGGAAACTGAGTGGACCCATCAATTGGAGAATGGCTGAATAAATTATGGTATATGAATGTTATAGAATATTATTGTTCTATAAGAAATGATCAGCAACATAATTTCAAAGAGACCTGGCAAGACTTATATGAACTGATGCTAAGTGAAGTGAGTAGAACCAAGAAAACATTATATATAGCCACAGCAAGATTATACAATGATCATTTCTGATAGATGTGTCTCTTTTGAACTGCAAAGTGATTCAGGCCAGTACCAATGGTCTTGTGATGAAGAGAGCCATCTACACCCAGAGAGAGGGTTGTGGAGATTGAGTATGGATCAAAATATAGTATTTTCATTTCTTTGCCTGCATTTTGTTTTCTTTCTCATTTTTTACCTGATTTTTCTTGTGCAGCATGGTAATTGTACAAATATGTATAGAAATTTAAACATGTATAGTAATTTAAACAATGTATAGTAATATAGTAAACATGTATAAACATTTAAACATGTATAGTAAACACATGTTTAACATATATTGGATTACTTGCTGTCTAGAGGAGGGGGTGCAGGGAAGAGAGTTCAAAATAACTAAAAAATAAAATTAAAGAGAATAAAATTAGAGAAAAATCACCTGATAGAATTGACTACTTACATCACCTCTACATATGATTTCTGGGTCTGTGTTACATATTTGTTGTCCAAATCTTTAGGATACAAGCTTATATTTGCCAGGAATGGTTTCTTTTTTCAATGGCATATTGGCAGCAAAATGTTCGTCCCAACACTATATACACTATATATATAAAACACTTTATCTTAATACTATAAAGCTACAGCATGAACTGTAGTTCAGACTAGGAGAGAGAGCTTTTGTATAAAAATTCTCAACAATGATGAAATTTAAGGTTTACACTGTCCACTTGCCCAAAACAAAATGCAAAATTGACCAGAACTAAAAAGAAATTTTTACAAAATGTATGCGATAGTTTCTCTGAGAGTTCTGCTGCTCTCCAACTTTTCCATTCAGGATAATAAATTAAAGACTTTCCCTTGAAAACCACATAAAATCAAGCATTTATCTGAACAGAATCTGATGGAATGAAACCACTCTCCAGTTCAAAATAGACTGAAAAAACTTCAAGGTCAGTCTCACTGGGGTGAAATATGAAAAGGGTGTTCAACCTAAATCAGATAGACTCTGGGAAAGCTGATAAAAGGGTCTTAATTACAGCAAATCAACAACTAAGATCCTTAGTCCTAGTTCAGTAGAGGAACAAATTAGTGGGGCAGCTTCCAGTCCCAGCTCAATAGGCAAATTCTGGGAAACCAGGCTGTTTCCTGAACAGAGTAGGCAGAGCTATCCCCTGAAAACACAAGGAGCTCCTGGGCTGAAAGCCAAGGTTCAGAGCTGCACAGGAAGCTTAGGACAGCACCATCTTTACTCCCAGGACCAAAGCTTCATAAAAGTAAAAAAAAGAAAAAGAAAAAAAAAAAGAAATACCAAAAGAAAAGGGAAAGAAAATGAGCAAAAAACAGGAAAGAATCTTGACCATAAAAAGTTACTATGGTGACAGAGCAAACCAAAACACAAACTCAGATGAAGACAAAATGTCCCCAAAAGAAATCTCAAAGAGTGAGATGAATTGGTCTCAAGCCCAAAGAGGATTCTTGGAAATGCTCATTACAAAAAAAAAAAAAAAAAAAAAAAAAAAAAAAACTTCAGAAGAAAAATGAGAGAAGTAGAAGAAAATATGATGAAAGAAATGATAGTATGCATGAAAAAGTCAACAGTTTGGAAAAGGAAGGAAAATAAATTGTCTGAAGAAAACAACCCCTTAAAAAGTAGAATAAACCAAATTTGTGAGACAGCAGAATAATGAATTAAATTAAGCCCTTTGACATCAAAAGATATGTGGCTCTCCTCCAAGTTATAAGTAGGGGTGGAAAGACCCCTAAGTTAGAATTCAGAAGACATATTTTTGAATATTGGTTTGACTCCTTCATTACATGTATAATTCAAAGTAAATCAGCAGCATACCTGTTAAATGAGGAGAGTTTGGACTAAATAATGTCTAAAGTCTTTTTTGGCTTTAAACCCTATGATCTTTAAAAACTAAGGGAATAATTAATTTCCAAAGTAGTTACATTAGTTCAAATAAATGTCAAGCTATAATGGAGTATTCAAATTGATCTAATTTCTATTCATTCCATTATTATGGATAATTGAATTAGCTCAGTCTGCTTATATTTATTATTACAGATGACAAAAGATGTTTGGCATGTTTAGGGCTTTATTAGCTGTCATTAAAGATGACCATAATCATTCATTTTTTATACCCAGACACTATTATTAAAAATGGTAAGGGTTTTAGAGAAAAATATTTATGGAACTAAACTGAATAGAAGCTGCATAGTGTTAAACATATGTCTTTTTTCTTAACTAAGAAAATAAATCTAAACTAAGAAAATATGTAGTTTAGAAATTAGCCTTATCCTTGCATCCTACCAACTTCATTCTTTGATATTCACAATATATTTTCGATAAGCAATTTTAAATAACATTTTTCCTGGGTCCTCCTAGTATAAATATATACTGAAAGTACTATGAAATGCATAAAAAAATCATATTGAATTGTAGAATTTTGGAGTTAAAAGAACATTAGAGGAGAATTTATAATCAGAGGACACGTATTTAAATCCTAATCTGCTATTTACTATCTTTGTCATCTGGGGTAATAATAATCAATATTTATATAGGTTTACAAAGCACTCTGTATCATGCCTTATATTTTTTGATTCTCAAAACAACTCAGCAAGGTATTTTATAGATTGAAAAAAACAATTGAGTCTTAGGTTGTTTATTTTACAGATAGGACAGAGGAGAGGAAAGGAATAAGTATTTATATAGTGCCTACTATGTGCCAGGCATTACACTACATGCTTTACAAATTCACAACAGTCCTAAGAAATAGGTGCTATGCTTTTCCCCATTTTAAAGCTGAGTAAACTGAGGCAACCAAAGAGCAACTGACTTACCCAAGGTCACACTGTTAGTAAAAATCTGAGGCCAAATTTGAGTTCTGGTCTTTTGATTCCAAGCCCAACATCCAATCCACTGTGTCATATATATCAAAGGAGTGTCATAGAAACTGTTATCTTGATTTTACCACAGGTTCCTTGGTTCTCTGCTTAACATTTTTATCAGTTGCTTAAATAGAAATAATATCAATTTTTAAAATGAAATAAAAATGGAAAAAATAACTATTACACTGATTGACCAAGTCAGCACCTAAAAATTGAAACTTCCTAGAATACTGGGTCAAATCTATGATGAAATTTAATACAGCTAAACTTGGGATCCAGAAATCATTTCTCGAGTACAAGAAGGTAGAAACATGGCAAGACAGCAGATCTTCTAAAAAAGATTTATGGTTTTAGAGTACCATAAATTCAATTGGAAGCAATATGCCACTATGATTAGCATGTCAACTCTGACTTTTTTGAGCTACTTTGAGCAAATCATTTAAGTTCTGGGCTTCACTTTTCTTATCTTAAAGGGCTAAACTAGGTGATCAGTAAAATCCCCTCTAACTCTAAATATATGATCATATTAATCATCAATATGGTAGTCAAAAAAGCTTTTTGTTAATGGAGAAATGATTCGCAGAATAAGGAAAAAAATAATCTCATAACATTGCACCTTGGCTAAGTCATACCTGGACTAATGTGCTCAGTTCTGGACAAAATATTTTAGGCAGGCCATTGATAAACAGGAGACTTACTGCCCAGAGGACAACAATCATTATAGTGAAAGGCCCTGAGTCTTTGTCATTCAATAATTTCTAAAAAGATTGGGGGATATGCAGTAGGAGAAAAGACTGGGGGAGAAGGGTACAAAGCATTTAGATGTTGACATGTAAAGTAGCAATCAGAATTATTCAATTTGGCACCAGAAGGTAGAGATAAGAGCAATAGATAGAAGTTATAGAGAAATACTTGTCTGTTGGAAAAGGAAAACCTTTTCCTAAATTACAGCTTTCTAGAAATAAAATAGATTGCCTCGGGAAATAGTGTGTTTCCCATTCACTAGAAGTCTCTAGGTGAAGATTAAGGGTAAATTTAATGCAAATGCTGTAGAGGATGTCCTTATTTGAATAGGTACTTTATTATCTGATTCTCAGATTTCATAATTTTATGATTCTGTAATCAAAGAATATTCTTTGTGAGCCTTACAGGTGCCTGGTGTCAAGCTCCAATTGCAATTAAGTTTCATTAAGCGCTGAAAATTCTCAAAACCTCTTACGAAGTTCTGAGTACCACCATCCATAGTCATTCATTTATTCAAAAGACAAACTGCTGTAGTAGAAAGAATGTCAAATTTCTGGTCAAGAGATCCTACCTAGTTTGAATCGCACTTTCATAATTCCTAGTTGTTTGACATCAGTCAAATTGCTGACTTTTTCTAGATGTTTCAACGTCAATGATGTACTTATTGCATAGGGTTCTTGTGTAAAAACTTCATTGCAAAGCTACATAACTGAGTAATTATTTATTTATTTTAAAAATACTGACAATATATCTACTAGGGTCAGATAAATCTGTTAATTACAAGTAAAAACATCCAGATTAGAGAAGAGACAGTTTCTGCTTCAAAGAGTTTGTTATAATGCAGCTTTGAGTTATTTCATTAGCTTTACTGAATATTGAGTTGTGCAACAAAACCAACAATAAGCTCTAATATGGAGCCAAAGGGGGCACTAATGAAGTGATCTTCATTACAACACTTCTCCATGGGGCCAGTTATATTAGAAGAATGAATAACAGCACGCTATTTCAAACAGCTGTTGCATAGTGAGTTACCAATCAAGACAGGAGTAAATGACAAAACACTTGAAAGACTCACACAAAACACAGCTTCAGGCAGTGCCGGAAAAGAAGCAAGAACCAGGAAACAATTGTAGTTGAAAGACCAACTTGACATTCAGCTACAGGAAGTGAATTTCATATTCTGACTGAAGTTTGAGGCTAACAAATCCAAGAAGCAAAGGTAAAAATAATACTTTAAATAATAACTATAGGCATGAATCATGCTACTCCTAGTTCAAAAGGCCCTTTAAAAAAAGCTTAGGTTTTCCATGAAATTCTAGGGTAGAGACTAAAGAGTATAAGAAAAAACCTGACTGATTTTCTTTGGGGTTACACTTTCCAAAAATTAAATCCAGTCTGATTGAGATTAAATGTGGCTAATATCCAGTATCCCCTGAAAGAGAATAAGCACATTCCCTAACCAAAATTTATTTATTGTGCAAATAAGATATCAGTATGACAGTTGCTTGTTTGTTTCTTTTTCTTCAATACAAAATAAATTCTTAAAACACAAAAGTCTTATGAACATACATTACTAAATATTTAAAATATGAAACATAGCCTATAAGTTATTATATTGTTTTGGAAAGTAAAGAAAATTTTGTGGGGCTGATAAAAAGAAGTTATCACCAGTGCTAGAAACATCTATTTCTCAGGATTGTTATTCAGGTTATGAGCTTGGAGATGGAAACACACAATAAATGAGAGAGAGAAAAAAAAAGAGAAAGAGAGACAGAGACAGAGACAGAGGGAAAGAAAGGGAGGGAAGGGAAGGAAGGGAAGAAAAGGAAGGGAAGGAAGCAATCTTCTCAGATTTATTTTAGAATCCTACTTACTACATCAAGGCAAGTAGGTTAAAGGCTAGGATACAGACCAGATTAGGTATGTCCTTCAATAAACTGAGGCAAAGTTTCATCTTCTAGAAATAAAAACAGTCCTATTCATAAAAGAAAGCTACCTCCCCAGTCCAAATAAATGGAAAATAATGGTGCCGTTGTCAATCACAATATTTGTCATGGTTAGCTAAATAGGCAGGCTCCTAAAGAATGAAATATTATGGCCTCCCGCCCAAAAAAATTTAAATTGACTGGCTTTTTATGGTGCCAATTTTATTTTATTTATTTTTTTATTATAGCTTTTTATATACAAAACATATGCATGGGTAATTTTTCAATATTGACCCTTGCAAAAACTTCTGTTTTAACTTTTCCCCTCCTTTCTTCCATCCCCTCCCCTAGATGGTAGGTAGCCCCATACATCTTAAAGATTTTAAAGTATATGGGTTTTTTATTTATTTTTATTTTTTTTATCATAAAACTTTTTATTGACAGAACCCATGCCAGGGTAATTTTTTACAATATTATCCCTTGCACTCACTTCTTTTCTGATTTTTCCCCTCTCTCCCTCCACCCCTACCCCTAGATGGCAAGCAGTCCTATATATGTTAAATATGTCGCAGTATATCCTAGATACAACATATGTGTGCAGAACCAAACAGTTCTCTTGTTGACAGGGAGAATTGGATTCAGAAGGTAAAAATAACCCAGGAAGAAAAACAAAAATGCAAACAGTTTACATTCATTTCCCAGTGTTCTTTCCTTGTGTGTAGCTGCTTCTGTCCATCATTGATCAGTTGAAACTGAGTTAGGTCTCTTTGTCAAAGAAATCCACTTCCATCAGAATATATCTTCATACAATATCGTTGTTGAAGTATATAATGATCTCCTGGTTCTGCTCATTTCACTTAGCATCAGTTTATGTAAGTCTCTCCAAGCCTCTCTGTATTCATCCTACTGGTCATTTCTTACAGAACAATAATATTCCATAACATTCATATACCACAATTTACCCAACCATTCTCCAATTGATGGGCATTCATTCATTATCCAGCTTCTAGCCACTACAAACAGAGCTGCCACAAACATTTTGGCACATACAGGTCCCTTTCCCTTCTTTAGTATCTCTTTGGGGTATAAGCCCAGTAGTAACACTGCTGGGTCAAAGGGTATGCACAGTTTGATAACTTTTTGGGCATAATTCCAGATTGCTCTCCAGAATGGTTGGATTCCTTCACAACTCCACCAACAATGCATCAGTGTCCCAGTTTTCCTGCATCCCCTCCGACATTCATCTTTATTTTTTTCCTGTCATCTTAGCCAATCTGACAGGTATGTAGTGGTATCTCAGGGTTGTTAAAGTATATATTAAATACAATATTTGTATACATATTTATACAGTTAATCTTGTTGCACAAGAAAGATCGGATTTAGAAAAAAGGTAAAAATAACCTGAGAAGAAAAAACAAAAATGCAAGCAAACAATAACAGAAAGAGTGGAAATGTTATGTTGTGGTCCACACTCATTTCCCAGTGTTCTTTCTCTGGGTGTAGCTGATTCTGTTCATTACAGATCAATCAGAACTGATTTGGAAGTGTATAATGATCTCCTGGTTTTACTCATTTCACTCAGCAGTTCATGTAAGTCTCTCCAAGCCTCTCTATATTCATCCTGCTGGTCATTTTTTATAGAACAATAATATTCTATAATATTCATATACAACAATTTATTCAGCCATCTCCAATTGGTGGGCATCCCTTCAATTTCCAGTTTCTAGCCACTACAAAGAGGGCTGCCACAAACATTTTTGCACATATGAGTCCCTTTCCCTTCTTTAATATCTCTTTGGGATATAAGCCAGCAGAAAACAATGCTGAATCAAAGGGTAGCAAAGTTTGATAACTTTTTGAGTATAATATGGTGCCAATTTTTTTTACATTCAGTCCTTCTGATAAAAGACCTCATTTCTAAAATATATAGAGAATTGACTCAAATTTTTAAGAATACAAGCCATTCTCCAATTGATCAATGGTCAAAGGATATGAATATAGAATTTTCAGATGATGAAATTAAAGCCATTTCTAGTCATATGAAAAAATGTTCTAAATCACCATTGATTAGAGAAATGCAAATTAGGACAACTCTGAAGTATCACTTCACAACTTTCAGATTGGCCAAGATGACAGGAAAAGATAATGATAAATGCTGGGGAGATGTGGGGAAATCGGAATACTAATGTATTGTTGGTGCAGTTATTAATTGACCCAACCACTCTGGAGAGCAATTTGGAATTTTATCCAAAGGGTTATCAAACTGTGTATACTCTTTGATCCAGCAGTGTCTCTCCTGGGTCTGTATCCCAAAGAGATTATAAAAGAGAGGAAAGGACCCACATATACAGTAGCTCTTTTTGTAGTGGCAAGGAATTGGAAACTAACTGGATGCTCATCAATTGGGGAATGATAAAATAAATTATGGTATATGAAAATAATGAAATATTATTGTTCTATAAGAAATGACAAGCAGGCTGATTTTGGATAAACCTGGAAAGATTATATGAACTGATGCTAAGTGAAGTAAGTAGAACCAAGAGAACATTGTACACAACTATAGCAATATTATGTGATGATCAACTGTGATGGATTTGGCTCATTTCAACAATGAAGTGATTCGGGTCAGTTCCAATAGACTTGTAATGAAAAATGGCCTCTTCATCCAGAGAGAGAATTATGGAGACTGAATATGAATCAAAGCATAGTATTTTCACCTTATTTTATTGTTGTTTGTTTTCTTTTTTCCTTGTTTTTTTTTTCTTTCACCTTTTGATAAGATTTTTCTTTTACAGCATGATAAATATGGAAACATGTTTAGAAGAACTGCATATATTTAACCCATATTGGGCTTGTTGTCTATGACAGGGGATAAGATGAGGGAAGGAGAAGAAATTGGAATACAAGCTTTTGCAAAGGTGAATGTGGAAAACTATCTTTGCATGTATTTGGTAAAATTAAAAGCTTTTAAAAATAAAAAAAATTAAAATTAAAGTAATCAAGTACAAAGCTTATACAAAGAGATTTTTTAAAAATAAAGTACCAATAACTTTGGGAGAAAGACATAAAGAAGGGGGGAAAAGTGTAATGTGGTTCACTTATCTTCCTCTGCACACATTCAAATATTCAGAATTCCCAGATTTACATAGTAGGTTAAATATTAGTTTTAAACTTCCACTACCTTAGCTAAAACTTTGAGTCCTTCAATTTTTTTTTAAATTATGTGAATTTTTTTCTAGTATATTTATTCAATCTCTTCAATAGTGGATTCAGAAGAATTTCCTGTACATAGGGGTGCTCCTCCCCCTGGAAACCCACAGTCAGTCATTCCTTTTGCATGTTCTCTATACTCTGGTATAGCCCGCTAATGATGGGGGCTACAAACCTCTTCTAAATCTTTCTGAAGATGCTCTAATTCTCCCTCCTCAGTAGTTTGATTCTTATTCAGCCAAATGATTGTTTCATTATATTTGTCAAATATCTTTTGTTTGTTTTCATCTCCAATTTTGCCTTGGAGTTTCTCATTTTCTACTATAGCTTTCATATTGAAAACTTAAGACTCAAGAGTTTCTCTGCTTCCCATCTTCAGTCTTGTATTTCTCAGCCTTCTGAATGATACACTTAATGACTTTTTTGCTAAGATGAACTTTGTTGTTGGTGATGGTGATCTTTTTCTCTTTGCCTGTATTCTTATCTACATTAGAAACATTAAGGATGTCATTTGTATCAGTATCAAATTTTATTTCAATATGAAGAATACTCTCTTAGACAGGAGGAATTCTTGAGTTCAAACTTGCCAAAACAAAGGTTTTTTTTGTTTGTTTGTTTGTTTGTTTTTTTACAGTAAGTCTGTGTTGGCTTGATTGAGATGGTGATGTCATGTTTAATCAGATATGTCTCTATTTTAAACTATAGTAACTCAACCAGCAGCTTAAATACCAAGAGAAGAAGGTGTGATACACAAAAGCATCAAGTCCTGCACAGTCTCAGATTTATCTCTAGACAAGATGATAGTGTGAACGCTGCACTGTAGATAATAGCCTTTTCAGTGTTCATAATCTTATTGAGCCCCTTGCCATACAAGAAACCTGCAAAAAGTTTCTGGACTTGGAAGATCTGAGTAAAACCAACCATAGAGATAATGTCATGGATCTTCATTATTTAACCTGGCATCCAGTAGGGCCTTTTTCACAGGGTTCAGAGTGCCACAGAAGAGATCAACATCCAATTTTTCAAAATAGCCATGGATAATAAAGTTATAGAAGTTGATATCTTCACAGAGAAAGCCAATCCCAATACAAGCCTAGAAAAGAAAAAATGAGTCATTTTGCACATTTGCAAGTGGAACACAGATAGTTGCAATCCTTTTGTTGTCACCCATGTTCTTATTATGTCTTCACTTGAACTCAAGAATAAAATGTTTGACCATGCAGTTTTCAAAGTCCTGTCCACTCAAATGGGGGTATCCCCAGTTGTGAACTTAACTTCAAAGATGCAATCTTCATTGGTAAAAATGGAGACAATCAAAAATGCTGCCTTCAAAGCGAAAGATCAACACATTTTTCTCAGCATCAACCTTTTTTGTTCAAGCAACAAACAACAGGAACAGCAATTTCTTATTGGTGATTCAGAGCACATTGAGAACAGTGATGGCTTCAGCATCTTTGGAAGTCTAAAAATGGGAATAGTTGAAATAGGCTGGTACTATGGCAACAGTATTTGTAATCTTAAGCTTTGGTAATTTCTATCCATCTTGATCAAGACCAAAGAAAATATTTGTTCTAGACAGAAACTTTTGGCTTCATTAGTAAATTTCAAGTTCTCCAAATTTCTTCCACAAATAGAACAAATTGGCACCTTTGGTTGAAAATACACTGGTGAAAAAAAATTAGGTCTGAACAGGGGTCCTCTTGGGATAAACCAAAAAGACCCAAAGAAAGACCCCAGGATTGGGATTAGCCATTGTAAAGTACAAACACCTCCAAGCTAGCTCTGCAGAAAGCCAGCTGGTGTGCTGGGGTTAGATGAGTTTTGCTGGATTCTCAACTCTAACAATTGGAACTTTAACCTCCTGGACAGTATGGGGAGTCTGGAGGCCTTATTCCTGGAAGATTGAGGGGGCCTCAGCTAATATGAAATGCCAGGCTCCACTGTGCTGCTGAGATGGGGCCTGGAAAAGAAAGAATCAGCATAGCCAAGGGAATGCAGAAGCAGTGGGGCTGAGTTGCTGCTGGCTGCCAACACTTGCAGGAGGATGGAGCTTCTGATATGGGGATCCACATCAGAGAGGAGAGCTGAAGTGAAGCTACAGGCACCATCTCTCCACTCCAATATTAGAGGTACTTACTCTAATAGTTATTATTATTTTTAAAAATGAACAGGCAAAGAAGAAAAAACCTAACCATAGAAACTTATTATTTGAATATGGAAAAGTGGGGTTCATCTTCAGAAGACAATGAAGTAAAAAACAAAAAAACAAAAAAACAACTCTCTTCTACACCAAAGAATAACATTAAATGGCTACCTGCCCAAAAACAATTTGTAAAAGAACTCATAAAATACTTTTAAAATCAAATGAGAGGAAAAACTAAAATAAATAAGTAAAAACTGAAAACTATCCAAGATAAACAAAATTATGAAAAAAATTAATCAACTAGAAAAGGAGATAGAGTCTTAAAGATGAAAATATTTTTTTGAAAATTAGAATTGGGCAAGGAAAAGCCAGTGAAGCTATGAGACCAAGAAATAACAAAACAAATATAAAGAATGAAAAAAACAGAACAGAATTTAGAACATCTTATTAAAAAAAAAAAACCAACAAATCTGGAGAGCAGATCAAGAAGAAAAAATACAGAATATAGAATAATTAGACTACTTGAAAGCTTTGACCCCAAAAAAGGACCTTGACATAAAAATGCAAGAAATAATTTTTCAATAAAAATTGTCCTGGAGTGAGAGAACATGAGGGGAAAGAAGAAATTTTTACAAAGAAAATCCACCACTCGCCATCTCAAAGAGATCCTTTGTGGAAAACAAGTAGGAATATTATTGCCAAATTTTGAAACCCACAGATTAAAAACAAAATTTTGCAAGAAACAAAAAGAAAACAACTCAAATATGCTAACGCTATAATTAGAATTATACAGGACTTATCAGCAGCTATAGTAAAGACTACAGATACTGGAATACTACATATCAGCAATCAGAAGAACTAGGCCTGAAGCTAAAAATATCATATCCAGCAAAATTATCCATAATATTGAACAACAACAAAAAAAGAACATTCAATGAACTTGCAGATTTTCAGGACTTTGTTTCAAATAATCCTCAAATAAACCTTAACAGAAAATTTAACATATAAGAACCAATTTCAAAGACTAATTTCAAGGAACACAACATGGACAAATCATTTATGTAAATCATCCATTTAAAAAATAGAAATGTATACCATATGTTTAAGAATGGCATCAGTAATGGAGTGGTTTAAAAGAAAGAGTGGAACAGAATTGAGTATGATCTGATTCTAAAAAGCAATACTGTCTAGGAAAAGATAAAAATACCAACTGTTACATAAATCTACTCACATTGGGAATGGTTAAATAGGAAACACTACACATACAAACCATGAAGAGCATAGCATCCTCCAAAATCTATAAGGCAACAAATGGGGGAATACAGGGATGACTATGATAAAGTGGGGTAAAGAAAGATGTATAGATTTATGGCATAGGGACAAGGTATTTCAATTAATGGGTAAGGGATAAAGAGGAAAGGAAAGGGTGGAAAAAGAAGATAAGGAAGGGATCCATGAGTAGGGGGAGGTTAAGTAATAGCAAAGCAAGTTAAGAAGCAGAATTAAAGTAGAAGACTTAGAAAATAAGCAATATGTACAAACACTACAACAAGGATCAGGAGTAGAATTTATTAGAAAAAAAAAGTAGGGTTAGTAGTCATTTTGATAAAGTCAAACCTAGATTCAATCAAGAGAAAAATCTATATTACATGTCAATCATATTACTATTGTTTTAGATGCATGTTTACATATGAGTAAATGCATATATGTGTATATATACTTATACATATGTGTATATCTACATATATGTGGGTATGTATACATGCAAGTATATGTATATGTATATATAGATGTATGTATATGTAGGCAGATCTGTGGATTGGTGTGAATATATATGTGTATGTATCTATATGTGTGTATGTATATATATGTGTGTGTGTGTGTATATGTATATATGTATGTATCTATCTATATATGTATATATAAATATCTGTGCTTAACTGTAGCTTACTTGAGGGAAGTGAAGGGAATAAAAAGGGGCAAAAAAAAATAAAGTAAAATAAAGTGCCCAGCAGAGAACAAAAGAATAACCTACAACAAAGAAAAGATAGACACTCATGAATATAATTTCTTCTATTATTATATATGCTTTCTCGAAATGGAAATTTGTGATTATATATTCGAATGCTCCATGTTCTGCTGGGCACAAGACAGTGTTCTATTTTTATTTTCCTTTTCTGTCTTTCTTTTCTCTATTCTGTTTAAAAAAAAAAACTAGGAAAAAAAAAACTTTGGATTTCTCTTTTGTATTACACTTAGACCCTAAGCCTACTTTTGTCATTTACTACCTTGAAGGCCAATGCTACATGTTTGACAATACAACTATAGCATCAAATTTGCAACCAGACACTTTACATTAAAGAGTGTTATAGTGTGGTCCATTACAACTTGATTCTTTGAAGCATTACTAATTAAATTTGGTAGTTGAAATGTTTGAGACAGGAAGAATAAGTCAAATCAAAAGTAATTTCTGCTTGGTGTTAGAACTAAAAAGGTGTTTTACATAGCTTCTCTCCCTCTCTACCAATTAATTTCCTTAAGCATTTATTAGTGTGTACTAACTTCTAGCAATGCAAATAGCACTCAGTGAAGTCCTTTCTTCTTGTTTGGAACACCACCTGGTAAATTGTCCAAATTATTAGCAGAGAATAGGTTTAAGAAAAAGGTGAGATCAATCCAAATTGGAATGATTAAGGAACTCTTCATGGAGAATATGTGACAAGATTAGGAAAATCTTGTAATATGAGTGAAAAGCATAATGTGTAGGTAAAATCAATTATTTATAAAGAACTCTGAATCTATATGACTATTAATGTTGGAAGATTCCTACAGAAAAAGTGGTTCTGAGATCAATGACAACTATAGGTCCCTTGGACATAGTTCCTAGGATACCACAAGTCAAAGCTGACCACAGTGGACTAAAAAAAAATTATTGCTTGAGTAAATGAGCTGCTTTGAGTAAAACAATTGATTAACTCTTAACAGCCATTCTAACATTCAACTTCATACCATCAGAATGGCAAAGATTACATAAAAAGAAAATGATAAATGATGAAGGGGTTATTGAAAAATGAGCACTTTGAGGTACTGTCAGTGGATAGAAGAGGTACAAACATTCTGAAAAGGAATTGGGAATTGTTCTCAAAAATATACTAAATACTGCATGTTCTTTAACCCAGCTATGCCACTGATAAATTTGTAACTAAACAAGAACAGAGAAATAGGGGTAGATTCTCCCCCTTATATGTCTATAAAAATATTTATAACAGCTCTTTTTGTAGTTGCAAAAAAAAAACAAACAAATAAACCGGAAACTAAAGGATTGGCCATGAATTGAAGAATGATTGAATAAAACTGTATGTATAAATGCAATGGAATACTACTGTGCTTTAAGAAATATGGAAAGAGATAATTTAAAAGAATCTTGAAAAGACATGAACTTATTTAGAGTGAAATCAATAAAGCTAGAAAAACAATTTGTGCAATAACATCAATATTTTTAAATGAACAATTTTGAATCTTTTATAAACTAATAGAGAATGAAATGAGAAGAGCCAGGAGAATAATTTATACAATAACACTATAAAGACAAACAACTTTGAAAGTTATAAAAATTATGTTCACTACACTGACCATCCATAGTTTCAGGAGACTGAAGACAGTTACACTATCTTCCTCCTGATAGAAAGGTGACAAACTAAAGATGCATAATGATATATAGATATAGATATAGATATATAGATATAGATATAGATATATATGTCTTTGTAAACAATCAGGAGCCTGTTTTACCTAACTCTACATATTTGTTAAAAGGAATGTGTTTTTCTTTTCTCTTTTTTTATTTCAAAGGGAGGGATAGAGGGAGGGAAAATAAATTTCTGTTCATTAAAAAAAATTACAAAGTTGAGAGTGATATGTTATTAATGTAGCAGGTTGCATGTATTTTAGATGAAGTCATTCCTTGATTAGTTTTACTTGATTGTTTTAATTTGTCAAAAGAGACAGCATATGGATTAGAAGAAATCTGTAAATGTAATCTAAATATAAAACTTACTAATAAAACTATTTTAATGTTTATAGTAAATTTTGCAAACTCATTTTATATCTCTCCCTTTTTTGAATACTACATTTCATCCAAACTGACCAACTCACTATTCACCAAAATTGATATTTACCTCTTAGCTCAGTGTATTTGTACAATTCATCCCAGGTACCCAGAATGGACTTCCTTCCTACTTTCAACTCTAAGAATCCTCAGCTTCTTTCAAGGCTCAGCTCAGGTGCCACGTATTACAAAAACATTTCTCTATTCCCCTTAATTCTTAATAATCTTTCTTTTTCTAAATTGCCTTAAATTTATGTTTTTCTATATTGCAAACCTCTTTCTATAAGCTTCTTGAGAACAAGGACTTTATCTCTAGCACCTGACAGTGCCTTGAACTTAATAGGTATCTAATAAATACTATCAAATAAATAATTGAATAATAAATCATTGAATTTTTTGGCACAATAGTAGCAAATGAGTTTAAAAAGTATTTTTCCTTTGGTTGGTTAAACATCCCTTCTATCATTTGCACTATCAAATTGCTTCACAAACCTTTTTTTTCACTCAAATAAAAATGTAACATCCATTCCAAAACATGTCTGAAATCATCAGTATTGAAATTTTTAAATCTTTAAATTATTGAGGTTTTGTATTCAAATTTGAAACTGGATTAATATCCAGTGCATAGAGCTCAGGGATTGAATTTTTAAACCTTGCTTCAGCCATTTACTAGCTGTGTGACTGGGAAAAGATCTTATAGTTTCCTCCTCTATAACATGGAGGTGATAATAGCACCTACCTTCTAAAGTTACTGTGAGCATCAAATGAGATATGTTGCAAAACTTTTAAAGCACTACATAAGTGCCTGCTATTATTAAGATCAATTCCTCTACTACCTTGGGCTACTATAAACATGTTTGGTTATTTAGCATGTAACATCAGCTTCTTTGTATAGCTTTCTGCTTGGATTTTCTGTTCTAATAGGATAAAACAATTCTACCCACACAGATCATAATCTTGACTGCTTGAAAATAAATTTCGCAGATCATAAAAACACAACATGAGGGATAGTAGATTTATTGCTATTAATAGATCACTAGAATGAAAATACAAAAAGCTTATGTCCTATACAGACTGAACATAGTATATTCAAAGGACAGAAAATTAGTAATTTATCCAAAAACATAGTTATTATATGAATAATAATTTTAGGGTTGTTATGAAGGTACCACATGTCTTCTTTAAAAGGACATTATGTGCAAACATATACCTCTAAAAATTATGTACTCTTGAATTCACATAATTACCTCATTGCCCATTTTAACATAATAGCTCAAATTTATTTAAAACTTTGCAAACTCCTTTCCTTAAAACAATCTTCTAAGGAATGGAGTGAAGTTATCACTATATTCTAAATAAGGTCACTGAGGCTCAGGGAGTTTAAGGACATTCCCACAGTCAGTTAATAGCAGAGAAAGCATTTAATCCCAGATGTCCTAATATCAAATCCCAAATCCATTATTTTTTCTACTACATTTGTTGCCACTCTAGAAAGCTATCTGTTTATCATTTCCTATTACTTGTTTTACCTTTATTCAAACTTTTAAATCTAAATGATGATTCTAATTATAGTGTAATACATTGCTTCCTTATCTATTTTTGAAAGATTTGGGAGTCTAGAGTCTAAAGGACCACCAAGAAAACACTCCCTGAGAATACAGAAGGTGAGTTGCACTTGTATGTGACCTGTATTTCTTTAGAAGTTGTGCTAGCAAATGATAGTTGAATGATGTAGCCAAATATTTCTGAGGTTTCTCATGCACTGATTTTAGACACAATATCTACTTCAGATATAGCTTGCAAATTTGTAGGAAATATAATTTTAACAATAATACTTGATAAAGATCAAATATTAATTTTTTTCTGTATTAATGATTTTAATTTGCATGGAGAAATTGTCAGTCTCCATATAAATTTATATATATATATATATATACATATTTATATCTAGACATATCTATATTTATATGCATATCTATATCCAGACAGATCTATATCTACCTATCTATCTATCCTCAAAGAATTTATTACCAAAGGAACATATGTACCCATCTTTTTGATTTAAGGTATAGGGAAAAAAGAAATGATAGAAGGTTATGGTCTAATGAAGAGATTCCATTGACATTATCTATTGCTATTCCTTTTAAGGAATCTTGTATGATTTTGACGTATATCAAAGACAGAAGAGAGTTTTTAAGCTAATATTTTGCTCTCCTGAAATATTCTATTGTCAACAAATAAGTATAGCGAGATCTACATTCTATGCACTTTTCAGTAAATTTTCTTAGTAAAAAGAATCATAGGGCAGCGAGATGGCACAATAGATAGAGCACCTGACCTGGAATCAGGAAGACCTAAATTTATATTCAGCTTTACATTCTTACCAATTGTGTGACCTTAAGCAAGTTAATCTCTGTTTGCCTCAGTTTCCTCATCGGAAAAATTAGCTGGAGAAGAAAATGACAAACCACTCCAGTATCTTTGCAAAAAAGTTAGACATCACCAGAAACAACTGAACAACAAAAAAGAAGCCATTTCCTGCCAAATATTATTTGTGAAAAACTGCCTCTTTTCTTCCTTGAACATAACCGTTACTTAAATGCTTGTCAAATTCAATTGAATTGAATGAATAAGAATCACTCTCTTCCTCTAAATACTCACAGTCCTTATCATCTGGATCACCCACATCTCAAGGGACACCTTTAGTAAAGAGGTGTCCTCTAGAATTCTTAAACAAAACTTAGGTAAATAGGTATTGTTGTATAATGGTTAAAGAAATCTGAAGTTCAAATCTAGCCTTAGACCTTTACTAGCTGTGCAACTCCGTGGTCCTCTGTTTGCCTAAGTATTTTTAACTGTAAAATGGTCACAATAACAGTACTGCCTCAACTTAGATAATATTTATAATACACTTAGAACAGTGCCTAGCACACAGGCATTTTAAAAAATGCTTATTTCACTTCTCCTCCAAAAAGGAGTAATAGGTTCTTTCTAGAAAAGGTATTCAATTTTTTAAAAGGAGATTTCAGGAATAGGAGAATCATTTATTCTTTATATGACAAAAAATTTTAAAATGTAAAGCAATAATTTATTACATCTATTATATCCTGCTGAAAAGAAAAGCTACTTTGAGGGATTTTTTCAGAATATTTCACCCGCACCTCTGTTTTTCCTGTCCATGCAAGCTGAGATCTTGCAAGCTGAGATCTAAAGTTATCGTAGACCTTTCAGTTGTAAAATCTTGGCCATAATGATTTTCTTCCCTGATAAGTTGTGTATTTTGAGGAAGCCTCTCCCATTGGGCAACCAGTACTGATTCTGGAACTCTTAGCATCTTAATCTCATAAGGTAGCAATCAAGGATGGAAGCATATCTCTCAGGATCTTTACTATTGCCAAATTTCTCATGACTCTCATTCAATTATTCATCCTACAATTTAAGAAACTTTGATTTAAAACACAATTCTTCAGCCATGTGGACCAAGGTACCAATTGGAATTACTCCATTTCCTTAGAAAAGGGCCATAGCATGAGTCTATAACTAATAAATTGTTAATTTATTTATGAAATTATGAAATGGAGTCAGGCATGCCCAATTATTTGGGTACTTTCTAAGAAAGACCAGGAAATGATGCTGCAATCTACACTTTAATAAGGCCGGGGAAACAGGAGCTAAAAATACAGAGACAAGAGGGAAAAGAGTTACAGAGGCAAATGGTGTGGAGTTAGAAATAGGATAGTGGGGGAAGGAAGACAGCATAGCAAAAAAAAATGGGGAGAAGTACAGAGAATCATTCACATAACCATAGATTAAAATTGTGAGCACTCAACAGCATAAATCCGATAGGAAATGGAAGAGTGGGGGTGAAAGAGGACTTGGGAGGGAAGGAGGAAGCAGAAACCATTTTTGGAAAACCAGAAGATACAATTTTAATACATACAAAAAGAGTCCTGAGTACATGGCTAATTCCATGGAAAGTACTCCCATCCCTGAATCAATCCTTTAATATATGACTTATATCAAAATATTTTGTTGTTTGTCATATCTCCTCATTGAAGTCAAAAGCTATGTCTTTTCCTGAAGTACAGGGCACAGTATCTTATTCATATGTTTGTGAATAGAATAATATTTTAGCATACTTAAAGCTTTCTATTAAAAGGAATTCAATGGTAATAACTTTGAAAAAATAATGTTTATGCATAAACTGAAATTTTTTGATAGTCTTCAAAGGTTAAATGAAGGCTTATCTCTAAGTCTTAATTATTAAAAAGCAATTCTCTCTTTTTGGTTACTTTCCTTGTTCTTTAAAATTCACAGTTCTTTAAAATTCAATCAAGAAAATATTTATTAAGCACTTATATGGTGCTAACCCATTAGGAATGTAAAAGAAAGATTACTTTAAGCCCTTGAGGCATTTACAAAACTGAAAGGTTTGGGCAGCTTTTTGAGAGTATTAAGTAAGAGTCCTGTGCTATTCATGGAATAGAAACCAAGCAAAACAGTTAATAGAAAATAAAGTACATTGAAAAAGATCTGAGCCCTAAAATATAATCAAAGTTTTGGGAGGAATTTATTCCTCAATCTTTCAGCTCTCTAATCAAGGAAGAAACAACTGAGGGTGCTCAGGTTTTAAGAATCAAAATTCCATCATTCTCCATGCTGATGAGGGTTTTCCAGTGGTGAACGCAATTGCCCTGGGAAAGGCACGAAGTTTGATGCTTATTTTCAACCAAGCAGAACAGCTAGAACTGAAACTAAAAAAAAAATTCCTAATAGAAGATATGGTGAATAAAGAAAACTTAAATCAATAAATTCTGTGTCATTTTCTTGCTGTTGTTCAGTTGTTTCAGTCATGTCTGACTTGTCATGATTCCATTTGAGGTTTTCTTGGCAAAGATACTAGAATGGTTTGCTATTTCCTTTTTTCATCTCATTTTACAGATGAGAACTGGAGGCAACAAGATTGGGACTTGTCCAAGGTTCCAAAGAAGACACTTTAGTGGTGGCTAAAAGGAGATTAGGGAATTACCATTATCTATGCTATGATTCTGCATCACTTTAAATAGGTAAGTCTGCAAGGATAATATGCTAGAAGCAATTTATATTTGGCTGGTTTGTTGGTTTTTATGAATCACTGTTTGCCATTCTGGAAAGCTTTCCCAATGCATCATTTTCCTTAAGTTATAGTCTAGTGATCTAAATAGCTGAGCTTTAGTGAGTCAAAGATCAAAGCAAACTTTTCTAAACTGTTGTTTCATTGAGCTAGTATTCTCTGATATTGATAGTCTCTTATATTGAAGGACTTTTTATAGTATAATGCCATAATTATTCTTAAGGATATTATATTCCAAACTTCAGATTTTACCTGAAACATTACTAATCATTCTTTATTAATTTATCATATCATACAACGAGGAGAAAGGACTCTTATCATGTAATAATGTTGATCTAAATCATTTTTACATTACACATATAATGTAAGAATGAAGAGTTAAAAGATATAAGATGGTGCCCCAGTGAGAATTGGGCAAAAGTTGAAAGTCTAAAAAGGCTAAAAGACAGAAACATTGAAAACTAAAAAAGAAAGCCTTCAGAACTAAATAGACATTTCATATCCTAGCCTGGTGGGTTTGACTACCCTAATTACATATGAATTGGCTAGTAAAATTAAAAAATCTTGCTTTGAGAGCATAGATTACATATTCCCCCACACCACTTAATCTACATTGGATTTCTATAAGGAGTGTGGAAGATGAAAATAACTGAACTGAAACTAATCACCTTAAAACAGCATAGATTGACTTATTGAACAAAAGAGTGTTTTGAGTCAAGAAGAATTTGTCAAAAGGAAAGGCAAGCTTCCTCTCATTTTCTACCTCAATATGACAAAACACCTTAGAGCTGAAGTTCAGAAGTACTTAAGGAGGTTTTGCTAATCCTAAACTAAAGGTCATGGCCATACCTGAAAGGTAAAAATAAGTTGGTAAAACTCAAGAGCATGTAATACCATCTAGGCCAATCAGTTATTTAAAGTGGCCAAAGAGTGTTACTTCCCATTGAAAAGCAAATCCAGGAAATCAAGAGAGATAGCATAACCTGAGAGGCGGCTGAGAGACAAACAATTTACTCATTCCATCTTGGCAGCATCTGTCCAGTGGAAGACCAACCTATTCTGCCCTAACAGCCACTGCTCATAGCTTCTTCATTTAATCAAGCAGCAGCAGCAGAAGTAAGACAAAACACTGTAGGAGGAACTAATAGCTTAGTTAGTAATAAACTTAGCTGGTGCTGCCAGTCTAGTAGTCACTGTATCCTGCAAAAGGCCAGCATAACAGAAAACCAGAGTGATTCATAGCAAATATTGTAAAGACCTTCCAGAGAAAGAATTATTATTGAAGCCCCACAATTCTAGAGATGTGAGTTGCCTTGACTATATTTCATATATATATATATATATATATATATATATATATATATATGTTCCATTACCATTATAATTTAAGTTCATGCCTTTTCTCCTTTCTCCAGAACTCAATACAGTTGTAGATGAGTATGCTCCTTAATGATGGGGACAATGCTTTACAACTACTGTTTTTGCTAAGTCATTTGAATAAATGCCTTTGTTAAAGAACTGATTCTACTACCTGAATATTAAGAGGAAGCAGAAGCTGGTGGGAGCTCATGAGCTAACATTTAGGAAAATAGCAGGCCACAGGGATACCCTTAAAAACTAAAAGTAGTAACAGCCATTCCCCTAAGGATACAATCTCTCACCAGCAGTGTGGATTGTCCTAATGAGCACTGAAGAGATATTAAAGAAAAAGTTTGCTTCAGTGTTAGTGCCCTTGAAGAGAGTCCTTCAACACACCTTCCTTCTCTTGAGAAAGCCAGTCCTATATTAACAGAGTATATAAATATTGTTAGATATTGTTGTTATATGAACTATTATTTTTACTTAACTGATTTCTTTGTTACAAGGAAGATTCAATTCCAGGGGCTGAGGAGGAAAGGAAATATATAAAAATAAGTGTAACTTAAAAATAAAAGATATAGTGGAAAGATTGCTATATATGGATTTGAATACTAGTTTTGTTGACTAACTTGCCTGTTGTTGATGGTGTTGAGTCATTTCAGTCAATCTTTCATGACCCTATTTTGAAGTTTTCTTGGTAGATACTGGAGAGTCTTCTCATTTCCTTCTCATTGAGTTTGATTGAAGAGTAAAAGCAGATAAAAGTTAAATAGCTTGCCCAGGGTCACATAGCTAGTATTGAGGCCAATTTTGAACCCATGAAGTCTTCTTTATTTCAAGTCCATTGTTTTATCCACAGCATCACATGGCTGACTCTTGGGCAAATTATTTAACCTTTCTAGACTTTAGTTCTGAAAAAGTAAAATGGTGATGAGTTGGATTAGTTCACCTGAAATGTCTCTTTCAGCTATACATCTATGATCTAAGATTTTTTCTGGTTTTGAGTCTATATATTTAGATGGAACAATGGAAAGAGTCTTGAACTTAGAATCAGGAATCAGAAATGCTTAAGTTCAAATCTGGCCTCAGACACTTTACTAGCTTTGTAATCCTGGGCAAGTCACTTAAATTCTATCTGATTCAATTTTCTCATCTGAAAAATAGGAATTATAATAGCACATACTGCCTCATGTTATTGTGAAGATAAAATGAGATAATGTTTGTAAAACATTTAGTACAGTGCCTGACATCTAGGCACTCAATAAACGCATCTTTATTTTTTTTTAATTTATTTTCTTAAGTTAATCCTTTTAATCAATGTTCAGATTTTATAAGTGTCTATATATTATGTTACAAACAACAATTATCTATACTCTTCATAAAAAGCATAGAATAATATATCTAGAATTATAAGAAACCTCAGAGGCTATTTCATCCAACTGTTCATTTTACAGATGACAAAACAGGTTAGCAGGTTAAGTCACCCAAAGTTACAGGGATCATAAATAACTGCGTCAAGACTTCAAATCAGGTCCTCTAACTTCAGAGTCAGTGTTACTCTGTTTTTAATTGTACTATACTGCTTCCCTCCTCAATTAAGGAAGATATTCTATATTAAATAATAATTTGTAAATAGTGGGATCAAAATATAGTATAGTAATAGATGTAGAACGGATCATAGAATTCAGACCAACTCTTTTATTTTAGAGATGAGGAAACTAATATCCATAAAGATATTTATAGGTCTTCCTCTACCATATATATGCTTTATTCTAGAAGTAAGTCATATGTGAGAACACTACAAGATTTAGAACTACTGCTTGATAAGCCTTCTGGAAGTAGACCCAAAAATCACATGGTTTATTCGACTGGAAAAAGTTCCATTTTCAGTGTTTGATTCATCAAAGGAAGAACATCAGGAAGTATAGGTTACATTCAGCTGGAACTAAAGAAAATTGGGCTAGACTGATATGCAATTCAGTATTATATCCTCATTCCTTCCTACCCTATCATATTATTATGTAACTATATAAATGATTTGAATACTTCAGTGAAGTGGGTAGAGAAGTGGGGCAGGAGAGTTTCCTCCAAGTAAAAACAAAATTTGAATTTTGTATTTATTCTGAAAACAAATTTTAAAAATGAGACTAGTAATCAGTAATAAAAAAAGGAAACAATAGGTGACACAAGGAAATCAATATATTTGTGGTTTAAATTCCAAATACTTGATTTCAAATAACTTTATAATTTCAAGGTAGAATCAAATAGACATTCATTTATTTTCCTTGTCTGGGAGTACAACAAGCTAGACATTAGAAATGTTGGCAGAATTATAAAATTAGACCTTATTGTTGCAAATAGCTATTTATGAAAAATTACTACTGCAGGGAAAATCATGAAAATGCTACAAATGATATTGTTTCTTTGGAATAATTTCATATGTTAAGTCTCAAGGATTATGACAGATAGCAGTTGAGGTCTAAATTAGAGTGCCAAGTTTGAGCAACTTTGCTCTGTTTATTTGGTATTATTGCATTACATTTAGTTAAGACTCAAAGGCAGTCTCAACATTGCAACAAGACTTCTAGGAATGAATAAAAGAGATACATAGCATATATAAAATGTACAAAAAACCATTCCCATTTTTCTTCAAAAAAGGAAGAAGGAAACTGAGACAAAAACTTCTGCCTAAATTAAATTTGTGAAATATGACTTTGCTAAAACTATTGTCTTATAATCAAAATTTGGCTTTGTTTATTCTTTCTTTTTTTGTCCTTTCCTTTTCTTTTATATCTTTTTATTTCTATACTTGCCAACTCATTGTTCTCTATAGGAAAATGTTCAAACATGGCTTTTTATTTCACTTTGACTTTGTTGAAATAAAAAGTACAAAAAATTAAAATGGAAATGAATCACTTTGATTTGGAGTAAGGTATTTGGCATCTAAGGAATAAAGTAAGATATTACTATAAGGCAGGGGTCCTCAAACTACAGCCTGTGGGCCAGATGCAGTCCATTGAGGACATTTATGCAGCCCTCTGGATTATGGCAAATTCAGACCAGAAGTGACATTCAATCTAAACTCGCATTAGCAATGCACACTTCCAGCACTGGGCTGAGGTGGTAGAGACAGAGTGTGAGGTGATACCGAAGTGAAGTGAGTTCCCAAGCCGGGGTGTGTGGTGTGGGGAAGAGAGAAAGATGCAGAAGGTGGAGAACTGACAGCCCATGGCCTTGTACAGTAATGGCAGCCACCACAATAGACAGGTGTGGGGAATATACCATGCATGCTGCACATGTCACAGCCGCTGCAGGGGGAATTCACTGCAGCAGTGAAGGTTGGAAGCGGGAGCATGAAGAGTGGGAGACAGAGTGCGGGAAACAGAAGCATCACAGCGCAGAGTCAACTTGGAGGAAGTTGGGCATTGCAGTCTGTATGTCACTGTGTGGGCAAAGTTATTGCTGGTATTTTGTTTTTGTAGCGCTGTATATATATATTGGTATTTTACTAATAGCAATTTGGAATCCCTAGGTAATTATGATGTCAAGAAAAAGAAAAATTGACTCGGAGTGTAGGATATTCAAAGAACAGTGGACTTATGATTACTTTTTCATGCAGTACAAGGAAAGAGCTATACGTCTGATATGCCAGATAAAGTGTCTGTGTTCAAAGAATATAATTTGTATCAACACTATGAAACTCAACATAAAGATAAATATGATTGGTTGGAGAAGTGAGAAAAGAAAATATTAAAACTGAAAAATGCATTGACAACTCAGCAAAATACTTTTGTGAAGCAGAAGCAGCTAAATATTTCATCACTGCGAGCAAGTTTTCAAGTGGCCAAGCTAATAGCACACACTGGCAGACCATTTGTGGAGGGAGAATTTGTTAAAGAATGCCTTTTTTCTGTTGCCAAAGAGATGTGTCCAGAGAAGGCCGATTTATTTAGTACAGTGAGTCTTTCAGGACCTACAATTTATTTAATACAATGAGTCTTTCAGGACCTACAATTACACGGAGGATTGAAGAAATGGGAGACAATCTGCATCAGCATTTGCAAAACTCCATAAAAAAGTTTCATATTTTTCCTTGGCACTCAATGATGTTCGTGATTCTGCACAACTTCTAATTTTTATTCGTGGAACAAATGATTATTTTGAAGTCATAGAAGAGCTTGCTGCACTGCAAAGCATCAAAGGAACAACTACAGGAGAGGATATCTATGAAAAGGTTTGCCAACCTATGAATGGTTTGGAGCTGGACTGGGCTAAACTAGTCAGCATGAAAACTGATGGTGCTTCTAGCATGGTAGGGTCTAAGAAAGGAGTAATTGCTCGCATTAACCAAGAGATGGACAAACATAACCATTCTTATCCAATAGCCATACACTGCCTCATCCAACAAGCACTATATAGTAAATCACTGAAGTGGGACTCTGTTATGAAAATTATGGTATCTTGTTTTAACTTTATTAGAGCTAATGCACTAAATCACAGACAATTCTGTCTGAGCTAAATGTTGAGTATGAAGATGTTCTATATTACACAGAAGTCCATTGGCTGAGTCAAGGGAGAGTTTTGAAATGTTTCTATGACTTACTTCCACAGATTACAACTTTTCTGCTTTCAAAAAACAAAGAAGTACCAGAACTCAATGATGCAGAATGGAAATGGCACCTTGCCTTTCTGACAGATGTAACAGAGCTACTCAACAATTTCAATATGCAACTTCAAGGAAAGGGGAAGCTCATCTGTGATATGCAATCACATGTCAAAGCATTTAAAGTAAAATTAGGCCTCCTCATCAAACAAGTGAAGGAGGAAAACTTCTGCCATCTCCCCACAACTCAAAATCTGTTAGCAGAAAAACTTCTGATTGCATTCCCAAACAAAACATGTGTGGATTCACTGGAAAAATTGCAAAAGGAGTTCCAATTTGGATTTAAAGAGCTTCATCTCCATGAACAGGACATACAGCTTTTCCATAACCCATTTTCTATTGACATTGAAAATGTGGATACAATTTACCAAATGGAACTGGCTGAACTGCAGAATTGTGACTCTCTGAAAGATGCATTTAAGTCAAGCAACCTTCATAATTTCTATGCATCTCTCCCTTCTGAGACATATCCTCATCTCAGGAACCATGCACTTAAAATGGCAACCATCTTTGGCAGCACTTATGTCTATGAACAGACTTTTTCTAGAATGAAACATTTGAAATCTCCAACCAGATCAAGACTAACGGATGCACACTTACATCACTTGTTACGACAAGCAGTAACAAATATGGAACCAGACATTGATCATCTCATTAGCCAAAAGCAGGACCATAGTACCCATTGAAATACTGGTAAGTTTGTTGATTTAATTTTACTTCATTTTAAATATCGTATTTGTCCCCATTTTGTTTCTTCACTTCAAAGTTAGATATATTCAGCATGCATAGGAATTTGTTCATAGTATTTGTTTTTACTATAGTTCAGCCCTCCAACAGTCTGAGGGACAGTGAACTGGCCCCCTGTTTAAAAGTTTAAGGACTCCTGCTTTAAGGGCTTTAATTAAATGCTTAACTATAACCTGTCGGTATCAATAATTCTACCTTGAACATGAACTAAAAGTTATATAGAAAAAGATCAGAGAGATTTTTGTGTCAAATTATGCATGTTTTTAAGTATCAAGTTAGTTTGAAGCAACGTAAGAAAAATCAAATATGGTGCAATCAAGATATCCACTACCTTTCTCCTAAAAGATCCTCTCTGATATGGTCTGAATTAAATTAATATAGTTTTATTTCTCAATTGTCCCTCCATGAATGCCACCCTATAGTCAAAATGAGGTACTGACTATTGTTTCAATATGACTCACATTTTCCTGCCTCTTTGCCTTTACTGACACTGGTCCTTCCACCTGCAATGCTTTTTCTCTTATCTACCTGTCAAAATCCTATGTACCCTGGAAAGCCCCTTAAAATGCAAGAGAAATAGGGATTTTCTGCACCATGGCAGAAATTCAGGTCCAAGGTTATTAGTTCAGTTCTTAGAAAAGCAGCTTCGGCATACAAACATCTGGAGGCAAGGAGAGAAGCAGTGAAAGCAGAGCTACCCTGTCCTTGGAATTCTAGTACCCAAGGGGCAAAATTTGCTAGTTGTTACTTCAAGGCTAAAGTAGAAATGATTAAAAAGAGGCTATCAATACTACTTTAGAAACATCTTACTACTCAGCATTGAGTTCTAGGGCATACAAAGTTCTGAGATTTGCCAATTCGCATTGGAGATATGGAGAGGCAGTAGCCCTCTGGCTATGGGCACCATGCACATTAGCTATCTGATTCATTGTTATGTTGCTTCATAGTTTTCCTTAGCTAGGTGTCTTATTGGATATGTGTTTTAGGTATAGTTCAAGAGCTATGAATGTGAACAGTTATGAGGACCCAGAAGAACTCCTTAAACCTCTCAGAACTCTCAGAAATAGAGTGATCCCATCTTAAAGGCTGAGGGTAAGAAGGAGCATTGCATTTGAAGTTTTTTGTTTGTTTTAATGGATATATCTTATAGATTGTTTCTTATAATTTATAAAATATTTATATTTATTATAATTTACTTAAATTATTATTTATAGATTCTTTAATGGACATATAGATTATAAATTCTAATTTATAGATTCTTTAATGGACATATAGGTTTTTTTTGTTTTTCTTAATATATAAGGGATCATGTTTTCCCCTGTAGTGTCTAGAATAAGGCTATGAGGAAGGAAGGCATAAATGATTACATGGAAAAAGGAATCTTATGTTCTGGATGCTATGCTAAAACTATATTAGTTAAATGTTATATCTACATGTCTACATCAATTAAAAGGTTTTTTGATAGTATTTCCAGGCAAATCTAATAAAGTAATTACAATACATACAATTCATTAAAAGAATTTTACATTGAAGAAAAAACAACAGTTTCTGCTTTTAAAAACTTTGGCTAATTTTTATATTTCACTTTAGACTCCTAAAAAAACTATGTTTTAAATTTTCTAATTCCATTTTCTCTATCTCATTCTTTAAGGGATTTTAAACTGCCCTTTTGTTCTGCCTCAGATGTCAGGGCATTTGCTGTCATTGTCTGTATTTATCTACTCATAAGAAGCATTCTTAAAGATAAGAAGCAGGTATGCAATTCAAGCCTTGCTTTCCAATTTAAGATCTGTCAAGGTCCACTGATTTTCCTCCATTTAGTATTTTGAAATATTTTTATTAACAGTGGTTTATAAACAAAAATTGTATTTTATTGTATTTCAAAGTTAATATTATATTTATGCTGTGTAGATATTCTGAAAGACATAGCCAAAACCATCTGGAACATTCAGCCTCTAGGAATACCTCAACAAAGAAGCCAATTTTTTAATGTTATTTATTTTTTCTTGTAGGAGTAGGAAGATGAGCATGTCTGTTGCATATGTGTGTCTTTACTTTTCTTCTTTCAAGCCCCTAAATTTAGGTCAAAACTCTTCCTACTGGCTTTTCATTATGACTACTTGTTAGCAGGCCTAGGTTTCAAACTCTGCTGTATCCATCATACTACCTAAACTTATAGGATCATAGATCAAAGTTGGTTGGAAGGAAACTTAGAGGCCATTTATTTCAATCCCTGTCAGGCTCTGAGTGAGGTCCAATGAAGTTATGATTTGTCCAAAGTAAGATGTAAGAGGTAAAGAGGAAATTGGGATCTCTAAATCTATAGTTCAATGTTCTCAAACTCTTGTTTTCAGTATCTTTATCCTATTAAAAATTATTGAGGATCTCTCCACAGCATTTTTGTTTATCTGGGTTATATTTATAGACATTTCCCATATTGGAAATAAAAACTATTTTTGAATTTGTAGCCCCTCTAAAAGTGTTTCAGACATCCCCAGGATTCTCTAGACCATACTTTGAGAACCACTGCTATAGTTTAAGTAGCAATAATCTCTCTCCCAGAGACTTTGGAATTTTCACTGTATTTTAAGAGTGGGAATCAAATCTTGGAGAACTTGAAGTTTAACCATCCCTCTGGAAAGAGTTAACTGTTGATTGGAGAGAACAAAAGAAACAAAGAACTTCTTTCCCAAGCGATCAGAATAATAGTTCTGTGATTCCAACATTTATAAAGGAGTCAGCAAATGCAATTGATGGAAGCTCTAGCTGTGACCTTTCTCATAGCTGATACAAAATTGAAGTATTTAAATATGCCTTTGTATTGAGGGAATTACTCTGTTACTTAATTGTATGGTCAGTCATTTACATAGAAGGGTTTATGAGGTGGAAAGGGAAACAAGCAGATAAACAGAATCAATCACAGAAACAAAGACATGAAGACAGAATGAGACCAAAGAACAAAGATAAGAATATCTGGCGAAAGAAAGAGGGAGACCAAGGATGGAAGCAAGATGGTGGAGAGGACACATGCATCTATCTAAGCTCTTCCTTTCCATCAGACTACTTCTTTTATGAAAGGCTTTGGAATTAGTACTTGAATGAAAAAAACTCACAAATATGGGTAGTACAACACATTACCAACAGAAGATATCCTCGAAATTCACCAGAAAAGGTCTGTTTTTGCTTGTGGGTGGGGACAGTTACCAGGGACAGGGTCAGGAAAGTTGGCAGTGAGAGCATGGAAGGCAGCTAAAGCTAAGCAGAGTGGAGGGGGGTAGAGGGTGGTCTCTGCTGGTCAGAAGATTTGCGAAGAGAACTTTACCACAGTGTGAGCTGCTTTGCCCTGGCAGCAAGCCAGTAGATCAGCAGAGAAACTATAAACACAGGGGGTAAAGACTATAACCCCAAAACGCTAGTCTTTTGGGGTCTGGCCATACCCACACAATGACCAGATTGACTCAGCAAGCTCTCAGAGCACAACTGCTGTGCGGATGCAGCACAGCCACTGCTGTCCCACTGCTGCTTTACTGCTACTTCCTGTTGTCTGTAGAGGAAGCTTGATAATACCCCCTTGCCCCCGATAAGCAGACCATATTTTTTTTTCAAAGTGAGCAAAAAAACAAAGCGCATTCTAACAATACAGAGTTTCTATACTAATAGAGAGCAGACTTCAAACCCTGATGAGACTAAAAAGAGAGTCTCTTTAGATGAAACCCCAAAGGAGGATATGATCAGGTCCTCACCACACAAGATTCTCATAGAAAAAATTAAAAAGGTTCTTAAAAGAGAGATAGAAGAAAAATGGAGAAAGGAAAGGGAAGCTTGGCAAGAGGGTCATTCCACTCATTTAAAGATAGAGTGGATAAAGAAATCAAATCCCTGAAAAACAGAATTAGTGAATTGGAAAAAGAAAATAGCTCTCTAAAAAAATAAAATTGGCAAAATGGAAAAAAAAAACCCATAGAACAAAACAACTCATTTAAAAACTCAGTTGGATAATTACAAAAAGAAATTTTAAAAAGTAAATGAAGAAAATAATAAAAAAATCAGAATTGAACAAATGGAAATGAATGACTCAAGGAGACACCAAAAATCAATCAAGCAAAACCAAAAAAAAAAAATTTTAATGGCAAAAGTTTTAAATACCTACTTGGGAAAACAACAGACCTGGAAAATAGATCTAGGAGAGATAATCTGAGAATTATTGGAATGCCTGAAAATGATGATCAAAAAAAAAAAGAGCCTAGATACTCTTTTTCAAGAAACCATCAACGAGAACTACCCAGATGTTATAGAAACAGAGGATAAAATAGACATTAAAAGAATTCATCAATCACCTACTGAAAGAGATCCCAAAATCAAAACTCCAAGAAATATTGTGGCTAAATTCCAGAACTATCAGACCAAGGAAAAAATACTACAAGCGGCTGGGGAAAAAAAAACAAAACAATTCAAATACAGAGGAGCCACAATAAGGATTACCTAGAACCTAGCAGCATCCGCATTAAAGGATTGAAGGGTCTGGAATCTGATATTACAAAAGGTTTAGGAACTTGGTATGAAGGCAATAATAACTTACCCAGCTAAAATGAGCATTTTTTTTCCAGGGAAGAAGATGGACATTTAATGAAATGGGTGAATTCCATCTATTTCTGATGAAAAAACTAGAAAAAGGAAAGAGGAAAATTAAATTGTTAGTCTTAAAAATGAAAAGGGAGAACTTGCCACTAAGGAAGAGGAAATTTGAGCAATAATTAGTTGTTATTTTGCCAAATTTTATGCCAATAAATTTGATAACCTAAATGAAATGGATGAATACCTTCAAAAATATAGGTTCCCCAAATTAACAGAGGAATAAGTAAATTGTTTAAACGGTCCCATTTTAGAAAAAGAAATAGAACAAGCTATTAATCAACTCCCTAAGAAAAAATCCCTAGGACCAGATGGATTTACATGTGAATTTTACTAAATATTTAAAGAACAATGAATTCTAATGCTATATAAACTATTTGAAAAAACAGATTTTGAAGGAGTCCTACCAAATTCCTTTTATGACACAAACATAGTGCTGATACCTAAACAAGGTAGGTTAAAAATAGAGAAAGAAAATTATAGACCAATCTCCCTAATTAATATTGATGCAAAAATCTTAAATAAAATATTAACAAAAAGATTACAGAAAATTATCCCCAGGATAATACACCATGACCAAGTAGGATTTATACCAGGAATGCAGGGTTAGTTCAAGATTAGGAAAACTATCAGCATAATTGGCTATATCAATAACCAAATTAACAAAAACCATATGATCATCTCAATAGATGCAGAAAAAGCATATGATAAAATCCAACATCCATTCCCATTAAAAAAAAAAATTTGAGAGTATAGGAATAAGTGGACTTTTCCTTAAAATAGTCAGGAGCATCTATTTAAAACCATCAATAAGCATCATATATAATGGGGATAAACTGGAACTATTCCCAATAAGATCAGGAGTGAAACAAGATTGCCCACTATCCCCATTACTATTCAATATTGTATTAGAAATGCTAGCTTTGGCAATAAGAGTTGAGAAAGCATTTAAAGGAATTAGAGTAGGTAATGAGAAAACCAAGTTATCACCCTTTGCAAATGATATGATGGTATATGTAAAGAAGCCAAGAGGTTCTACTAAAAAGCTATTAGAAATAATCCACAACTTTAGCAAAGTTGCAAGATACAAAATAAATCCACATAAATCCTCAGCATTATTATATATAATTAACAAAATCCAACCACAAGAGATACAAAGCAAAATTCCATTTAAAATAATTGTTGATAATATAAAATATTTGGGAATCTATCTGCCAAAGGAAAGTGAAGAACTATATGAGCAAAATTACAAAACACTTTCCACACAAATAAAGTCAGATCTAAACAATTGGAAAAATATTAAGTGCTCTTGGATAGAATGGGTGAATATAATAAAGATGACAATACTACCTAAAGTAATTTATTTATGTAGTGCTATGCCCCAAGACTCCCAAGAAACTATTTTAATGACCTAGAAAAAAATAACAACAAAATTCATGTGGAAGAACAAAAGGTTAAGAATTTCAAGAGACCTAATGAAAAAAAAAAAATCAAATGAATGTGGCCTAGCTGTACCTGATATAAAACTGTATTACAAAGTAGCAGTCACCAAAACCATTTGGTATTGGCTAAAAAATAGACTAGTTGATCAGTAGAATAGGTTAGGTTCACAGGACAAAATAGTCAATGACTATAGCAATCTAGTATTTGACAACCCCAAAGATCCCAGCTTTTGGGATAAGAATTCACTATTTGACAGAAACTGCTGGGAAAACTGGAAATTAGTATAGCAGAAACTAGGCATGGACCCACACTTAACACAATACACCAAGATAAGATCAAAATGGATTCATGATTTAGGCATAAAGAACAAGACTATAAATAAATTAGAATAACATAGGATAGTTTACTTCTCAGACTTGTGGAGGAGGAAGGAATTTGTAAACAAAGAACTAGAGATCATTATTGCTGCATAAAATAGAAAATTTTGATTATATCAAGTTAAAAAGTTTTTGTACAAACAAAACTAAGGCAAACAAGATTAGAAGGGAAGCAATAAACTGGGAAAACATTTTTTATAGTTAAAGCTTCTGATAAAGGCCTCATTTCCAAAATATTTCCAAAATATATGATTAATAAGAAATCAAGCCATTCTCCAACTGATAAATGGTCAAAGGATATGAACAATTTTCTGATGATAAAATTGAAACTATTTCCATTCATATGAAGGGGTTTTCCAAATCACTATTGTTCAGAGAAATGCAAACTAAGACAACTCTGAGATCCATGACAAACCTGTCAGATTGGCTAAGATGACAGCAAAAGATAATAACAAATGTTGGAGGGAACGTGGGAAAACTGGGACACTGATACATTATTAGTGGAACTATGAATGGATACATCCATTCTGGAGAGCAATTTGGTTTTTTTTTTTGTTTGTTTGTTTGTTTTGTTTTGGTTTTTTCTGTCTTTTTTTTTTTTTTAATTTTAATAGCCTTTTACTTACAGGGCTATTTTTTACTTACAGGTTATATGTATGGGTAAGCTTACAGCATTGACAATTGCCAAACCTCGTGTTTCAATTTTTCCCCTCCTTCCCCCCATCCTCTTCCCCAGATGGCAGGATGACCAGTAGAAGTTAAATATATTAAAATATAAATTAGATACACAATAAGTATACATGACCAAACCGTTATTTTGCTGTACAAAAAGAATTGGACTCTGAAATATTGTACAATTAGCCTGTGAAGGAAATCATAAATGCAGGTGGGCAAAAATATAGGATTGGGAATTCAGTGTAATGGTTTTTAGTCATCTCCCAGAGTTCTTTTGCTGGGTATAGCTGGTTCAGTTCATTACTGCTCCATTGGAACTGATTTGGTTCATCTCATTGCTGAGAATGGCCAGGTCCATCAGAATTGGTCATCATATAGTGTTGTTGTTGAAATATATAATTATCTCTTGGCCCTGCTTGTTTCACTTAGCATCAGTTCATGTAAGTCTCTCCAGGCCTTTCTGAAATCATCCTGCTGGTCATTTCTTACAGAACAATAATATTCTGGAGAGCAATTTGGAACTATACTCAAAAAGTTATTAAACTGTGAATACCCTTTGATCCAGCAGTGTTACTACTGGACTTATATATCCCAAAGAGATATAAAAGAAGGGAAAGGGACCTGTATGTGCAGAAATGTTCATGGCACCCCTTTTTATAGTGGCTAGAAACTGGAAATTGAATGGATGCCCATCAACTGGAGAATGGCTGGGTAAATTGTGGTATATGAATGTTATGGAATAGTAATGTTCTGTAACAAATGACCAGCAGGATGAATATAGAGAGGCTTGAAGAGACTTACATGAACTGATGCTGAGTGAAACGAGCAGAACCAGGAGATCATTATACACTTTAACAACAATACTATATGAGGATAAATTCTGATGGAAGTGAATATCTTTGACAATGAGAAGATCCAATTCAGTTCCAATTGATCAATGATGAGAACAGAACCAGTTACACCCAGAGAAAGAACACTGGGACATGAATGTGGACTGCTTGCATTTTTGTTTTTCTTCCCAGATTATTTTTACCTTTCTGAATCCGATTTTTCTTGTGACAAGAAAACTGTACACATATATTGTATTTAAGATATACTTTTACATGTTTAACATGTATGAGACTGCCTGCCATCTAGGGGAGGGGGTGGAGGAAAGGAAGATAAAAGTTGGAATAGAAGTGATTCTAAGGGACAATGTTGAAAAATTACCCATGCATATGATCTATCAATAAAAAGCTATAATATAAAAATAAAAAATAAAAATAAAAGAAAGAAGGAGACGTAACAAAAAAGCTTGGGTAGAGGGAGGATAGGAGAGAAGAAATTAAACATATTAGGAAAGAGATTTCTCTGATTATTAAATGGTGATGTGCCTCAGAGACAATCAGAGATGTTTGCCTATTTGTTAATTTGTCAGGATATTTCCAAATTATTTGGAGACTTATAAACAAGATAATTACCTGAATAGCCAAGACTGCCTTAGCTATTCTTTATCTACTCATGCAAAAGCTGAAATTCATGCCAGACCAAATAATAATTAATAAATACAAAAAGAAACTTTAAGAAGTGACTTTTTTCACCTCAGAACAACAAAAAATATCTCCTAATGGACAATAAAAAGCAAAACTAGTTCCAGAAAAAGCAAATAAGCCAGTAATCTCCCAGTGTGACCAGAGGAGGATCAAAAATGTGTATAGTCTACAGGGCTTACTGTCTAGAGGCAGAAAAAAATAAAAGACTCACCCCTCAAAAGCCCTGGAAGAACCCCAAAGAAGAATCTTTCGAAATCCAGAGAGGCAGGAATTATTCTAGCACAGCTCAAACCAATACACCCCCAGGGCTCCCAGGTTTCTAGCCTTCTCTTTACATGCCTTAAAGGGTCCGGCAATTCAGCTCTGTGAACTTAGAAAATCTGGGTGGACAGGTAAAGAGTTCCAGGAGGAGACCAGCATAGGAACCCTAGATGACCCAGGGGGAAACTAAATAGAGCCTATCCTCCAACCCAAATCTCCAGCAAAGAGTAAAGCTTGATCCTGGCCCAAAGTCCCAGTTTCAGGAAATAAAGCTAGAAAGATGAATAAACAAACAAACAAATAAATAAATAAAACCTATGGTATAAAAATTATTGCAAATCCAGAGAGAGTAACTCCATAACAATTGTAAGCAGAGTCTCAAAAGAAAAATAAATTTGCCTCAAGAACTATATAAATACATGGAAGAAATAACGCAAGCAATTTTTAAAAATTGAAATAAAAGTTCTTGAGGAAAGAACTGGAAGGAGGGGAAAAAAAGCTTAGAAAAGAAAGTAGTAAGCCTTAAACAAGTACTACCTGGAAACTAGAAGAGAATAAACAGAAATTGATAACTTTATGAGTCAGGAAGAAATGAGAACAAAATTAAAAGATTGAAAAATAGAAGAAATGCAACGATTTTACTATGCAACATTTACTAAATATGCTATTTAATGTATTTATAAGTATATATTACAATATGTAGCACAATATAGTAATATATAATAAACAGGATATAAATTGTTTATTTTCATATTTATAACCTACACATATATGTGTATACAGAATGATCTGGAAAACAAATGAAGGACAAACAATTTAAAATCATTGGACTCCATAAAAACCATGATATTTAAAGTGCCTAAAGGACATCATATTTCAAGAGATCATTTTTTTTTTCAAACTGCTCAGAACCATTAGAAGGCAAAAAGAAGACACACAAAGAATACAATAACCATTTCCTAAAAGGAATCCCAAAAGAAAAAGTGCCAGGAATTTCTGAGCCAAACAAAAGTGAAGGAATGTCCAAAGCTCCCACATCAAAGAAAAAGTCCTTCAAACATCTAGGAAAAAACAATACCAAGGAATAACAGTCAGGATCACATGAGTCCTAGCAGCAACTACTAAAAAAAAAAAAAAAAAAAAAAAAAAAAAAAGTGACCATGTGATAAAACACTCCAAAAACAAAAAACTATAGATTTAGAATGATGATTAATTTACCTTAAAGCTGTGTAAATACAAAAGGAAGAAAACACTAAAAATCTTTTCTGGAACAGAGGATTTTTAAACATCTTAGCTGAAAAGACCAGAGCTACTAAGTAGGAATTGAAAAGAAAATGCAAGAGTCAAGATAAATCTGGAAAGTTTATTTAAGCAGTTGGAAAGGGCTGTATAATATAATGCTAGCATTCTAACAGGGAGAAAAGAATTAAATGTCCTTTTAAAACCTGAATGTCTTCAACATTTATAGAGGGCATTAAGTAATTAAAAAACAAACAAATAGATAAACAGGGACTCTGAGTGGTGTCTGATTCTTCTCTAAAGGTTTTAAGAAGAGAAAAACAAAAGAGATTAATAAATAAGAATAAACAACTGTAGAAAAAATGAAGGTGGAATAACTTGCTATTTCTCATAATTGTTTCAAGAAGAATATATAAATAGATCAAGGGAGCTTGGTTTTTGATGCCTTATTGTTTAATTTTGTTGAAGAAAAAATGAAAAATAAAATAAAATAATAATTTACAAAGACAAATTGAACACTTTCTTACTTGATCTCTAATATCACTCAATATTTTTTTAAAAGGCTTTTTTTCTTTTGTTTTCAAGTATATTTTATTTTCCCCAATACATGCAAATATGGTTTTCAACATTCATTTTTATGAAACTTTATATTCTAAATTTTTATCCCTCTCTCCCCTTCCATTCCTTGTGCTCAAGAAAGGAAGCAATCTGACACAGACAAAACATGCGCAATCCTTTTAAACATATTTCCATATTTGTCATGTTATACAAGAAAAATCAGACCAAAAGCAGAGGGAGATTCCATGGAAAAGAAAAAACCAAACAAGCAAACAAAAGAGATGCAAATGCTATGCTTAGATCCATGTTCAGTCTCCATAGCTGTTCTCTGGATATAATTGGTATTTTTCATTCCAAGCATATAGTATCTCAAGAGATACAGAAAAAGCCTTTAAATAAATACAACACCCATTTCTATGAAAAACACTAGAGAACATAGAAATTGAATCATCTTATTGCTGAGCCAAATCATCACATAATATTGTTGTATACTGTGTATGATTTTCTCCCAGTGCTGCTTATCTCACTCAATATCATTTCATGTAAGTATTTCCAGGCTTTTCTGAAATCGGCCTGCTCATCATTTCTTATAGAACAATAATATTCCATTACATTCATATGACATAACTTAGGCAGCCATTCCCCAACTAATGGGCATCCACTTAATTTCTAGTTCCTTGCTCCTAAAAAAAGGAGCTGCTACAATCATTTTTACACATGTGGTCCTTTTCCCTTTTTTATTATCTCTTTAGATTACAGACCCAGTAGTGAGACTGCTGGATCAAAAAATATGCGCAGTTCTATAACTCTTTGGGCAAAGTTACAAATTGCTCTCTAGAATGGTTGGATCATTTTGGAACTCCACCCACAAGGCATTAATGTCCAGTTTTCCTACATCCCCTCCAACATTTATCATTATCTTTTCCTGTCATCTTATTAAATCTGAGAGATGTTGAGTAATACCTTCCTGAAACTTCCTGTTACATCAACAATGCTCTTCTGCTATACATACAAGTATACATTACATTCATTGATCTTAAGGAATTTATTCAAGCTAAAGGTAATTATATGCCAAGAAATATGTAAACACAATAATTTTGGTTAAAATTTCTTTAAAAATATTTAGTAGTCAGCATTTAATCATAACAAAAAGGTTTGGACTATGATCCTGCCCAAGTTTTATGTAGACAAGGGCATTTGGTTTTGTGCATTCACTTGTACAGTAAGCTCCAATTTTACTTTTTTAAAAAAGCTAATTAATAAATGTATAGAGAAGGAATCGAAGAAGTTGCTTAACATTGGTAAAAAATACTTCTAACATGAATACCTTCTGGCATAAATAAATGTCATTTAATATTTAATTCTGATATCAGAAGGTATAGAATTAGGAAGGATCTTCAAGATCATCAATTTCAATCAAATTTATTTTATAAATGAATAAAAGGCAAGAGAAGATAAAAAAAAAAAATCTTCTCCATGGCCACATAGGTAATAAATTTCTTTTTTTTAATCATGTAAAACAATTCCATATTAGTAATTTTGTATAAGAAGGTCAAAATAAAAGAAAAAATGATAGAAAGTGGAAAAAAATAGCATGCTTCAGATTATAATCAAACAATATCAGTTCTTTCTTTAGAGGCATATAGTAAGCTTCATTATTAGTCCTTTGGGATTACCTTGGATCATTGTATTGCTGAAAAATAGCTATCATCCACAATTCTTCATCGAACTATATTGCTATTACTATGTATAACGTTCTCCCAGTTCCTTTCACTTCACTTTTGCATCAATTCATGTAAGTCCTTTCAGTTTTTTTCTGAAATCTGTCTGCCTGTCATTTCTTTTTTTAAGTAATGTTTCAAAGCCAAAATTCAAATCCTAATTTACTCTCTCACTCTTTCCATTAGATTTAAATGATATAAAAATTAATTATATGACTTTAATATATTGTTATCAGGAGATAGAATATTATTTCTGTGCCTTTCAAAAATCAATCTGCTGCAACACATTTAGCCTTAATAGTTTTTTTTGGTTGTTGTTTTGCTGAAGCAATTGGGGTTAAGTGACTTGCCCAGGGTCACAAAGCTAGGAAGTATTAAGCATCTGAGACCAAATTTGAACTCAGGTCCTCCTGACTTCAGGGCTAGCACTCTATCTACTAAGCCACCTAGCTGCCCCCTTAATAGTTGTTTTTTCATCCAAAAGTTTTTTATCTAAAGATTTGTCTTCATGCTGACATAATGGGGAATGGTTCTAGACCTAAGATCATGACAGGAAAAAAGAAAGAGGGGGAAAAAAACATTCATTAAGTATTTAGTATGTGCTAAATACTTTACAAAACCTTGGTAGACAACTATCCAAGACAATTCCAAAGGACTTATTGTGAAAAATGTTATTTAACTCCAGAGAGAACTGAGTGCAAATTAATGCATACTTCAAAAAAAAACTTTATTTTTTCTGTGTTTTTTTTTTTTTAATCTATCTTTTCCTTTGCAACATGGCCAATATGGAAACATATTTGGCACAACTTCTCATGCATAGGAAGGAGAGAATTTGGAATTCAATATTTTTAAAATAAAGGTTCAAAATTTTTACATGTTATTAAAGAAAGATTTAACAAAATAAGTTGAAACATTTTCTAACCTCTAAGAGGCAGATGCTATTATTATCTCCATTTTACAGTTGAAGAAACTGAAGCAGACAAAAGTTAAATGACTAGCTTAGAGTCACACAGCTAGTAAATGTCTTAGGCAGGATTTGAACTAAGGCACTCCTAAGTTAAGGCTTAAGACTCTTGGGTCCTAGGAAAGGACAAAGATTAAGGTAGAGTGAGTAGTCTGGTTCTATTGCAGCATAAAAGGGAATAGCATCAAAACTATTTAGATTATGGAAACACACTAAAGAGTCTAAATTTACTTGAGCAGGAGTGGATCTAGGAATTGGGCAGAGCATTTTGGCATCAGTGAGATAGTTTAGAGAGTATCTAAACTCTCTAAACCAGGAGACCAGTTAGAAGATTAATATAATACTGCTGGAACCAATGAATGCCTACATTATATTAAAAATAGTATTGAGTGAAAAGTAAGGAACAAATTGTAAAAGATAGCTAACATTATATAAAAGATAGCTAACATTTATATAATATTTTAAGTTTTGCAAAGCACTTAATATTTGTTTACTCATATGATCTCCATGACAACTCTGTGAGGTAGTAGATACCATTATTATCCTCATTTTACTCATGAGGAACAAAGACATAATGACATGGCTATCTCCACACAGCTAGAAATATCAGAGGCCACCTTTGAGTTCAGGTCTTCCTGACTCCTAGTCTGGAGCTCTATCCACTGAACAACCTTGAGGCTAAATTGATAGGACAAGACAACTGGTTGGGAAGATGGGGAAATTCAAAGATGACTCCAAGATGTTGAGTCCATGTGCCTGGGAGAATAAAAAAATAAAGAAGAATTAGAAGGCAGTACAGATTTAAAGGGTGGGGAAGGAGTGTAAGCTTTTCAGTTTTGGACCTGTTTATTTTAACGTGTCAGAGGCTCATTCAGAGATAGGTGTCAAGCAGGCAGTTAGAACTCTGGGAATGATGTTCAGGAAGACATGAGGGCTAAAGATACAAATATTTTGGGTGTCATCTGTTTAAAGTTGATAATTGAAGTCATAGGAGTGTGTGATTCTATTGCATGTTTAGATATGGCAAATATTGCTGGGAAAAAAGGATCCAAAAGAAAAAAGTTCTTTCACTGCTTTCATGGATCTATATGGCAAAATCAACAGAATCATAAACAAAAACCATAATGCTCTGGGCTTGTTTTGCTTGACTGACAATTACTATACAGTAGTAATTCATCATTCGGCAAACTGCATGAAACCATTTTTTTTCAATTTTGTTCAGATAGAGTATAACCAGATTGAAAAGACACAAAATCATTTAATGCAAGAACACTGTCAAATTTTTAATCAAATCTGATGTCTTTGAAACTACCTCTGTCAGCACTTGGATTTGCCTTATTGTTACCAGCAAAAATAAGCTTGGCATTCTCAAATGAAGTACAATTTATTTTACAAACCTCTTCATGAACTCTAAATGTCAATCTCGTTTTGTTCCATCTATTGAATACTACCCATGCTATTTTTATTTGTAGATAATATAAGCTGAACAGCACTCTGTTGCTCTACTACAAAATTCTGAGATGGATCAATTAATATAATAGATGTAGTTTACCTTTTTGAACATTTTCAGAGGAATTTAGTTATTTATTTTTAATTATTAATTCTGTACTTCTCTGATACATGCTTGGAAGTAACTTAATCTAATTAGATCTCAGTTTCTCTTCCATAAAAAAGAAAGGGTTGAATTAGGTGGCCTCCAAGGTAATTCTCTACATTTTTGTATCTATTAAATAAGATACAATCCTATTTTATAATGACAAGATGATAAAATGTGTAGAGGAGAATAAGTACTATTCATAATAAATACAATATTTCTGGACAACAAACACTTATCATATGTTTTCTTTTAATTTCCCTTGATTATAACATAGTTATTAATACTAGTCCTTATAAACAATACAGAATGTTTATTTGGATAATGTCAAGATATGCTTTCAGCTTTCATGAGTGGCAAGTAATAGCAATATACCCTCTCAAAACTTCTGATAAATTCATTGACAGATGAGTCTAAAGGCCATTGGAATTCATTGACTCTTTTACAAACTTCAATTGGGTTAATCTAGAAAACTTCATTTCAAACTGAAATCTACACTGGGAAGGCAAACGTAAAACCGACATGATCAAGGCATGAATAAATTAAGAGTATCAACTCAGTTCATGAATCCTTCAGTTCCCTATATTCCCATTTCTCCCAACCAAAATGAATTTCCTATCCTTCTTGCATTCCTCTTTTATCCTTTCTTCCTTATCCCCTTTTCTCTCCTTCTTGAACAGTAAAGGATAAAGTAGCAGTAACATTTCAAGGAGGGAGTAAGTAATCTCCATATAACTTAAAAACCATTCTCTAGGTATATCATACCTATATAATATTATATGATATGTGATATGACATAATAGAATAGAATGTGACAAGATTTGATATAACATAGAACATAACATCATACAATATAACATAATGCTATTATATGAAAATCTAACATGTGATGTCATATATTGTTATATATTTATGCTCTATGCATATTTATATATTATATGTAATATAAGAATTTTCTGATGTCTGACTAATTAAGGCAATCTTAATTTAAGCATTTCATGAGGAGTGCATATGCCCTTTTATAGAAAAGCATCAACTTAAACATACTAAAATATAGGAGAAGTACCTGAAAGTGTTAATAATTATACTAATAGCAGAGATTTTTTAAGTGACTACCAAGTGACATAGCTGGTTAGTTCTCCAAACCTAACATACCTTCATTATTAGTTTCAGAGTAAAGTTTTTTGGCAGGAAGAAATTAAGGAATTGTTCTCTGTTCCGTCAATTTTTGTCCTTTTTCCAAGCTGTTAATTTTTTCTTGTATACCTCTCATTTCTTTTTCCAATTTTCTTCTACCTCTTTTATTTGATTTTAAAAAAATTGAATTCTTCCAAGAAGTCTTTGAGGGTTGTTTTGTTTTGTTTTTTGTTTGTTTGTTTGTGTGTCTTTTTATCTTCCTTGTCACCCCAGTAGCTTTCTATGCTCAAGGTTCTATGTGGCTTCTTGATCATTTTTTGCTTATTTTGTGACTTTTAAAGTTGAATTCTGCTTCTGAGATTCAAGGAACACTATCCCAAGGTTCTTGTTCTGGGGAGTCACAGGCCTGGCCACTGGCTCTGTGTCCTGGGGTTTCAGGTGCTTGGTGGTTTGTTCACTGTGCTGGAGTAGCCTGGCCTAGTTGCACCTCTTGTTACCTGGTTTCTAGGGCTGGCAATTTGCCTTTTACACTGAGCTGAAGACTCCCTAAATGCTCTGCTGTGCCCCTAACCTGTTGATCTCAGACCAAGGAGCTTTGGCTGCTAATCTGTACTGTGGCTAAGGGTCTCCTAATGGCTTGCCCAGATACTGTTTGCACTGGGCTGCATTCCTTTTTTACCCAAGTGAAACAGATCATTCCTGAACTCCTCAGTTATCTTAAGTTGGAAAATTGTTGCACTCCATCTTTTTGTAGATTCTATTGTTCTAGAATCCATTTAGAAGCTTGATTTAATATTATTTCTGAGGGAAACTGGTGAGAGCTCAGGCAACTTCCTGACTTTTCTCTGCCTTCTTGGGTCTGTTGCCTAGCAGCTTTCACTTTAAAGGAACAGAGAGCTAGGGATGATATTCTGGAAGGCAAAGAAGCTAGGACTTTAACTAAGAATCACCTACCCAGCAAAACAGTATAATCCTTTTAGAATAGATTTTTGATGAAATAAAGGACATTCAAGCATTCCTGATGAAATGACCACAACTGAATAGAAAATTTGACTTTCAAGGGATGCATTAGAAGGTAAAAAAGAAAGCGGTATCATAAGAGATTTATTCAGATTAAACTGTTACATGGGAAGAGGATACTTGTAATTCCTAAAAACTTTCTCATTATTAGGGCAGTTAGAAGGAGTGGTCTATATAGATAGAGTATAGATGACTTGACTAGGATGGGATAATATCTTTTTTTCTTAAAGTTTTTTATTTACAAAACATATGCATGAGTAATTTTTCAACACTGACCCTTGCAAAGTCTTCTGTTTCAAATTATCTCCTCCTTTCCCCCACTACGTCTCCTAAATGGCAGGTAGTCCAATACAATTTAAATATGTTAAAATATGTGTTACACCTGTCAGATTGGCTAAGATGACAGGAAAAAATAATGATGATTGTTGGAGGGGATGTGGGAAAACTGGGACATTGATGCATTGTTGGTGAAGTTGTGAACGAATCCAACCATTTTGGAGAGTAGTTTGGAATTATGCTCAAAAAGTTATCAAACTGTGCATACCCTTTGATCCAGCAGTGTTACTACTGGGCTTATATCCCAAAGAGATTATAAAGAAGGGAAAGGGACCTGTATGTGCATGAATGTTTGTGGCAGCCCTTTTTGTAGTGGCTAGAAACTGAAAACTGAATGGATGTCCATCAGTTGGAGAGTGGTTGAATAAATTGTGGTATATGAATATTATGGAATATTACTGTTTTGTAAGAAATGACCAACAGGATGATTTCAGAAAGGCCTGGAGAGACTTACACGAACTGATGCTGAGTGAAATGAGTAGGACCAGGAGATCATTATATACTTCAACAACAATACTATATGATGACCAGTTCTGATGGACCAGGCCATCCTCAGCAACAGATCAACCAAATCATTTCCAATGGAGCAGTAATGAACTGAACCAGCTATGCCCAAGAAAGAACTCTGGGATGACTAAAAACCATTACATTGAATTCAATCCCTATATTTATGCCACCTGCATTTTTGATTTCCTTCACAAGCTAATTGTACAATATTTCAGAGTCTGACTTTTTGTACAGCAAAATAATGTTTTGGTCATGTATACTTATTGTGTATCTAATTTTATATTTTAATGTATTTAACATCTACTGGTCATCCTGCCATCTAGGGAGGGGTGGGGGTAAGAGGTGAAAAATTGGAACAAGAGGTTTGGCAATTGTTAACGCTGTAAAGTTACCCATGCATATAACCTGTAAATAAAAGGCTATTAAATTAAAAAAAAGAAAGAAAAAATGTGTTAAATCAGATATATATATATATATAAGTTTTATATATATATATATATATATATATATATGTTATATATAGTTATATAGTTATCTTGCTGCACAAAAAAAAAAAATTGGATCAAGAAGGGAAAAAAAATCTGGGAAAGAAAACAAAATGCAAACAAACAACAACAGAAAGAGTGAAAATGCTATGTTGTGGTGCACACTCATTTCCCATAGTTCTCTCTTTGGGTTTTGATGGCTCTCTTCATCACTGAACAATTGGAATTGGTTTGAATCATCTCATTGTTGAAGAGAGCCATGTCCATCAGAATTAATCGTTGTATAGTTTTGTTGTTGCTGTGTATAATGATCTCCTGGTTCTGCTCATTTCACTCAGCATCAGTTCATGTAAATCTCTCCAGATCTCTCTGAAATCATCTGCTGGTCATTTCTTACATAACAATAATATCCCATAACATCCATATTCCACAATTTACTTAGCCATTCTCCAATTGATGGCCATCCATTCAGTTTCCAGTTTCTTGCCACTACAAAAAGGGCTGCTGTTAGACTTTCCTTCTGAGAATTGCCATATATGCCATGTCAGCTGGTAGGATGGACACAGAAGGTGGAAGAGGGCTTGGCCTCTGAGGCAGGAGGTTGTGTCTTACATGTGTTAGATCTTTTCTGGGATGCAGCACTAACTCCAGATGTCTCCCTTCTGCAGATCCACCTACACAGTGCTGAGTAGGCTAGGCACAGGGTAATTCCAGAGGAGAATGGATATAAATGGCCAGCTTTGCCATAGGTGGGAGAAGGATGTGGAAAGAATTAGAGAGAGTCAGAGATGTAGAGAGATTCAGAGAAGCAGAAAGAGAGACGCAGAGACATACATAAATTTGCTCTTGCTTCGTGCTAACCCCTGCTGAGATTATCAAAAATAAAGATAGGCTGTTTGGCACCTTAACACCGCCTCATCTTCATGTCTATCGGGGGAAGATTGGTATGTATGGCCCTGGCAATCAGTAGCCTCAGAATGGGAGGTTACAGGATGCCACAAATATTTTTGCACATGTGGTTCCCTTTTCCTCCTTTAAGATCTCTTTGGGATATAAACCCAGTAGAAACTCTGTGGGGTCACACAAAGGGTATGCACAGTTTGATAACTTTTTGAGCATAGTTCCAAATTGCTCTCCAGAATGGTTGGATCCATTCACAGTTCCACCAACAACATATCAGTGTCCCAGTTTTCCCACAGGATGGGATGATATCTAAAAAAAAATAAAAATAAGGGGTGAGAAAGAAGAATGCACTGGGAGAAGGAAGGAGGGAGAAGATGTGTAGGAGACGTAGAATGGGGTAAATTGTCCTAAAAGAGTTACAAAAGAGCTCACATGGTAGAGGGGACTCTGAGATTGGGGTTGGCATATAAGGCTTAAACTTTAGTTTTATCAGAATTGTCTCAAAGAGGGAATAACATACACAATCCATTTGTTTTAGAAAAAATCTTATCCTACAGGGAAGTAAGAAAATAAAGAGAATGGGGCAAGGGAGTGGGGTGGGTAGAAGAAAAACTAATAGAAAGGAGGACAAATTAGGGGGAGTGTTGGTTAGAAGCAAAACACTTTTGAGGAAAAAAAGATAGAGAAAATAGATAGGATGGAGGTAATCATAACTGGAAAAAATTACATCTTTCAAATATTTAGAAAACTGATTTAAATTCATAAGAATATGTCATTCCCAAATTGATAAATAGCCAAAGGGCAAGTGAGCAGTTTTCAGACAAAGAAATCAAAGCTATTTATAGTCATATGCTCCAAATCACTATTGATTAGAAAACTATAAATTAAAGGACTCTGAGGTACTACCTTCTACCTATCATACTAGCTAATTTGACAGAAAAGGAAAACGATAAATGCTAGAGGAGATAGAGGGAAAATGGAACTCTAAAACAATGTTGGTGGATTTCTGAACTGATTCAAACATTTTGAAGAACAATTTGGAACTATACCCAAAAGGCTTTCAAACTATGCTTATTCTTTGATCTAAGAATACCACTACTAGGTCTGTATCCCAAGGCATCAAAGAAAAAGGAAAAAAAGATCAAAATGTATACAAATATTTCTAGCAGATCTTTTTTTGTGTGTGTTGTGGCAAAGAACTGGCAATCAAGAGGATTCAATCAATTGGGGAATGGTTGAATAAGTTGTAATATGTGATTGTGATGGAATGCTATTATGCTATAAAAATTAACCAGCACAATGCTTTCAGAGAAACGTAGAAAGACTTACATGAAGTGATGCAAAGTAAAATGAGCAAAATCACTAGAATTTGTATATTGTATTTTTACTGGGCTTGTATCCCAAAGAGATCTTAAAGGAGGGAAAGGCACCCACATGTGCAAAAATGTATGTGGTGGCCCTTTGTGTAGTGGCAAGAAACTAGAAACTGAATTGGATGCTCATCAATTGGAGAATGGTTGAATAAGTTATGGTATATTAATGTTATGGAATATTATTGTTCAATAAGAAATGATCAGTAGGATGATTTCAGAGAGGCCTAGAGAGACTTACATGAACTAATGCTAAGTGAAATGAGCAGAACCAGGAGATCACTGTACAAGGCACAAGATTATACAATGATCAATTCTGATGAACATGGATCTTTTCAACAATGAGATGATTCAGGCCAGTTCCAATGATCCCAGAGAGAGGACTGTTGGGAACTGAATGTGGATCACAACATAGCATTTTTATTCTTTTTGTTGTTGTTTGCTTACATTTTATTTTCTTTCTCATTTTTTCCTTTTTGATCTGATTTTTCTTGTGCAGCAAAATAATTATATAAATATGTAAGCATATATTGAATTTAGCATATTTTTTTTACTATGTTTAACATATACTGAGTTACTTGCCATCTAGGGGAGGGGGTAAGCAGAAGAGGGGAAAAAGTTGGGACACAAAATTTTGCAAGGGTAAATGTTGAAAAATTATCTATGCTATGTTTTGAAAAAAACTAATAAAATAAAAATAAAAGAATTTGTTCACTGTAATAGAAATATTATATGATGATCAGCTGAAGATGATTTAGTTATTCTCAGACATAAAATGATATGAGATAATTTGGAAGGACATTTGATGAAAAATTCTATCTACCTCCAGAGAAAGACCTGATTGAGTCTAAATGATAACAAAACATTCTTTAAAATTTTATTTTTCCTTGCTTTTTTAGTCTGCTTTCACAACATAACTAATAGGGAAGTGTGTTTTACATTATTGCATATATATAACCTATGTCAAAGGAAGGATGGAAGGAAGAAAAGAAAGAGAAAGAGAAAAGGGGAAAGGAAGGGAAGGAGAGAAAGAGGGGAGAAGGGAAAAAGGAGGAAAGAACAAAAGAAGGAAGGAGGGAGGAAGGGAAGAGGGAGAAAGGGTGGCAACATAAAATAATATGTTTAAATCTGTATTCAGATACCATCAGTTTTTTCACTGAGGGTGGATAGAGCTTCTTTCATCATGAATGCTCTGGAATTGTCTTGGATCACTGTATTGCTGAAAATAGGTAAGTAATTCACAATTAATTTGTTATATGATATTGCTATTATTGAAAACAATGTTCTCCTTGTTCTATCCACTTCACTAGGCATCAATTTATGTAAGTCTTTCCAGATTTTTCTGAAATCATCCTGTTCATCATTTCTTATAAAATAATAATATTCTGGAGCAGGTAGGTGACACAGTGGGATAGAGAACCAGCCCTGAAGTCAGGACGACCTGAGTTCAAATCCGGTCTCAGACACTTAATACTTCTTAGCTGTGTGATCCTGGGCAAGTCACTTAACCTCAATTGTCTCTAGCAAAAAAAAAAAAAAAGAAGAAAAGAAGAAAAAGAAGAAGAAGAAGAAGAATATTCCATTGCAATCATATGCTACAATTTGTTCAGCCATTCATCACTTGAAAGAAAATAAGAATAATTCTGTTATTTATTTTCCTTTGTGTTATTTTGCAATGTTATAATTTTTTTCTACTATTTGACTTATGATGCTTTTGTGGTCTGCAGATGGAAAGGGTGTCCTGCAATGTAATATTAACTAAAATATATTCTAAGACATTAGACCATCAAAGCTAGAAATGTGAATCTATCTCCATCTTTCAAGAGATAGTATTATGAAGGTACTGGTTGTTTATTAATTTCTATAATTTCAATCATATAAATCTTTAAACATAAAGTCATGTATATCTGACTTATTTAGCCAAGACTTGCCTCACACCTCACATTCATTGCCTTCAGTAGTGTCAATATTCCAACTCATTATTGGTGAAGAGTAACAACTCCCACAAGATCACATCTGAAAGTTCCATTAGTGTTAGCCAAGTAGTAAATCAGTCTAGGACTCAAAGATAAAATAGAGAACCTCTGTGCAGATCCCAAGGCTCATATATCCTTGCTTTTGTTGGACACTAAAAACTGAAACAAGTAGGAAGAGTGATACTGCAAGGTCCCCTGACAATTTTCTTTAATTCTAACCTAGAGGATATTTTCTATTTCAAACACATTTAATCTTGATTTTCATCAGTACACCAATCAACAGGGCACCACTTAGCCTTAATCAAGGTTGAATTTACAATATTACAGGTGCCTCTAGCTAAAAAGGAATGACCAAAGATCACACGTTTCAAAAAGAAAATTCTGATCACATGGGCGCACGCACATACACGTGTATACACACACACACACACACACACACACACACACACGAGTTTTCCACTCAGTCTTACAGAAACTAAGTAGAAAGATGAAATTGAATAAGAGGAGAGTATTGAAGTTTCCAAAAATCAAAAGAAATGACTTTTTCATAAAGAGGCAAAGAGCGTGGAAAAAATAAATAAATGCCATATAATCAAGAATTAATTCTTGCAGAGAACAAAAAACAACAACAAACCCTTATCCCTTTTTTTCATACAAGGGCATAAACATTCACAGATATGAATAAGGATACCTGTCCCTGTTATTGTCCAATAAACCATTTTCAGCAAGGAAAAATCAAAAATATATTCTATTTCCAATAATGGAAGAATGGGTAAAAAGAGGAGGAGAAGATCTCTAACAGAATAAAAAGGAATTGTGAAGTAAATATGAATTTTTAGACAAAGACTAGAGATTAACTTTATAAGAAATTTATTAGAACTCAAGTCAAAAAAAAGCACAGTTTAAAAAAAAAAGAGGACCCAAGGTATTAGAGGAAATTGAGACACTGGAGAAGTGAGAGGAAAAGGAAAGTGATTTAAGAAAGAGAAAGAAATTGGTAAGAGGGAAAAACATTGGGTGTTTATGTTATAATTTAAAATTGAGAAATTGCTAAGGTGAGAAGAGGAACAACTAAGGTAAAAGGACTAAAGATCTTGCTACCAAAAAGGATAGAGAAAATGGGATGTTGTAGTGATTTACAAAGAATATGAAATAAATATTAATCTTTCTGACAAAGCCAAGCAATTGTTATCTATGTTAAAAATGCACACTGATCTTGTTCCTAAAAAAAAAGTTTAAAAAAAAGGCCTAAAAATACCTCTCTCCTTTCCAGGTTATCAGGGAGAATGGAGTGTTCTTTTGAAAGTGGAAGAAAAGCTTGTGCAAAAAGAAAGAAAAATAATCTGAAGAAACATGAGAATCCTAACATGCCAGGTGGAGATTAGAGGGGGAAAAATGTGACAGAGGAAAATCTAGAATAATAGATATAGGAATGCTTCAGAAAAGATGGGAACTAGACACTTGGAGAAAGAAAGGAAAAAAGTATTAAGTATCTACTATGTGCCAGGCACTGTGCTAAGTGCTTTATAAATTTCACTTGATCCTAACACCCTGGAGATTTGGGAACATTAAGCAGAGAACAGTTAAGTTACTTGCCTAGGATCACAAAACCAGTAAGTGTCCAAGGTTGAATTTGAACTCAATTCTTCCTCACTCCAGGCCCAATTCTCTATCCTCTGTTTCACATAGTTGCCTCTGGAAGGACATAGTTGTCCTCCAAGCAATCAGGATGTTGATCAGCAGCTACCTATAAGATCAGAAGATGAAGAAGAAAGAGTATTTTGAGAATCTTCTTTCTGTCAAGGACTACTGAAACAGCTTGATAATAGAGATTTCTGCTATTTTTAGGGCATGAATAAAGAACATGACAAAGAATCTCCAGTCTTATTTAATCTGATGAATACCATTCATTTCTGAAGATTCGTGTCAAAATAGATGATTCTGCCAGAAAAAAATCTAAAAAGCAATATTAAGAATTATGAGGGAATGGACACGAAACTAAAGAAACTGATGATTTCATCAGTGTTACTAAAAGGTATAATGATATGCAGATTTGAATTTTTCTGATATAGGCTCAAGTCCAGGATCTTTATGCACATGCATAACCTATATCAAAGGAAAGATGGAAGGAAAAAAAGAAATAGAGAGAGAGAAAGAGAAAGACAAGGAGGGAGGAAGAGAAAGAGAAAGTGGGAGGAAGGGCAAAAGGAAGGAAAGAAGAAAGGAAAGAGAAAGGGAGGAGGGAGACAGGGTGGAAGCATAAAATAATATGTTTCAATCTGTATTCAGATACCATAAGTTCTTTAGAAAGTTCTTTAGAAAAGTTCTTTAGAAAAATTTATTGCTACCTATGTGAACATGAGGCAATCACTTAAAATGATGAGGCTGACTTAAGACCATTTAAGGCCTCTGAAGTCTCTCACAAATCCAAATCTATGATTTTGTTAAGGCAGTCTTCAGAAATACAAGCCATCCATAGAAAAGTAAGGATTTTAGTCAGTGATGAGTACAAGTACAACAAAGACTAAGAAAATATGTTTGTAATTTTGCAAGAGTTATCAAAATACATTTAAACTGAAAAGGAAGGGGATGGTAGAAAATTCAGTTGGATTTGTAAATAGAAACCTGAGTTCAGTTTCTGACTTTGTATGAACATGGATAAGATAACTTCCTTATTTGTAAAATGAGGATGTAAGAACAAGTGACCTTAGGAGCCTTTCCAGTGGAACATCTATGAGTTTAGGCATTTTTATAAGTCCTAGATTCACCATGTTTTTCTCTTTTATAAAACATTTTATTAAAGCCTTTTGTTTTTACATCATAGTCATTTCCAGATTTCTTCCATCACCACTCCCATCTGGATTTCTCTTGTAATAAAGACAAAACAGCTAAGCAAACCAAATGCTGCATGCATCTATCTCATCCAATAATATAGGTAACATTTAACAACTACAATGTCTTCCTTTTTAATAAAAGGAGGAGAGGTAAATATTCCTCATATCTTCTCCAATGCCAAGATTAGACATTATAATTAGAGAATCATTTATTGTCTTTTACTTTTAATTTACATTGATGTAGTGATAATATTTTACTGGTCAATTTGTACACATCTGTCCATGCTTCCCTAAATTAGTCCCATTTGTTATTTCTCATGGCATAACAATATTTCATTACATTTATATACTACAATTTGTTTATTCATTCTTTAGTGGTTGAGTATGCAATTGTTTCCAGTTATTGGAAAGTGTTGCAACAAATATTTTGGTACATATGGACTTTTCTTTCTGTCTCACCTCCTTGAGCTGTATTTCCAGGGGGATCGCAGTCTCTCTGTCTCTCTCTCTCTGTCTCTCTGTCTGTCTGTCTGTCTGTCTCTCTGTCTGTCTCTCTCTGTCTCTCTCTCTCTCTCTCTCTCTCTCTCTCTCTCTCTGTGTGTGTGTGTGTGTGTGTGTGTGTCAAAGGGCATGAAGAGTCCAATTGCTCTTCTTTATCCAGAATAGTTGGACCAATTTACATTTCTACCAGAAACATATTAAACATGTCTGTCTTCCAATCCTTTTCTGCTTCTATCTTCAACAATTTGCAGTGTATGAACTGAAACTTCAGAGTTATTTTAATTTTCATTCTCGCTGATTTTCTCTACCTATTATTCAAAGTTTTCCATCAAATAGTCCTTTCTACTATCTGTCTCATCTCCCTTGGATAAACAAACAAACAAACAAAAAAATCAACATTGTACCACATTGTCTCTAGTATTGCAGTGATTCTTCTGACTTCCATTCTTACTGCTTTATGAGTCTTTCTAAGGTAGTTAAAGATTTCTTTGCTGATAAATTTAAGAGCCCTTTCTCAGTACTTATCACTTATCCTTCTTGATTTCACTGCTGCATTTGAATTGTTGACAACATTATCCTAGATATTTTCTTTTCTCTGGGTGTTTCGTGATATAATTCTATTCTCCTCTCATCTTTGCAAAATAGTCATTCAGGTTCTTCCCATTTTATGTAACTGTAACTCAGGGATCTGTGCTGAAACTTTTCCTCTTTCTTTCTACATCCCCTTAAAGTAAGTTGGGTTCTGTAAACACTACACCTGAATCAATATATTCAGCTCTTCACTTTCACCTGACTTCCAGTTCACCAACCCCAAAGCCTACAAGATATCACCTAAATTTCAAATAAATATCTCTGACCCATGTCCAAAAGAGAAATTATGTTTTCCCAAACCATTTAATATCTAATTCCTCATGATATTTTTATATTTTAGATATGTTTTCATTAAAAGACCATGAAATGGCTGGCTAATGCCAAAAGATCACAGTAACAGAGGAACACTATCATTCAAATAATAACAGTATACACATAATAATAATAATACTTTTTTCTATCATAAGTATATTATTCATTGCATTGATACAAAGTTGTCAGAGTTATATCATTCATAGATTCACACACTAAAATTCTTGATTCAACCCAAAAAAAATCACAAAAGAAGGAAAAGGACCCACATGTGCAAAAATGTTTGTAGCAACTCTTTTTGTGGTGGCAAGGAATTAGAAAATGAGTAAACACCCATCAATTGGGAAATGGCTCAATAAGTTGTGGTATATGAAGGCAATAAAATATTACTAGTCTATAAAAAATGATGGACAAACTGATTTTAGAAATCCTGGAAAGATTTACATGAATTGATGCTGAATGAAGCAAGTAGAACCAAGAATACATTGCACATAGCAATAGCAAGATTTTACAATAATCAATTATGATACACTTGGTTCTTCTCAGCAGTTTAGGAATACAAGGCACTCCCAATAAGCTTTGGATGGAAAACACCATCCACATCCAGAAAGAACTATGAAGATGGAATTTTTTTTCCTCTTGTGGCTTTTCCCTTTTGTTCTGATTTTTTCCCAACATGATACAAATAGAAAATGTAAAACTATGAATGTTACATGTATAACAAAAATATTTTATGTATAATTGAGAAAAATAAAAATAAAAAAATTAAAATTAAATAATTTTAAAAATTAAAAAATATATTCTGAAAAAAAGTCTTAATTCAAATACAAAACTATAGCAGTTCTTTTTTGTGGTGGCAAAGAATTGAAAAATGAGGGGATGCCTATCTGTTGGGGAATGGTAAACAAATTATGCTATATGAATGTCATTGAATACTATTGTGCTATAAGAAGAACAGTGAGATTTCAGAAAAAACCTGGAAAGACTTACATGCACTGATACTTAGTGAAATGAGCCTAATGAGAAGAACATTGTACACAATATCAGCAACATTGTGTGATGCACAACTATTACTGATTTACTGTTCTCAGTAATACAATGATTCAAGACAAATTCAAAAGATTCATGATAGAAAATACTATTTCACAGTCTAAGAAAGAACTGATGGAGTATTTTCACTTTATCTTTTTTCATGTTTTTTTTTCTTTTTTCTTCTGTTTCTTCTTTCACAAGTAATATGAAAATATGTTCTACATGATTGCATGTATATGACCTATATCAAATTGCTTGCCATCTTAAGGAGAGGGATAGATAGGGAGAGGAAAAAATCTGGAACTCAAAATTTGAAATAAAAATAAAGGTTTAAATTGTTCTTACATTTATTTGGGAAAAAAGATTTTGAGATAAAAATTCATTATTTTGTAAAAAAAAAAAAAAAAAGAAAAGAAAACTGGGATTATATCCCAAAGACATCTTAAAGGAGGCAAAGGAACCCACATGTGCAAAAATGTTTGTGGCAGCCCTTTTTGTAGTGGCAAGAAACTGGAAACTGAATAGATACCCATCATTTGGAGAGTATCTGAGTAAATTATGGTATATGAATGTTATGGAATATTATTTTTCTGTAAGAAACGACCACCAGGATGGTTTCAGAGAGGCCTGAAGAGATTTATATGAACTGATGCTAAGTGAAATGAGCAGATGCAGAGATCATTATACATGGCAACAAGGCTATATACAACAATGAATTCTGATAGACATGGCTCTCTTCAACAATGAGATAATCCAAACCAGTGCCACTTGTTCAGTGATGAAGAGAGCCACCTACATCCAGAGAGAGGACCATGGGAATTGAATAAGGACCACAACATAACATTCTCACTCTCTGTTGTTGTTTGCTTACATTTTTTGTCTTTCTCAGGTTTTTTTTCTTCCTTCTTGATCTATTTTTTCTTGTGCAGCAAGATAACTGTATAAATATGTATTCATATATTGGGTTTCACATATATTTAACATGTAATGGACTACCTGCCAGCTAGAGAAGGAGGGTGGAGGGAAGGAGGGGAAAATTTGGAGCAAAAGGTTTTCCAAGGGTCATTGTTGAAAAATTACCCATGTATACATTTTGTAAATAAAAAGCTTTAATAAAAATAAAATTAAATTAAAAATGGAGAAATTAGAAAATGATATGACAAAAAGTTGGCATAGACCAATATCTTTTACCATTTACCAAGAAAAGGGAAAAATGGATATATGACCTAGATATAGAGATTACAAGAAAACTAGGAAAACATAGGACATAGTACTTTAGAATTTTTAAATACACAAGAAATAGCAGAGTGAAATGTAAAATAGTTAATTTTGATTACATTAAATTTTTTTTAAAGTTTGTACAAATAAAACAAATGTAGCCTAGATCAGAAGGAAAGCAGAAAGGATTGGGAATGGGGAACTTTTATAAACAATTCCTCAGATAAAGATCTCATCTCAAATATATAAAGAACTTTGTAACATGTATTAGAATATATCATTCCCAAATTGATAAATGTCAAAGAATAAGAACAAATGGTTTTAAAATGAAAAAATTAAAACAATCTGTCATCATATAAAAGTGCTCTAAATCATTATTGTTAGAGAAAAACAAATTAAAATAACTTTGAGATATCATTTTATACCTTAAAGATGGGGACAGAGAAGTGAGGTTAAACATACAAAGAAATGGAAAAGTCAGACAAGATCAGGTTTTAAAGAACTTTAAAAGCCAAAAAGAAAAATTATCTTTGTAGTCTAGAAGCAACAAAAAGACCTCATACTTTACTGATTAAGATACTCCAGTACTGTTGCTCCTGAGCCGTCTGCAGTTTAGCACCCTTTCTACGACTAATTTCCTAACTACCACTTACATTGGTGGACTAGATCCTCCTCATTCCATCAGGGTTTGTGAGTAATTCTGAAAGTCTAGGTTTCTAGAACAGATACTCAGAAATCCTCACCCAACACGAATGATGTTTTATATGCCCCCAAATCTCAGTTACTAGGGAAATGACTCACTATTTAACAAAAGCTACTGAGAGTATTGCTGAACTTAGGTTTAGATCAGTACCTCATATTATATACCAAGATTAGCCCCAAATCAATATGACCTTGATATGGCCACATCATGAACAGAGATTAGAAGAACAAGGAAGAAATTGTGTTTTAAATAAGAGTTCATGACTAAACAAATAATAGAGAGGATCTTAGTAGATAAAATGGATAATTTCAAGGTTTTGTACAAAGCTTAGTTGTAGCTATGATTAGAAAGAAAATAAGAAATTTAAAAAATTTTCTAGTAAAGATTTCATGTCCAAGAAATACATAAAACTGCTGCAAATCTGTAAGAATAAGTGGTTCTCTAATATATAAAAGGCTTGAAATGTACTTTTCAGAGTAAGATTTGTAATTTATCACATTGGGGAAATACTACAAATAATAATCTAATGAAAGAAATGCAAATTAAAGCTTCACAACTGTCAGATTTGACAAAGGTGAGAACTGAGGAAAATTATAAATGTGAAAAGAACTATGGGAAAACAGATAAATTAGTTCATCTTTGGTGGAGGTGTGCATTGGAAAGAATTAACTATGCCCCAAAAGGTTCTAAATTCTACATATGTTTTAATCAGCTATATCACCTAACACAGTATGAGGTATAGAATAGGCACTAATCAATTACTTATTAGATTAGTATTTTTAAAAATAAATGTTATTTATTTTAAATAATTTTTAAAATTTTGAGTTCCAAATTCTCTTCCTTCTCATTCTTTCCCTCCCATTGAGAAGTCAAGAAATGTAATATCAATTTTATATGCAAAATCATGCAAAATCTTTTCATATTAGCCATGTTGCAAAAAAAAGCAAGAAAATTAAAAAGTGAGAAAATTATGCTCCAATCTGTGCTCAAACTTCATCAGTTTTCTCTCTGGAAACATACAATTTTTCATCACAAATCCTTTAGAATTGTCTTGGATCATTGCATTGATCATAACATTTAAGTCTTTCACAATTGACCGTCGTTCCTCAAAAACTATGTATAGTGTTCTGTTTTTACTATATATAGTGTTCTGTTTCTGCTCACTTTATTTTGCATCAGTTCACAGAATTATTCTCAAGTTTTTCAGAAATCATCCAGCTCATTTTATCTTATAATACAATAATATTCCATCACAATCATGTGCCACAACTTGTTTAGCCATCTCACAACTGATGGGCATTCCCATGATTTCCAATTTTTGCCACCACAAAAAGAGCTGCTATAAATATTTTATACTCTACTCAAGAATTTAAATAATGTGTAAATCTATGAATGACATAATGTATATGTGTGTTATTATTGATCATATGATACAATGTTCCACTGATCTTATAAGTCTTTGGCATTAACCAGTCACATTTAACTTTACCCAGTTAAAGTAAAAATAAAGTTGTTCATTTGGAATTCCCAGGGAAGAAATGAAGCAAATTCAAAGGTCAAAATGTTTCTCTTAATTTTTTTTAGATGCAATATAAGAGAATGTACTATTAGAAGGATGATTTTATCACTATAACAAAGGCAAAAACAGGTTTTCTAGCTATTAGGTTGAAAAAAAAGTTGCACAAATAGTAACTAGTTTCATTTTTAGGTATTTTGCTGCAGAAAGATGGAAATAATAAATAAATCTACCTTTTGTTCACTTGGAGGGTATTCTTCCTGGTTAACTCAGAAACAAAAATTAAACACTCCAAAAATTAGGAATGAAAACCTGTGTTGTCAGAGTTTGATCTAGGTGTTAAAGAAATAAAAGCAGTCTATTTTCCCGTCAATTCAGAAAATACAATAGTAACATTATCAAATTGGAATGTTTTATCATTTACCTTTTCAACTTTAAAATGAGTAACTTGGAGAACAACACTGCCATCCAGAGGCCAGAGAATTAAGAATATTAAACCAGAAAAATTACAATGTTTTACAAGTGCTTTTCCCTGCCAACTAGAGAAAAATTGGGTTGTTGAAAGATTTGATTGAGGGGCAGGGGTAGAGGTGAGAGTGAGTTGGGGTGGGGAAAAGGAGCTCTGCTCTGATCAAAAGCTTTGCATTCTCCCTAAAACTATATAGAAAAGATAGACAAATAAAAGAACTGTAAGGAAGTTTGACATCAGGAGAAACACAAAGAAGAGAACATAAAAGAAGCATCAACACCAGCATTATGTCAACTTGTCTTGTCTTTAGAGGAACCTTACCATGAGAAGCAAGCATGTGGGGACTAAGTGTAACAAGTTGGCCTTTGGTCTAGCTTCTATTTTATGGAACAAAGAGGTCAGAATGAATTTGTGGATTGTGATCATTCCTTTAAGAATTGAGGAAAAACTGCAAACATATTTTACTCTCTCCAACTTTTCCTTCCCATGCCTGCTTTTAGTAGTTAATTTTTTTTTATTTTTCTTCATATCCTTTAATCTGCTTATTCTCCTGTTTATGCTTCACATAAAATCCATGACAAATAATGAATGTGTTGTACTGAATGTCTAAATTTATTCCATTTCTGGGAAGTGCAAAGGGAGGATACAAATCACTAGATGGGGATATACAGAAATTAACTGATAGAAGGCTACATCTTGGCGTAGAAAAGTTAAAGAATTCTCCTAATTTAGGGACTCTGAGCTCTTATAATTTTTATTAGTAATCTTTAATAAACTTCACAAAAGGCAAAATTTCAACTGGATTGAGAGTTTTTCCTCTTACCTCTTTAGCTAAACAAATCAGGATGCTTTGAACTTAACTGACTTAGCTAAAGCTACAAGCTATGGCATACAGAAGATGGAATGGTATAATGCTGGAGAAACTGAGGCAAGATAGAGATTAGAGAGTTTTTTATTTGGATTTCTAAGAGGGAGAGATTTTCTGGGACCAAAGGATCCATTTTGATTCCAGGGCTGATGTCTTAAAGCATTCAACATCATCATCAGCATCAAATGTGAGATTCCAATGAATTATATCTGTGGCTCCAAGTTCAAGGAGACAAAGGCAAGGGATGGGGTCAGAGCACGGGTGAGTGTGGCAATTTCCAGAAAAAGACCATCAATTCAGTTCTGATAGGTTGGGAATAAAGTCACTAGAGACAGAAAGTCTAGAACTTAGAAATAGAGCATATCAATTAGGTATCTGAGATAGGACATTTGAAGTTTTATCCTTTGGAATGCCAGAGTGGCCAATCTCTACAGCCCTAATTATTTCAGCCCTAATGAACAGGAAAGAGGGGTTGCAACCAGTGGGATTGAGGCAGAACAATTAAGGAACTGAGGCAGAACAATTTAGAGAAACTGAGGCAGGACAATAAAAGGAAACTGTGGCACAACAATGGGTTGAGCTGTGGACCAAGTCATGGCCTTTAAGTTAACCAGTAAGAAAAAAAAAAGTATACTCCAAGAGGATTTTGCTACTCCCAGAATTCATGCATGAGGAAAGAGTTAAAAATAAAGCAAGTGCTCCAGTAGTTTCAATTAAAAAAAAATTTCCATGTTAGATATTTCTTCCTGTTCACAAACTCTTTAAAAATATTATGCTTATTACTTCCACTACCTCAATTATTCCTCCTCCACTTGTTATTTGATTTCTAACATCACTCAACTGAAACTTCTCTCTCCAAGGCTACTAATAAATTTTAATTGATAAAATTAATGGCCTCAGTTGTTCCTTGACTTCTGTGAATATCCGATATTGTTAACCACTCCTTCCTGCATGCTGTCCTTCCTGAGTTTTCATAACACTGTTCATTCTTGATTTTCCAACTTGTCTAAGTGGTTCTCTTCAATTGCTTCTGTTAATTTATCATATGTGCTCTAGTTCCTAGCTCTGAATATTCCTTAAGGCTCCAATCTTGAATCCAATTCTTGTCTCTCTCTTCATTTTCTCTCTTAGTGATCTCATCAGTTCTCATGATGCTTAAGATAGGGAAAGCACAAACACAAAACAGTCAGAGGAGGTCATGCTCATAGATTCTTTGGACTATATTAAAAGAAGTCTATATCCTTCAAAACTGGAAAAGAAGTCTAAAAGAACCCATTAGTTTTACATCTATAATAACCTTAAGTTCTACTGGATCAGCAAAGGGATTGTTTGTAATAGCTCTCTGAAGGGCCTCAGGATCAGTCAGTCAGGATCAGTCAAAGTCCTTGCTCTTCAGGAGGAGAAGTGAAGGAGGCAGGCAAGCTGCCATGTGCCTCATTAAAGATAGATCCTGGACTCTGGAGTCTGGAGCCTCAAGTCTTCCCTGCTGAGCAAGCTGAGACTCTGATTCTCTCCCTCTGCCCTCCATCCATCCCTATTACCTCACTATAACACAGTCCTTAAGGAGAGCCATCACATCACCATATCATCTAAGTATATGTTTTTAGAATCATTATCTCACATTGAGTAGATACTTAGCCTTAAGTACTCTACTGTCTTAGATTCAAGTATACTTTTTCAGAGTTCCAACCCTCTGCAATTATTCCAACTCCCTACAATTGTTCATCATACAATGCCAATATCAGGATCCCCATACCAAAACCATCCCTCTCTTTTTACTCCTTTCCAGAGCTAAGAACCAACAAAATCTGTTTTTGGACTCACCCTCTGGATAACTCAGTCACAGTAAAATCCCAGAACTGTTTCACATCAGTGGTCTCTAAATTCAGATAAGGACTTGCCTGTGACCTTTTCTGGTCATGAAGTTGTTCTATGAATCAAATGTGTCTCATTGTTGCTGTTACCCTGCATTGTCAGGACTATAGCGCACTGTGTAGCCACCACTATTTTATGTATTAAGATTTACCCATGTTAAAGCAGGCCTCTTCATCCAGAGGAGGACCCAGCACATGTATCTAGTTTCCCTCTTCCAACAGAATAAAGAAAGTATTTTGCTTATGACTATTTTTAGCTCTTTGCTCTTATTTTATTTTTCAGAGTTATATGGAACTGATTAGATGAAGTATTTCTCAGTATTGAGTCACATGATTAGTGTTTCCAGAGCTGGAAGATTGGGCTTCGGACTCTGGGTCCAGGAGGGATCCTGAGGGACGGAGGGGGAGGGGGAGTCATATGATCTCTGAAGGGATGAATCTTGAACACTGGGATACAGGAAGTTAAAGGAAGTGATATGTCCCACAGGAGGCAGACAATACCGGTAACCATTGGCCAAGCATGCTTCCGTTCTTTTAGTCTATCCAGTGAAAAAGCTTGGGTCTTTTACTGTTTAATCAGCTGTTCTAGGCTGGCCATGTTCCAGGGGCACATGGTGGGAGTTGGAATGGGTCTCAGGTATGTCTGGGCCTCTCCCTGCAGGGATTAAATAAATGTTTTCTCTTTGTACCTGAAGATATCTCTGATTAGTTAATTTGGGAAAGGGGGTCTAGCATCCATCCCACATAGAGTTAAGTGTGATTGTGATATCTTGTGTAAGCTTTTTGCTATTTTCGAAGTTAATAGTGATTCCTTAACCTCTGTGATATTTTAGTCATTCCTTTCAGTTGACACCAGCTACTGAATCACCCATGACAGTAGTAGTGGTAAGCTAGCTTCCACATAATGCTGTAAAACCACCAGGCAAGGAATATCTAGGTATGTGTCAAAGAATTACTCCTCTGGGCTAGTTGTTGTTGGTGATGGTGGTCCTTCATTTTTAAAGAGAACCAATGACAGTGTTGTCTAGACTTGCATGTCAATTAGATTTAAGTAAAGCATAGCTACTTAAAGTCACCAGCTTCCCTCTTTTTACAATCTTTGAAGTCTAGTAGCAAGATAAAAATCAGGACAACTGGGGATGACTCAAAAGGTAGTGGGTGACTTTGGACTTTATTAAATAAGTTCCTTCTGAGGCCTCAGTTTGCTTGAAACCACGCCCATTCAATGACTAGGTTAGAATTGAGACAAAAGATTGCCTAATTTACCATCACAAAAATGTCAGACTGAGAGAGGGATGTTCAAAGTTTCTGGCCTGAACAGAAAACAATAGCCATTTACATTCATTCTAAGCTATCAGACCCTAAACAATGAATCACTGAGGCTTGGTTTAGGGGTTATTATTGGTCATTCAATGAAAGGGTAATTTGGGGTTTAAAGGCACAGTCAAGTGGATCCATTTGAAAAATACAGTGAGCTGGTCCAGAGAATCATTAAACTCCTTTAAAACTTTTTTAAAAGGCCTGTTTTTCAGAGCTATATTTCAAGAAATCATAAATGAAAACTACACAGAACAAAAAGTAAATTGTCCTAGATTTTAGGAAAAAAAAAACTTTAGTCCCCAATCCCCAAATATCTTACAAAATACAAGCAACCAAAAAATTATGTATCTATAGACAGAGCACCCAAGTATAAGGATATGAAGCCCCAAATCAAGAAAAAGAACACATATGATAAGAGAGCTGTAGTTGTGTGTGGCTGAACAGGAGCCAGAACAGACATTTCTAGGTAGGCTAATTTGTAATAGTAATTACAAAACTACTCACTGATTTTTACTTGTCTTTTGGGAATTTTCTTCTTATCAAAACACTTTGAAGATACATTCCTGATGTTATGCCACAGTTCTCAGTTTCCATAATTATCCTGACCTAGTCTCCCTGCTTCTCAGTTCTCCTGCTTCTCAGTCCTGCAAAACCTTAGCTCCCTCTTTATCAGAATATTTGATAAGGATAAAAGATCTTATGTTTTAGAATATCAGAATGCCTTTCCCCATCCCAAGCTATCAAAATGTCAGATAACATCTTATCAAGATGCCTCTCCCCATGTCTGGGGTGCCTCCCCCTGATTATGTTCATCTCATCTCAGGTGGCTCACCTTACTCTGTCCTGCTCTCAGCACCCTGACTCTGCCCTTGCCTCAGTCTACCCCTGCATCTGAGACACATGTATATATGTCTTTGAGAACTCACATTGTTTGCTGGATTCTTGGAGACAATAGTCTCATTCAGCCCTGGGACCAAACCATGGATCCATTTGGTCCCAGGATAATCTCTCCCATTTAATAAATTATTAAATACTCCCTAATCTCTACCTTGCTCAGTTTCTCCAACATTACACTGAATGCCTTTAAATCTATCTTATCTCTAAGACACATTTCTTCCAAATATTTGGTTATTTCTCTGACTCTATCCTCTCAAGAGTTATAATCAGATCCCACATAGTAAACTGGGTTCTGAAGTGTGGTGTCCTAATGTGGTGGTTTCGTTATTACTAATAAATTAGAGTGGATCATTATAAAAACTTACACAGGACTTTTTGATTTGAAGGTTTATGAATCTTCCCATCTTGTCATGTATATCTAGTAGATGAGTTCTTAACTTTTATTCTATCAGGAATCCCTTCAGCAGTCTGGTGAAAGCTTGTAAACCTCTTCTCATAAACTTTTTTATTTAATGTATTAAATACACAAATTACAAAGGAAACACTACACTTAAAGAAACATGTGAATTAAAAAGTCCACAGACTTCGAGTTAAGTATTCCTGATCTAGAGTAATATAAGCTTCTTAAGGGCAGAAACTTTTATATTTGAATCCCTGGTGCTTTTAGTGCCTGCTATATAGTTGCTACTTAATAAATGCATACTGACTGAGAAAAATTCTTGGTTGAAATCTCTTATAAAGTTTGCCTATTTTTACCTTAAATATATTTCAAGCTTTCTGGGACTTTTAGCTTCCATGTAATTATTTCTAGTCAGTGAAACACTTCTAGAAGATAGTGATATTTACAGTCAACATCTGCTTTATTTTCCATTTCCCATTTTTTGAATCAATAGCTTATTTAAATAATTTTTTTGTCCAAGCTTTCAAGTATATACATAGGGCAGCACTCAAAACTAAGGCAATAAGCAGAAAGCTGGGCAAATGATTATAACCCATGTTTATGATGAAGGCCTCATTTCTAAAATATATAAAGAACTGACTCAAGTTTATAAGAATACAGGCCATTCCCCAATTGATAAATTGTTGTTGGTGGTGGTTTTTTGTTCTCATAGAGGACCATGATATCAGGGAAGTGATGCCATGATATGCAAGTGAATTGAATTTAAGTGAGGGAAAACTGTGCAAGGTCACCTGCCGCACTTTACCTTCCAGACCCATCTGGGTCCAGTGGCCAGATATAGATAAAGACCATTAGAGATGGCCCTGGATGCAATGGGAGACCCTGATCTTTTTAAGCTAAGCTCTTCAACAGGTCACAGTTTGACTGAAGCCAGGCCCATTCAATGATTAAGCCTGGGTAGCAATTGAGGCAATGAACCACTTCTTTCACCTAGGTCCACTCCCAATATAAATAAATTAACAAACAAACAAACAGGTAAAGAAAGAAAGAAATTTTGGAGGGGATGACCCTCAGGATTTTTGGCCAAAGCAGAAATGATTACTATGTATATTCAATCTGAGTCAATCATGACCCAAACAATAGGCCTAGGACCTATTGGTGACCAATCAATGAGAATTGTTTGGGTAGAATATAGAATCTGAGAGGCAGATTCTGTTACGTTATGTTATGTGGATAGAGCTCAGTATGTATGAAGATCTGAATTCAAACATAGCCTCAGAAACTTACTGGCTCTGACCCTGGAGAAATCCTATTTACCTCAGTTTCTTCAATTGTAAAATATGAATAATAATAGCACATAAATTGCAGTGTTTTGTGAGGATTAAATGAGATCACTGTAATAATATTTTTTTTTTTTTATTTAATAGCCTTTTATTTACAGGATATATGCATGGGTAACTTTACAGCATTAACAATTGCCAAACCTCTTGTTCCAATTTTTCACCTCTTACCCCCCACCCTCCCTAGATGGCAGGATGACCAGTAGATGTTAAATATATTAAAATATAAATTAGATACACAATAAGTATACATGACCAAAACGTTATTTTGCTGTACAAAAAGAATCAGACTCTGAAATATTGTACAATTAGCTTGTGAAGGAAATCAAAAATGCAGGTGTGCATAAATATAGGGATTGGGAATTCAATGTAATGGTTTTTAGTCATCTCCCAGAGTTCTTTTTCTGGGCATAGCAGGTTCAGTTCATTACTGCTCCATTAGAAATGATTTGGTTGATCTCGTTGCTGAGGATGGCCTGGTCCATCAGAACTGGTCATCATATAGTATTGTTGTTGAAGTATATAATGATCTCCTGGTCCTGCTCATTTCACTCAGCATCAGTTCGTGTAAGTCTCTCCAGGCCTTTCTGAAATCATCCTGTTGGTCATTTCTTACAGAACAATAATATTCCATAATATTCATATACCACAATTTATTCAGCCATTCTCCAACTGATGGGCATCCACTCAGTTTCTAGTTTCTAGCCACTACAAATAGGGCTGCCACAAACATTCGTGCACATATAGGTCCCTTTCCCTTCTTTATGATCTCTTTGGGTAACACTGCTGGATCAAAGGGTATGCACAGTTTGATAACTTTTTGAGCATAGTTCCAAACTACTCTCCAGAATGGTTGGATTCGTTCACAACTCCACCAACAATGCATCAATGTCCCAGTTTTCCCACATCCCCTCCAACAATCGTCATTATTTTTTCCTGTCATCTTAGTCAATCTGACAGGTGTGTAGTGGTATCTTAGAGTTGTCTTAATTTGCATTTCTCTGATTAATAATGACTTGGAGCATCTTTTCATATGACTAGAAATAGTTTCAATTTCTTCATCTGAGAATTGTCTGTTCATATCCTTTGACCATTTTTCAATTGGAGAATGGCTTGATTTTTTATGAATTAGAGTTAATTCTCTATATATTTTGGAAATGAGGCCTTTATCAGTACCTTTGACTGTAAAAATATTTTCCCAGTTTATTGCTTCCCTTCTAATCTTGTCTGCATTAGTTTTGTTTGTACAAAAACTTTTCAGTTTGGTATAATCAAAATTTTCTATTTTGTGATCAGTAATGATCTCTAGTTCTTCTTTGGTCATAAAGTCCTTCCCCTTCCACAGGTCTGAGAGGTAGACTATCCTGTGTTCCTCTAATTTATTAATAATTTCATTCTTTATGCCTAGGTCATGAACCCATTTTGACCTTATCTTGGTATATGGTGTTAAGTGTGGATCAATGCCTAGTTTCTGCCATATTAGTTTCCAATTTTCCCAGCAATTTTTATCAAACAGTAAGTTCTTATCCCAAAAACTGGGATCTTTGGGTTTGTCAAAGACTAGGTTGCTATATTTGTTGACTGTTTTATCCCTTGAACCTAACCTATTCCACTGATCAACTAATCTATTCCTTAGCCAATAACAAATGGTTTTGGTAACTGCTGCTCTATAATATAATTTTAGATCTGGTACAGCTAAGCCACCTTCATTTGATTTTTTTTTCATTAATTCCCTTGAAATTCTTGACCTTTTGTTTTTCCATATGAATTCTGTTGTTATTTTTTCTAGGTCATTAAAATAGTTTTTTGGGAGTCTCTTTGGTATAGCACTAAAAAATAGATTAGTTTAAGTAATATTGTCATCTTTATTATATTTGCTCGCCCTATCCAAGAGCATTTAATATTTTTCCAATTGGTTAGATCAGACTTAATTTGTGTGAAAAGTGATCTGTAATTTTGCTCATAAAGTTTCTGATTTTCCCTTGGCAGATAGATTCCTAAATATTTTATATTATCAGTAGTTGCTTTAAATGGAATGTAATAATAATTTTAAGGAATTTAGCATAGCACCATATGAAAAACTCTATAACTTGCCTCCAGGCATTTTTTTCTGGCTGTCCTCCATGTCTGATATACTTTTCCTTCTCATCTTTCTTCTCACTTTCCTGGATTTCTTCAAGTTACAACTAAATCTCACTGATGAGATTAGATTCAGGGAACCAAAATGAGATTAGGGTTCTGGGTGGTCAGGGAGTTAAATGATAAGGTTAATGGCAGATTTGGGGTACAGACCAAATGAAGAGGTTTGGCTCCCCTAAACTTCTTGGCATTTGGTGCATAGATAGGGAGTTTTGGAAACCACCCTCCTTCTGGCAGTGCAGAGATTCTTCATCAAAGGAATTTATGAATCTGAAAAGCTAGACTGATAAAAAGAAGTTTAGGCATTGGGAAGTCAATCTTTGCTATGTATGAAGAGAGAGGTTGAATTCCTTAGTGGCAAAGTCCCAGCAGAGAGATATAAAGTAAGGTACTGACAGAGAGATAAAAAGTCTCATTAGGGAAATAGGTAAGGATAAAGAGAGGATAACACTGGAAGAGAATATCATCCCAGCAGGCAGAGTTTTCTAATATGCCAGGAAGAGAGAGAGTTTCCTTGGCATGGCATATTAGCTTCTCTGCAAAGAGAGGGTTTAAGATTGGCTCTTTTTATAACCTTGGCTACAAGGTGGGGGTTGCTCCATGGCAGCTGGTTTTTTCAATTTGAGTTGTAATTGAACAGAAAATCTTCAACTGAATAGGGTGTTTCTCCAATTGAATAGGATTGGTAGCTCCAGCTCCAAACTCAACCAGCCCCACCCAGACAACAGAATGAAGCTCCTTGTCCTTGGGCAAGGTCTCCACAGTGGCAGCATTCAAGGAAAATTTGTCCTTCAAGGAGTTTTAGTTTCGGGATCCCTTCATCACTTTCTATAGAACTCTTTACCAGTCTCTCTGAATTCTAGTGCCTTTCCTCTATTTCCTAATTATCTTGTGTATAACTTTTAATAAATATATTTGCTTATTATGTACCCCATTATATGCTAAATGGTCAAAGGATATAAACAGGTAATTTTTAGATGAAGAAATTAAAACCATCTATAGACATACAAAAAAAAGTTCTAAATCACTATTGACTAGATAAATGCAAATTAAAACAATTGTGAGGTACTGCCTCACACCTATCGGATTAGCTAAAATGACAAGAAAAGATAATGATAAATATTGGAGGAGATGTGGGAAAAGTGCAACACTAATACCTTGTTGGTGGAGTTGTGAAATGATTCAATGATTTTGAAGAACAATTTAGAACTATTCCCAGAGGGCTATAAAACTGTGCATGACCTTTAATCCAGCAATGCTACTACTAGTCCTGTATCCCAAGAAAATCATAAAGAAGGGAAAAAGGACCTACATCTGCAAAAATGTTTGTAGCAGCTCTTTTTGTGGTAGAAAAGAATTGGAAAATGAGTAGATGCCCATCTATTGGAGAACAGCTGAATAAGTTATGGTATATGAAAGTAATGGAATATTATTGTTCTATAAAAAATAACGAATAAACTGATTTTGGAATGGTCTGGAAAGATTTACACAAACTGATGTTAAACAAAACAAGCAGAACCAGAAATACATTGTACAAAGAAACAGCAAGATTATGGAATGATCAACTAGGAAAGGCTTGGTTCTTATGAGCAGTTCAGTGATCCAATGTAATCTCAATAAACTTTGGGTAGAAAATGCCATTCACATCCAGAAAAAGAACTATGGAGACTGAATAAAGATCAACAATTACTATTTTCACCTTTTTTCCCGTAATTTTTCCCTTTTGTTCTAATTTTTTTTTCCCAACATGATTTATTTGGAAATATGTTAAAAATGAATGTACATGAAAATAGAAATCGAAAGGTTGAGGCTGAACTGAGGCCAGAGGGCCAGCCTTGCATTCCTAGCGCCAGTTTCTTGGAGTACTGATGACCTTTGGACCTAAAGGGAAGGCAGAGTACAGGCAGAAGGGCTCCGCTTCTGCTCCTTTCTCCTTAGCACCAGAGCTTTCCCTGAGAAACTAACCCGTGGGTTCAGCAAAGCAGGCTGGGATTATGGTGGGAGGGGGGGAAGGAGGGAAGAGAAGGGAGAGTGAGGACTGCATTCAAAGGGCTGGCTGCCCTGTGACTGGCAATGTTGTTCTGTAAAGGTATCAGTCATCCACTAAGAAATAAAGAGTCAAGACTCCACCCCCTTTCCCCCCCCCAAAAAAAAAGAATGTACATGTACAACAAAAAAAGTTTTACATGTAACAGGGAAAAATATGGAAAAAAAAAAAAAAAAAAAAAGAACTAAGGCACGACCAGAAATTCAACTAGAGATATCTCTAAAAGAATGTCTTCAGGCTTAGCCCATACCAGCAAAATGAGCTCCCACAGCTAGTGACAGCATCAATCACTGTCACAGGATATGAACCCACATACTAACAAGTACATTTCTGACTGCCTCCCTGGTAATCAATGTACTAGGCAGAAGACAGTGAGTTATATCCATCAAGGAAATTTCTCCTCAGGAACTCCAGATAATTCTCATATCTACTTACCCAGCCTTAACCTTTCTCCTGACCTCTAATCTCATATCTCCAACTACATAATGAATTCTTGAAATATCCTACAGACATATGTAACTCAACAAATCTAAAATTAAACTTTTATTTCCCTCCAAACTTTCCCTTTTCCTAATTTTCCTATTATTATTGAAGGTACCACCATTCTTCCACCTGGCCAGGTTGGAAATCTAAATATCATCTTTAATTCTTCACTCTCTTATTATCACTCCCATTCAATCTGTTGTCAAGTACTGTTGATTCTATTTTTGCAACATCTGTTGTACATTCCCTCTTCTTTACTTTGACCCTATTGGGTAGACTCCCAGCTCAGACTTGGACTATTGCAATAACCTTCTGGTTCTCAAAGTCTTTCACTACTCTAATCCATCCTGCATTAAGCTTTCAGTGATCTTCCTAAGTGCAGGTCTGAATATTTTAGTCCTCTACTCAATAAACTCCATTGTCTCTCTGTTACATCCAGAACCAAATATAAAGTGCTTTGGCTTTTAAAAGGACTAAATACAAAATATTTTTTTTAGTTTTTAGTCTTTTACAACCTATCCTCTCCCTATTTTTCCCTACTTCTTACAATTTATTCCCTTCCTCATAGTCTCTACAATCCAGTGACACTGGTCTCGTTGCATTTTTTAAATAGGACATTTAATCCTTTAACTTGGTACCTTTTCACTGTTTGTCTCCCCATGCCTGGGACATTCCCTCTTTGTCTCTACCTCATGACTTCCTTGGAATCTTTTATGTCTCAGTTAAAATCCTACCTTTGGCAAGAAGCCTTTTTCAGTTACCTTCAATGTCAGTGCTTTCCTTCTGAGACTATATATTATTTACCCTCTATATATCTTGTATGGGAAAACAAATGTTTGCATGTTGTCAACCTCATTAGAATGTGAGCTCCTTGAAGGTAAGACCTATTTTTATTTTTATTATTTTTTATTTTTTGCCTTTTTCTGGTGTTTAGGACTGTGACTAGCAGCACTTCATTAATGCTTCTTGATTTATTAAGAGATCCTGGAGGTTCACTCACATATGCCTCTTACTCTGTGAATAATTTTAAACACCTTAAAGTAAAACACATTTGCTTTGTTTTTTAAAGCTTTTTATTTTCAAAACATATGCACAGATAATTTTTCAACATTGAAGCTTGCATAGCCTTGTGTTTCAGATTTTCCCCTCCTTTCTCCCACTTCTTCCCCTAGATGGCAAGCAATCCAATATATGTTATGTTAAAATATATGTTAAATCCAATATGCATGAACATATTTATACAATTCTTTTGCTTCACAAGAAAAATCAGATCAAAAAGGAAAGAAAATGAGTAAGAAAACAAAATGCAAGCAAACAACAACAAAAAGAGTGAGAATGTTATGTTGTGATCCACATTCATTTCCCACGATCCTCTCTCTGGGTGTAGATAGCTCTCTTTGTGACAAGATAATTGGAAATGGCATCAGTCATCCACGGCTGGAAAGAGTCGTGTTCATCAGAATTGATCATCATATAATATTGATGTTGCCATGTACAATGATCTCCTGGTTGTGCTCATTTCACTTAACATCAATTCACTTCTCTCCAGGCCTCTCTAAAATCATCCTCCTGATCATTTCTTATAGAACAATAATATTCTGTAGAGGGCTGAAACTCTGAAAAGGTGTACTTGAATCAGACAGACCACTTAAGGCTAATTATTTATTTGATGTGAGATAATGGTTCTATATACATATATTTAGATGAGATGCTAATGTGATGGCTCTCCTCACCATTGGTGCTTACTGAATGCGTGGTGGAGAGGTAATTATAGGCAAGGATTGGAGAGCTGAGGGAAAGAGTCAGAATTGCGCTGCCAAAGGATAGAGGAGGAGAGAGATTTCAGGCTCAGGACTTCAGAGTCCAGGATTCATCTTTGGCAAGCCACATGGTCCTTCACTTCTCTCCCTAAAGTCCAAGGACTTTGATTGATCCTGACTCTGACTAATCCTGAGGTCGTTCAGAGAGCTAGCCTGGACATTATAATATTCCATGACATTCATATACTATAACTTATTCATTCATATACCATTCTCCCACTGATGGACATCCATTCAGTTTCCAGTTTCTTGCCACTACAAAAAGGACTGGCACAAACATTTTTTGCACATGCAGGTTCCTTTCCTTCCTTTAAGACCTCTTTAGGATATAGGCCCAATAGAAATACTGCTGGATCAAAGAGTATGTATGCACAGTTTGATAACTTTTTGAGCACAGTTCCAAATTGCTCTCCAGAATGGCTGGATGTTGTTCACCAACAAATCTATTTTTCCCACATCCCCTCCAACATTCGACATTATCTTTTCTTGTCATCTTAGCCAATCTGAGAGGTACATAGTGATATCTCAGAATTGTCTTAATTTGTATTTCTCTGATCAATAATAATTTAGAGTATCTTTTCATATGACTAGAAATGGTTTTAATTTTTTCATCTGAAAATTGTCTGTTCATATCCTTTAGATATCCAATTGGAGAATGTCTTGAATTCTTAAATAAATTTGAGTCAATTCTCTATATATTTTAGAAGTGAGGTCATTATCAGAATCCTTAAATGTAAAAATGTTTTCCCAATTTATTGCTTTCCTTCTGATTTTGTCTGCATTAGTTTTGTTTGTACAAAAACTTTTTAACTTAATATAATCAAAATTATCTATTTGGTGTTCAATTATAAGTTCCAGTTCTTTGAACACTAATTCCTTCTTTCTCCACAGATCTGAGATGTAAACTATCCTATGCTCTTCTAATTTTCTTATATCACTCTTTATGTCTAAATGCTAAACTTATTTTGACTTTATCTTGGTATGTGGTTTTAGGTGTGGGTCAATAAAAGGCATAAATTTTGATCAGACTAGTAATATACAGATAAATACCAGCTAATTTAAACCATGCATCATATTACAACAGCAGTGAAACTTACTCCAGAAGACACTAGTTCCTATTAGTGATGACTAAGCCTCTTACTACACACTCAACTGCTTGCCCTAGGTATGATGCTAAAATTTTCTTTTATGGCAGAGATGAAATTTGTTACTCTTTTATGAGCTTTTCTGACACTTTTCTCTTTCAGGGAATTTGTTCTCTTAACAAGCACACTGGGGTGAATTGGTTTTCAATGACAAGGGCAAAGGCTCCCTGTTTCTCATACCACAGAAATTAATGCTTGATTGTTATTAACTATTTTCCTTATTGTCAACTGTTCCATGCTACTAAAATCTGCAAGGCAGATCATAGAGTTGTTACGACTAGGAGTCTCTTCCTGTGGATATTTCATCTTGCTCTTGTACTGAAATAGTTATAAGTTCTTCTATGATCCAATTATTTTTTCTCTTTGTATTTTCAACTTTTTGCTGAGACATATACTACATGTTCCTGAACTTTTGTTCTTTGTGACTTTTCTGAATGGTATAGAAACTTGAATTCCTTAAAGTATATCTTTATTTCTTTAGTTTTTATATCACCTATATTACCCAATGTATCTCTCTTAACCATCTCCACACTGATGCCCAGTGATAAAAAATAACACATTTTTAAAAATCTGATGTCTGTAATATTCCATATCCATAATCCACTTCTCTACAAAGAAAATACAGAGGTGCTTTCTCAATTTTTACTTGGGCTCCAATCTTGCTCATTATAATTTGTTAGCACTCATGTTTAAGTGGATTATTCTTTCCATTTATATTGTTATAGTCATTAGATATACTGTTTTCTCTGCTCAGCTTACTGTTAAATATCAATACAAGCTTTCTCATACTTCTCAGCATTCATTATAAGTACAAGACCATACTATTCTATTCACATTATAATTTATTTAGGCATTCTTCAGTTGATGTGTTTTATTTTCAATTCTCTATTACCATAGAAAGGGCTAGTATAAATATGTTGTTGCATTTAAATTTTTCCTTGGGTTATATACCTATCATGGGACTATCTGGGTCCAGAGGTAGAGGCTACCTGCTTGGAGTTTCTTTATATTCTTATAAATACTCAGCTCAATTAAATCCATGGGTCTATATCTTATTCAAGTTCAAAGCCTTTTCCCTGATCCAGTTTTCGTAAAAATGCTTCAAGCTAAGTTTTCTTCAAGGGAAATTTATGAAGCCCGAGTCATGGCAAATCAAATGCTATCTTTATCTAGGTTCTGTAACCTACCCCTCCACAACTACCTAACCAGAGTTACCCCTTGTTTGTCAGATTAATGAGACGGCTTCCTGCCATATTTGTATGACAAAATTCTCCTGGAGGTTTCCCTTCAGCTTTGATTCCTTGTTCCAGGATAATCTTCTGAAAGGATACACTATGCTTTATTACTATAATGTAAAGGATACAGTTCCTTGAGACATTAGAATCAACTATGGCTGTCTGCCTAGTTTTTAATCTGAACTCTGGCCCATAGTCCCAAAATGCTATTTTCTTTAGCACAAGCAGGTAAAGAGCCTTTGCTGACTCTAAAAGATTTCTTTTGCTACATTTGTAAGTTATCTTGTCCCTGGTTGGTTCCCCTACCCACCAGCCAGGGCATCTATCTTCCTGGGAGCCCCATATGGAAGAAAACTACCAAATATTTTTCCTATTAGAAGCCACTGCTAAAGGATAACCCTTCTTCTGAAGGAGCGAGGCAGACAATTTCATTTCATGTTGCCAAAAGCAAGCATCCACTTTCCAACAATGCCACTCCTTATTCCTTCAAAAACTCTCTGGGAAGAACTAGGGATAGTAATATGAGAAGGTCCTATAATTTTGGTGATTTTTTAAAATCACTGATGAAGGAATCTCTTGGTCAAAGGACATAAACATTTTAGTTACCTTTTTTTTTTTTTTTTTTTTTTAGCATAATTCCAAGTTGTTTCAGAGAATGGTTGAATTAATTCACAGATCCAAAATGTGTCTTTCCACAAGAATCCCAAATTTATTATTCACATATTTTATATGTTTGTCAATTTGCTACATGTAAGGTGAAAACTACCAAATTCTCTTGATTTTCATTTGTCTTGTTAATAATTTGAAAAAAAAATTGTGAGTAAATTGGAGAATCTTTCAAAAATTATGATTTGGAAAATTTGAATCTATGTTGTTTTCTGATATATCTTGAATATATGTAACTTTAATGACCCACCAAACTCATGCCTACCACATAGTGAACCCCAAACCATGGCCACTCACAGAGGCCCTCTCAGCACTCCTCCTACTTTTATCCTTCTCTATACTATACTCTATACTCTGTCAGAGATATTTGATGCAATGTTTGTCCCAGTTGACTATTTCCCTTATTCTAGTTCCATTTTGTTCATGCAAGTGAATGGGATGAATTTAGTGAAGACTCTCCCTCTCATAAGAATGTGGGCCCAACTTATGTCCTAGTTATAATTTGAATCTTTGCAATAATAAATTGTGCTATAACCAAAAGCTTAAGATCTTAGCTTATTTTAGGCAAATGTACATTTCCCTTTCCCCTTCCCTTTTTGGCACATTAATGTTAAGTTTCTAATATGGTAATGTGTTGTGGGCCAGAACTCTTGTACTTAAAATAAGGATTCTTATAAGGTATTAAGTCAGTGGGAGTTGATAAGACAATGGTTATCTAGTTTAGCATGGTGATTCAGCATGAGTAATTTAATCTTACAATAAATAATGGTTTTCTAGTGATATAATTATTTATTTATACTCAGTGTAGGGCATATAAACTGGGACAAACTCAGCCAGGGGAAGAGCCAGATTCTTTCACTTCATCTCACACCACAGTGGTGGTTGGCCTCCGGCACTTCCCCCATTGAGACCATGGCCGGTCTAAAAGGCTCTCCAGAAAGCTCCCCAGCCCCAGACAAGAGGGGACTGAGAGACAGATTCATTCCATCATCCACCTTTGCGGTGGCAGAAGGCTGAAGCACAAGCCCTTGGACTCAGAGCCAGATTCATTCACTCCATCTAACACCACCGTGATGGGAGGGCTCTTCTCCTTAGTTTCTCCACTGAAACCAAGACTTTGGAAGGCCTCGTTGTCCCACATAAGACCTTTTTAAATTTCATGAGAAAAATTGTTTTTTTTTTTTTCTATAACTGCTTCTATCCTTTAGCTTAATGATTCACCTCAAACCGTGTTATGACAGGTATTTGATCTGGGTCTATTTTTTTTTTCTTCAACTTTAGTAACAGAAATCGGACATCTTTCCATTTTGAGCTAGTTATATCTTATGTAATATATTAGTCTAAACCTAATTTCTGCTGAAATGATTTCTAACTTTCCCAGCAATTTTTATTTTTGTCGCTAAGTAAATTATATATTAGCATTAATCAAATATTTCATTATTGAGGTGAATAATGTTGGATCTCGCTTATCTACTCTATTCCACTTATCTACTTTTCTATTTAAAAAAAAAATGTATCAAAACCCTGATTACTACTTCATATTTGAGACCTGAAAGTGTTCATGGCTTTTCATTCCTACTTTTAAAAAATTTCCTTGAGAATTGTAATTAATTTGTTCCTCCAATCTCATTGTTATTATTTTGTCTTTCTCTTGGTTTTATCTCTGGTATTTTGTGGAGGTCTTCCGGGAGGCAGCCTTAGTCTCAGTTGAATTAAATAATTACTCCATTATCGCAGCCAGCTGGTAAAAATGCAAACGTTTATTTCTCCTTCCAAATTAGCCCGGTTAGTTGAGGCCTATCTCTCTGCCTGGCTCCAAGAGATCTTGCAGCTTTGTCCTTGGCTTCTGCCTCTGCTTTCTTCAGCTTCCAGCCAGCACCAAGTTGGAAGATGCAATGAATCTCTCTGTACCTCCAGTCAGTTCCACCTGAAGAAGTAAGTTCAAGCTTCAAAAGCTCCCTATATTTATGTGATCTCCCGAAGGTTAACTCCACCTTCTGGAGGGAGAGGGATTCTGGGTTATCTCCCAGAGTGCTCTCTGGCCCTAAGAACTTCAAGGGAAGTGTGAATTTGGACTAAGCCCTACAAGTGTGAACTCCATTGAGTACTTAGATATTATTAGCTCTCTAAAGGTGTGAACACAAGCATTGTTTCCATCAGTTGTACTTAGTACCTAGTTCAAGTTCTGGCCCAAAATAACTCTTTCTAAGATTAAATCAACTCCAATGGCTTAACACTTTGTAAAGATTCCAACAGTATTTTACTTTAAAAATATTAAATTTATAAAAAAATTAGCTTAGGCATCATTGTCATTTTTTACTATATGGAGGACTTTTCAGTTATTTTATTCTTTCTTTAAGGAGCATTTTGTAATGTTAAACCTGCAGATCTTGAGTGTGAAATGGTAGATTAATGATTACTTTTTGCCAATGTTTTATCATTTTATATTTATTTTAAATGGGATTTTTCTGTTTTCTTCTCCTAGCGTTTGATACTGCTGCATTAGAAATTGTCTTGATTTTTGGTTGTTGTTGTTTTTTTTTAATTCTATTAATTTATTAAAGTAAGTATATCAGTTTCTTTGCTAATTCTGTATAATTCACTAAAGCAATATACTATTAACAAAAAAAGCAGTTTCCTCTGTTATCTTTATTTCTTTAATTTCTTTTGTCTTGTTACTATTGTGAATATTTCTAGAAATATGTCAAATAATAGCTGGGAAAAGAGCATGTTTGTTTTTAAAGTTTTGTCCATTAATTAGTCATTTCCAAATAAACCAATCTACAAAAACTACTTTATTAACTTTAAGTGTTAAGTATAAAAATAAGATACGTAAGCATCAATAATTATTATTATTGTAATAGTAAGACAAGGCCAGCTTTACATTATGACATAAAAACATAGATATCTGCAAAATGACAACCTTCTTTTGTGTTGTTGTTAATCTCAAACACTATATATTCTCCCAGCATCTAAACTATTTGCCTCACCTTATACCTTTTTTTTTTTTTTTAAAGTATTTCCGGAGCTCTTTCTGTTGATCCTGTTTTAACCCAGAGCTTCTTAGATTTTTTTCCACTGGTGACCCCTTTTCACTTGAGAAATTTCTATGTGATTTCAGATATATGCGTATAAAAGAGATATATAAATCAAACATTTACTGATAATAAATCATAAAGATATTTATATTAAGGGGCTGCTAAGTAGCCCAGTGGATTGAGCACTAGTCCTGAAGTCAGAAGGACCTGAGTTCAAATCTGATCTCAGACACTTAACACTTCCCAGATGCGTGACGTTGGGCAAGTCACTTAACCCCAATTGCCTCAGCAGGCACACACACACATATACACAAAGATAATTATTTTAAAGCAATTATTTAGTATACATAAAATTTTATCATTCATTAAAGATGAAAGCAAATTTGCATACTAATAAGATATATGTGCTTGTTTATTTTTCACATTAAGAATTAAATCTTGCTAAATTTTTCACAGTCAATTACAAGATCCCCTATGGGACTGTGACCCACAGTTTAAGAAGTTTTGTTCTAACCACAGTTTGAATCTGGCATGCTATAAGTTTGTCCAGTTCTCATTTTCATGAATCCTCAGCTTGCATCTTACTCCTAGACTCAAATAGTGGCAGGTGTAATCTTGATTTATATTAGTTTCTTAAAATAAAGCTAACATATAAAAAACATCTATTATATGAAACAGAACATAGTAAGTGCATAAGAGAGCTATAAAAGAGCACTAAAAATTCTACAGGCATCTTTAAAGGATGGATCAAGAAAAGTTTATCATGGAAATTATTTTACTACCGAATCTTAAAGTCAGAATAGGGTTTCAACAGAAATCAATGAGGTAGAGGCAAAAGAAATAGTGTGAGCAAAAGCAAAGAGGGGAGAAATGTAGGCTATTTTATGATTCAATTTGACAGGTGATATATTGGATGTATTGGGATGGTGTGAGGGGAGTGAAATAAAGAAAGAGTGAAGATTAGTAGTAATTTGAGAAAAGACTAGAAACGTAGAGTGACATGATTATTTTGACAGCCAATATCACTAAGAAATAAATATAAAGTATACAATAAGAAATCATTGAAAAGACTGTTTCAGATGATATGTTAGTTGAGCTAAAGCTATGGAGACTTCTATACTATCCCCAAATACCTTCAAGATAAATATATTATTGGTTCAGAATGGTAGACACAGATAAATGGTAGTGATTAGTGTGAGCACTATGTTATTAAAGCCAAGATCTCAGGTCACTTTTGTATAAGCAGTTAACTTTTGAAAATGAAGCAAGAAAGGGTGTAGTGTATCAATGAGCATCTGATTCATTTTCTAGATTGTAAACTCCTAAAAGCTAAGAACTCTATCTTAAATACTGTGATTGGTAGGGCATTGTAGATGTGAAAGACTTACTCTGCAAATCCAGCACTATTACTGTGTGTTGCTGGTCAGTAAGATCAATTTAAGTACAAAGCACATTGCCTTTGTAATGAAAAAATGCATTAGCATGAATCATAAGAGGTCCAAATGGATTATTTCTAGTAGAAATAATTGCACATATGATTGCTAGAGAAACTTCTTTTAACTGCTATTCAACTCAAAAGACTGATATAATTATCATCCTATAAATGACCCAGAAAAGTCCAATTTCACTCTCTCCTCCCAATACTCCTCCCACCTAATTCTACAAGAGTACTGTATTGGGCGATGGAAAAGCAGCGTCAATAAGCCTCCTTGACAAATTCTATCTTCACAGGTCTAATTTTATGAGATAATAAGTTAAATCACTTTTCTTAAAAAATAAAAAAGTTCATTGTCCCCGCTCTCCAGGGGTCCAATATACATTTAGGACAAGACTTAGAAGTCATTTTATTTTATAAAAGAGGAAGTGGAGTCGCAGAAACGTTACGTGTTTCTTTTTGTTTGTTTGTTTGTTTTTGTTTTTTTATTTTTTGTTTATTTTTTTTTGTTTGTTTTGTTTGTTTTTGTTTGTTTTTGTTTGTTTTTGTTTGTTTTTGTTTGTTTTTGTTGTTTTGTTGTTTTGTTTTTTGTTTTTGCCAGGGTCTCACACTGAGTAAGTGTCCCTGGAGTTTCACGCCACATCTTTCCCTCTATTGACCCCCACACTGCCCCAACAAGCTGTAGCTGATATTGGGGTCCTATGCCGGAGTTTTACCTCAGGCTTTTCCCCACAAATTTGGAGTTTTCCACATATTTGAACTAAACCGCTTCCCGTACATGAGGGACCTTGTCTAAAAACGCCATTCAATCTCGCCCTATTATGTCCCAATTTCTCTTTCGCAATCCCCAATGCCAGTAGACCGCCAGTCTTAAAGGCCAAAATCATTTGAGCCGCTAGATGGCGGAGTAGGTCGAAGGTCAGCCCTGAAGTCAGTTAGAAGGACTTGAGTTCAAATTCGACCTCAAACATTTTCTAGAAGTCCCCGGGCAAGTCACTAAACTCAGTTTCACTCCGTTTCCTTATCCGCAAAGCGTGCCGGAGAAGGAAATATCAAAACATTCCAGTATTTTCCCCAAAGAAAAAAAACCGGAGTCTTGAAACGGATACGACAGAAGGAAACTCATCCAATTAACGGGAAAAACTGGAAAAATCAAGCAACACAATCTGAAATAACGGCACATACTTCATACGGCCACTAGAGAAACCGGTTACGTCACCACACGGCGCCGGATGTGGCGCACCACAATCTCTTCAGATCTTTCCCGGAACTTTTTTCATCAGCTAACGTAGGTCGGTTTGTAAACCACTAAAATTGGACGTAAGGAGCTTCCGTAGCCAGGAAAGGTTACTGCGCTTGCGTGGTGCGGTCTGTGTAGGTGTTCCAGAGAAGTGTGCTCAGAAGGTAAGCGCTGTGGTTGTCAGCGCGCAGCTTTGGTCGTCCTCCGTTGGGGCTGCGTTGGCTCCTCGCCGTCGTCCTCAGCTGCGGCAGCGTTCGCTTCTCGGGGCTTCGCCATGGCTCAGCCGGGAGTACTGAACCTCAATAACGAGGTGAGTGGGCCGAAACTGCCTCCTCTTTCTCGGCTTCCCCGAGGGCCCGGGCGGCGTTAGCGTGGCCCAGGACTCGCTGCTGCTCCTCAGTTTGTCTGTAAAATGAGGGAGTTTTGAGTAAGATTCTCCCTGAGCTCCTTCCAGGTCTAGTCCGCTTTCCGAGCGGAAGCGGCTGGGAAATTCTCTCTTTCCCCCGGGCGTCCTCAGCCTTGGGACTGAGATAGGGGCATAGGAAGCGCTGAGGACCGGGGAAATCATGACTACCTGGAAGGAGGATGATGGAGAAAGGAATGAATGGTCCCTGGCCCTGGTTAAATGCACGATTCCTCTCCACCCTTTCAGTATATATAGCCTTGCAGAATGTGCGCGGCGTTATTCCCAACTTTCCCTTAGCACCTATATCCTGGAGCCATCTGATTATCCTCGAGAAAGCCACTCTATACTTCAAATGACTGCTCTTCTCGATTCTAGACTTTCTTCCATCAGGATTCGACTTTTGTCATTCAGCTGAAACTGCCCTCTTCAAAATTAAAGCGATCTCATTAATTTTTACTGCGGCTTTCTTAGTAAAATTATTTTCTGTGAGGAAATGTGTGGCGAAACACAATAGACATGGTGTTTTTATTTAGGTTGGTAAAGTCTTCACCAGCATCTGTCAAGAGATTTATTATCATAGGATCAATAGATCTAGAGCCGGAAGTGATCTCTGAAGCCATCTAGCCCACTTCTTTCATTTAACAGATGAGGAAATTGAGGCTCAGTGAAATGAGAAAAGTACATACATCAGTAATAAGTTTTTTTGTTTTTTTGTTTTTTTTTTTTGGCCAGGCATTCTCTTTTTATATATTTAATAATAATGGCTTTTTAGTTTTCAAAATACATGCAGAAATAGTTCTTAACATTCATCCCTGGAAAACCTTGTGCTCCAAATTTTTCTCCCTCCTTCTTACTTTCTATACAGCAAACAATGTAAAATAGCTTAAACATGTGCAATTCCTCTAACCATATTTCCACATTTGTCATGCTGCACAAGAAAAATCAGATGAAAAGGGAAAAAAAATATGAGAAAAGAGAAAAAAATTAAACAATCAAAAAAGGTGAAAATATTATGCTTTTATCCACATTTAGTCTTCATAGTTCTCTCTCTGAATGTGGATGGTTTTTTCCCATCATAAGTCTATTGGAATTGCTTTGAATCATCTCATCATTGAAAAGAACCATCGCAGTTGATCATCACATAATCTTATTGCTATGTAAAATGTTCTCTTGATTCTACTCGTCTCACTTAGCATCAGTTCATGTAAGTTTTCCAAGTTTTTCTGAAATTCGCCTGCTTATCAGTTGTTATAGAACAATAGCATTCCATTAATTCATATACCATAACTTATTCAGTCATTTCCCAACTGATAAGTATCCACTCAGTTTCCAATTCATTGCCACCAGGCATTCTTGTAACACTATTTATCATCATGGCATTTCTCTGGTCAAGAATTTGCAATGATCTTTTGCAAATCCTTCTAAGATATCTTCATTCTACCTTTCCAACTTTGCGCTCTACCAATACTTGATCTTCAGAATTCCATCCCGGGCGCTCTTCTCTTCCTCTATATTTTTCATTTGGTGATCTCATCAGCTCCCATGGATTATTTACCATTTCTATTTAATGATTTAATGATTCTCAGGTCTACCTATCCTACCTCAAACTTTCTGCTGACCTCCAATCTCCCATTTTCAGCTGCTTTTTAGATAACTTGAACTGGATGTCCAATAGGCACCTTAAACTCAACATATCCAAAACTAACTCCCATTACTGTAGAGAGTTTTCTTCCAGTTACTCAGTCTTAGGACTTAGAAGTTATCCTATACTCCTTGGTATTTTTCTCCATTTCCCCACCCTCTATTTTTAATCTGTTGCCAAAGCCTGTCAATTTTACCTTTGTAGCCTCTCTTTCTTTGACACTGTCGCCTCTAGTGCAGGCCATCTGTCACTTCATACTTGAACTATTGTAATAGCCTACTGATGGATCTACCTGCCTTGTCTTTTCCCGCTCCCATCCATCCTCCATTCAGCCCGACTCAATAAACCCCCGTGGTTCTCTGTTGCCTCAAGAATTAGATGTAAAATGATCTGTTTGGCATTCAAATTCTTCATAAGTTAGGCTCTCCTAATTCCCAGTCTTCTTACATCTTACTTTCTTACATCTTTTCTTCCAGCCAATGAAACTATGCCTCATGGCTATTCTGTTATTTTTTTTGTTTGGTTTTTTTTTTTATAGTAACTTTTTATTGACAGAATCCATGCCAGGGTAATTTTTTTTACAACATTATTCCTTGCACTCACTTCTGTTCTGATTTTTCCCTCCCACCCTCCACCCCCTCCCCTAGATGGCAAGCAGTCCTATATATGTTGAATATGTCCTAGTATATCCTAGATACAATGTATGTGTGCAGATCCAAACAGTTTTCTTGTTGCACAGGGAGAATTGGATTCAGAAGGTAGAAATAACCCGGGAAGAAAAACAAAAATGCAAACAGTTTACATTCATTTCCCAGTGTTTTTTCTTTGGGTGTAGCTGCTTCTATCCATCATTGATCACTTGAAACTGAATTAGGTCTCTTTGTCAAAGAAATCCACTTCCATCAGATTACATCTTCATACAGTATCGTTGTTGATGTATATAATGATCTCTTGGTTCTGCTCATTTCACTTGGCATCAGTTCATGTAATTCTCTCCAAGCTTCTCTGTATTCGTCTTGCTGGTCATTTCTTACAGAACAATAATATTCCATAACATTCATATACCACAGTTTACCCAACCATTCTCCAATTGATGGGCATCCACTCAATTTCCAGCTTCTAGCCACTACAAACAGGGCTGCCACAAACATTTTGACACATACTGGTCCCTTTCCCTTCTTTAGTATCTCCTTGGGGTATAACCCCAGTAGAAACACTGCTGGATCAAGAGGTATGCACAGTTTGATAACTTTTGGGTCATAATTCCAGATTGCTCTCCAGAATGGTTGGATTCGTTCACAGCTCCACCAACAATGTATCAGTGTCCCAGTTTTCCCGCATCCCCTCCAACACTCATCATTATTTTTTCCTGTCATCTTAGCCAATCTGACAGGTGTGTGGGTGTATCTCAGAGTTGTCTTAATTTGCATTTCTCTGATTAATAATGATTTGGAACACTCTTTCATATGAGTGGTAATGATTTCAATTTCATCATCTGAAAATTGTCTGTTCATATCCTTTGACCATTTATCAATTGGAGAATGGCTTGGTTTCTTATAAATTAGAGTCAGCTCTCTATATATTTTGGAAATGAGGCCTTTATCAGAACCTTTAACTGTGAAGATGTTTTCCCAGTTTGTTGCTTCCCTTCTAATCTTGTTTACATTAGTTTTGTTTGTACAGAAGCTTTTTAATTTGATGTAATCAAAATTTTCTATTTTGTGATCAATAATGGTCTCTAGTTAGATCTTTAGTCACAATTTCTTCCTCTTCCACAAGTCTGAGAGATAAACTATCTTATGTTCCTCCAATTTGTTTATAATCTCGTTCTTTATGTCTAAATCATGGACCCATTTTGATCTTATCTTGGTATACGGTGTTAAGTGTGGGTCCATGCCTAATTTCTCTCATGGCTATTCTGTTAATAAGATACTCCATCTGTAGACTCTCAGAATTTTCTTTGGCTGTCTTCCTTGCATGAAACTCCTTGCCCTTCTGCTCTATTGACCTCCCTGACTTCTTTTAAGACCTAGCTAAAATCTTGTTTTTTTACAGAAGCATTCCCCAGCCTCTCTTGATTCTAATGCTTTTCCTGAGTTAATTGCTTCCTATTTATCTTATGTGGAGCTTATTTTGGTATATTTGTTTGCATGCTATCTCTTCCTTAGATAGTAAGCTCTTAGAGGGCAATGACTATTTTGCAGTGTGTGTGCGCACCCACTCATACTCGTGTGTGTATGTGTGCCCCACAGTTTAGTACAATTCCTGATATAGAGGATTGGTTTTTTGCAATGTGCTACTTGTTTTGTTGATATACATCTTCATTGTGCCTCTTATTCACTCTACTCATTTCTGTAATCCTTTGCTAGTGCTGTTTTATCTACCAGCAAAACCTTCTCCAAAACTTGTACTCAAATCAATTTTACTCATCCTTCCAGGTCTACTTTGAAACGTATGAGACATGATCCATGATCTAAGGAAGTTTGTAATATCATTTAGGAAATAAAACATATACACAAGGAAATAAATTTAATCCAGCACTCTCATTTTGCAGATGAAAAAATAGAGCCCAAAGAACATCAGAGACTTTTCCAAGATCATACAGGATAATAACAGGCCTGGGAACTATACTAGACTGAGCCTTTATTTTAAATTCATTATTTTTTTTCCTCGAATTCTCCCTCTGAAAATTATTGTAGTTTAGATCATAGAACATTAGAAGTAGCTATCCCCTTTAGTTTGCATGTGAAAAAAGTAAGGTACAGGGCTATATTCTTATCTACCTAAAACAGTCATTATTTAAGGGCTCACTATGTTAACCAGGCATTGTATTAGGTGCTGAGGATGCCAAGAAAAAAATGAAAAAAATTCTTATTTCATGGGGGCATTGAGGATGAGAAAGGGAGGAGAAAAGATCTACAGAAATAAATGTATGCAAAATAAATGCAAGGCAATGATTTTTATTATCGATTACTACTCCAAACCTGATTTTTTTTTTTTTTTTTGTTTATTTTCAATTTTTCTTTCATTCAGCACTGTTGGGGATAGGGCAGCTAGGTAGTACAGTGGATAGTGTTGAAGTTGAGAGTCAGGAATTCAAATTAATTATGACTTAGACATTAACTGTGTGACCCCTTGCAGGTCATTTAATCTCTTTCAGCCGCAATTTCCTTATCTTTAAGAAGGAATAAAAATAGCTTTGGTTAGGTTGTTATCCTTTGTTCTCAAGGAGAACCAAAATGACTTCACTGTGTTAGAATCCAGTTACAGTATCTCCAACTGTAGATGTTCAGACCAACATGAGCTCAGAAAACTCTGCCACAGGTCAGATACAAATGGTTTCTATAAAATTTGGGGTGGTCCCTAACTTTGCACATCTCGCCTTTCTGAGCTAATTCAATTCTGTTTTGCTCATAGAGTGCAGCACCTTCTCTGATGGCAGCATGCCTTATCGGGTTGCCCTGTGCCAGTGTCTCCTATGCCATACAACCGATTCTAAAGTTCTTAGACACCTTGAGAGTGTCCTTATATTGCTTTTTCTGACTACCTTGTGAGTGCTTGCCCTGGTGGGAATTCTCCATAAAATAGTCTTTTTGACAAGCATACATTTGGCATTCAAATAATGTGGGTAGTCCAACGGACTTGTGCTCTTCAGTAGAGTTGGAATGCTTAGCAGTTAAGTTCGAGAATGGACCTGAGTATCTAGTATTTTATCCTGCCAAGTGATTATCAGAATCTTCCTAAGACAAATCAAATGAAAGTGATTCTGTGCCCTTCCATTGTGCTTGGTACACTGTCCAGGTTTCATAGGCATACAACGATGAGGTCAGCACAATGGCTTTGTAGATTTTCAGTTTGGTAGTTGGTCTAATACCTCTATTTTCCCACACTTTTTTTCAGATCCTTCCAAACAGTGAGCTAACTCTGGTAATGTGTGTGTTAATCTCATTATTAGTGTGCACATCTCTGGAGTAAAAGTAGTACCTACTTTATAGAGTTCTGTTTTGAGAATGTAAAATAACATCTAAAGTGTTATGTGAGCTTAAAAATGGTTTTTAAATGTTAGCTATAATTAGAAATTTGACTTCTGAATAAAGGATATATTATCATATTTAGAGAAATGAAAAACATGGATCAAAAATCTGCATATAATTTTCCAAATTTCTAACTTATTGCTTTAGTCTTCTTTTTATCAAATTCATTATCAGAAAATTAAAAACATAACAGTAACTTACATTTGCATAGTATTGTGAGGTTTTCAAAACACTTTGTTAACAGCCTTATGAAGTAAAGCAGTTATTATTAGTTCCAGTTAATATTACTTTATAGAAGATACAAAAACTCAGAGAGGTAAAATGCTACCTGTAGTTATTATGCAGTTATTAATTACCTCACACTTATTTTGAATCCTGATAGCCTAACTACATGTAGTTTGGGAAACTTTTTCCATTAGGACTTAATGCCTCTCTTTAATGCAGATAGGAGTTTATTATAAACTTAATTTCATTGATCTGTAATATCTGGACTTGAGGGTTCTGCTACATAAATCTTGACTTTAGAAAAATCAGTTCATCCTGGACCACCTCAATTTTCTCATCTATAAGATGAGATGACTAGTTGTTCCCTAAGGAAAGGTCCAATGCTAAAATTTCATGATTTACCTCACAAAGATAATAGATATTGTGCTTTATTACCATAAACACTATAAATTCTAGCTTGATTTACCCCTTATGATGCATGCTTTTACTTACCAACGAATAAATAAAAAAAAAAATTTCCTTTGAGCATATTGTAGTTTATCCTAAGTGAAGATGTTAATGATAAAGTATAGGAATAAAAAAAGGAAACTGAAATAACACTTTTGAAACTTTGTATTTCCCCTTTCAAGTTATTTAACAGCTTCTAATGATAATTTTGATTTCATTTAACATAGCCTTTTTTCCATTTGTAATAGTTTATGGGCTACAGATATTTCTACAAGACCATGAAATGAAAACTAGATTTTTTGTTTGTTTTATTTATTTTTTTCTTTTAAAGAGGGTAGAGGCCATTGAAGTTCCTGTGCATTAAATCATTTCCCTCCCCCTCCATAAACTGTTGATATAGAAGAAACCCCCAAGTCTGAAAAGGGTGACCTGGAACAAGCCAGCGTCATCATCACAATTTACAAAGATTATAGTTGGATTTATCGCCTGAAGTGGAGCTTGCTAACTGGAACCGTGACACAGTGCACATCTGTTCAAAACCCAATTAGTAAGGGTGAAATATTTATTATACTTTGCAAACAAAAGAGGACAAGGAATTGGGGAGGGGAGACCTAGAAAGGATTGATGCAGGAAATCACAGTCCCAAGGGGAGAGGGAGGAATTCCAAGTATCAGAGTGGTGGCCCTTTGATAGATCAGAAGGCCTTCCTGATGATAAGTGGCTTTCACAGAGACTTGAGCACATACAGTAAGATAAGGGGATGTCTCCCCAAACCCATCAAATAGCATGTGTCTAAGAGCCCAAGGTCTGTAAATCACCAAATGACTCAAGGCCTGCTTCATAGCTGGTATGAACTTAATTGGCTTCAAAGTTACTGATTTTCTACATATCTAGCTGGGTCTACTCTCAGTCACTGAAAAGGATTGCTTGACATCGCAAGTCCTCTTGATTGGATGTTACACTGTTTCATTTTTTAGTTTCCCTGTAAAGCTCTAACATATTTAATTGGTTATTATAAGCATTACAGAGCCCATATTCATACCTGTAAGCAGTCTAACCATTTTGCATGTTTAATCTCAAGATTAACATCACAACTTCAATGTTGTTCCTTTATTTGCCTATAATGGCTTCCTAGGATTTGATTTTCAATACAGAAAAAGACATTGCTCTCTAAAATTTTATAACTTGAAAGGCTATATATGGTATAATGCTTCGTTTATAAATTAATGAATTCAACTTAGATTACCAACTTTTTAATTAAGTGTAATGCTTTTGAATGCTTCTTGTTTATTTCTGAGAAATGAGGAGTTAAAGAAAAAGATTATCAGTTTTACTCCCCCATATATCTTCCTAAAAAGACCTTAGTCATACAAATTATTTTCCAAAAACCTTCTTGTGTTATAATGCATCAAGTAAAATTAAATGTTAAATTCTTATTAGAGTTACTATATTTTTATTTTTAGAAATTTTACTCTTGCACAGCAACTGTTTTGTATTCAATTCTGATTGTCATATTTTGTGAAGAATGCCAATAAGTCTGGAGTGTTTCTGGAAGATGATATCACTGATTGGTAATGGGTTTTAAGACATAGGACTGGTTGAAGTAGCTTGTGATATTTATCCTGGGAAAGAAAAAAATTAGCAGAATTCTGATACTTGTCTACAAATTACTTGAATAGCAGTAAAGTAAGAGAAATGTTGCATTTAGCCACACACTCAAAATTCTTCACAGTTTTGAACTATCATTTCTTTTTAGCCTTATTGCACATTATTTTTAACTTCCTTATAGTTTGTGCTCTAGTGAAAAATGACTATTTACACTCTCCATTTTATGTAAGCCTTTGCTCAAGTCCTTCCCAGTGCTTAGAAGTCCTCCTTTTTTTTTTTATGTTTATTAATTTTTTTTTTTTATTTAATAGCCTTTTATTTACAGGATATTCTGGGTAACTTTAAACTTAACAATTCCAAACCTCTTTTCCAATTTTCACCTCTTTACCCCCCATCCCCCTCCCCAGATGGCAGGATGACTAGGTAAATACATTAAAATATAAATTAGATACACAATAAGTATACAAGACCAAAAGCGTTATTTTGCTGTACAAAAAATCAGACTCTGAAATATTTACAAGTAGCTTTGAAGGAAATAAAAAATGCAGGTGGCATAAATATAGGGATTAGAATTCAATTAATGGTTTTTAGTCATCTCCCAGAGTTCTTTCTCTAGGCGTTAGTTTGTTCATTACTGCTCCATTGTAAATGATTTGGTTGATCGTTGCTGAGGATGGCCGGTCCATAAAGGAATCCATATAATATTATTGTTGAAGTATATAATATCTCCTGGTCCTCCATTTCACTCAGCATCATTCTGAATCTCGGCCTTTCTGAAATCATCCTTTGGTCACTTCTTACAGAACAGTAATATTCCATAATATTTTATACCACAATTTATTCCCATTCTCAACTGATGGACATCCATTCATTTTCAGTTTCTAGCCACTACAAAAAGGGCTGCCACAAACATTCGTCCAAAGGTCCCTTTCCCTTCTTTTATTCTCTTTGGGATATAAGCCCAGTAGTAATACTGCTGGATCAAAGGTATACAGTTTGTCCGAGCATAGTTCAAATCTCTCAGAATGGTTGGATTTTTCACAATTCCCAACAACATCAATGTCCCAGTTTTCCCACATCCCCTCCAACAATCATCTTATTTTTTTCTTTACCAATAGGTTGTGAAATATTTAGGTTGCCCTAATTTGCATTTCTCTGATTAATAATGACTTGGAGCATCTTTTCTATGACTAGAAATATTTCAATTTCTTCATCAGAAATTGTCTTTCATTCCTTTGACCATTTTCAATTGGAGAATGGCTTGATTTTTTATAAATTAGAGTTAATTCTCTATAATATTTTGGAAATGAGACCTTTATCAGAACCTTTGACTGTACAAATATTTTCCCAGTTTATTGATAGAAGTCCTCCTTTAAACATACCTACAGTCATTAAAAAAAAAAAAACAACTCATTTTTCAATTTCCATTTTGAATGTTATGTTCATGTCATGTTATTCAGTTTCATGAAGTATTTCCCAATTATCTTCCCTACCTGGAAATCTTTCCATATTTGTATCTCTTTTCATTATACAGTTCTGAATTTTATTTTAGTATTCATTCAAGTGTTCTATTTCCTTAAGAGAATTCAAGTTTCATGTAGACAGAGACTTTGCTTAATGTGGTTTTTATATTTCTCCCAGAACCTTACATAATTCTTTGAATTCAATACATATTTTAAGGTTTTTTAAACCAAATTATTTTTATTATGGTGGTATATAAGCAAAATTCTTTTTCCATCTACTGGGTACAAGTTCCTGATTCTCTCCCCCCCTCCCCCCCATGATGTAATTTTTGTATCTTCAATCTGTTAAGATAAACAGTTCTTAAATGTCTGTGTCTGTGTCTGTGTCTGGTGGCACACACTTTGGCAATCTGGGGAAGCTTGTGAAGACCTTTTCAGAGTATTTTTTTAAGTGCATAAAATAAAATACATGGTTTATTGGCTGTTGCCCTTTTTTTGAAGAGGACCAAAATAATTGCTGTGCGTTAAGAGTCAAGTTACAGTATGCCTGACTGGCTGATCAGACCAGTATGAGCTCCGAAAACTAGTCTACCACAGGTTAAGTACAAATAGTCCATTTGAATATTTAGGGTAGGTTCAGAGAGGACAGTGCCTTTTCTGATGAAGGCATACCATGCCTTTTCAATATCTCCCATGTGATACAATCATTTCCAAAGTTTTTAAGAGATCTTGAGAGTGTCCTTGTGTTGCTTTTTTCTGACTATTTTTGCACTTGCCAGGTGTGAGTACTCCAAAAGTAGTTTTTTTTTTTTTTGGCAAGCATATGTTGGGCATTCAAATCATGTGGCCAGCCCATTGGAGTTGTACTTTCTGCAATAGCGTTTAAATGCTTGGCATTTTAGATTGAGAAAGGCCCTCAGTGTTTTTTATTTTCTTACCAAATTATTTTCAGAATCTTAAGACACTTCAAATGGAAGTTTCTGGTATGGCACTGATACACTACGCAGGTTTTATAGGCATACAACAATGACATCAGAAAAATGGCTCTGTAGACCTTCAAGATGGTAGTTAGACTAATACAATTTGTCTCTTCCACCTTCTTTTGGCTCTTCAGAGCCTCCTAAACATTGAGCTAACTCTGACAATGCTTGCAGCAATTTCATTATCAATGCGTACATCCCTGGAAATTATACTGCAAAGGTAGGTGAACTTATCCACAATAATCAAAATTTCTCCATTTGCTATAACCAATGGTCCCACATATGTGATATAGGCTGATGGGGCACCTGTGTTTTCTTAGTGCTAATTGTTAGACCAAAATTAGACACAGCAGAGAATCGTGCCACACTTTTCTTCCATATCAGCTTCAGAGACTGCATTGAGCGCAGCCATCTGCAAACAAAAAAGCCATATACCAACACTCCCTCCACTTTTATTTTGGCTTGTAGTCTTTTCAAGTTGAAGAATTTACTGTCTGTGAGGTAGCTAGCTGTGATGTTGTGTTTCACTTCTTTGAAGACATTTGACAACATGGCTGAAAACATCATGCTAAAAAGCTTGGTAGCAAGCACACATGCTTATTTTACTCCATTGGTAATTGGGAAAGTGCAAGAGCATTGTCCATTATCTAGAACGCTGGCTAGCATGCCGTTATAAAATTGACGAACAATACTGATGAATTTCTCTGGGCAACCAAATTGAGAGCATCAGAGGCCTTGAGTGATTCTACATATATTATATACAGACTTGTTCTGCTCCTGGCATTTCTTCTGGAGTTGTCAGCCAGCAAACATCATAGCAACCATTTCTCAGCCCTTTCTGAAGCCATAAAATAAAATACAAAAGATTACAAAGGAAACCAGTTCTATTGAAATAGTTATTAAAATATATTTTTTAAAGTTCACAAAGCCCAAAGAAAAAGCATTTAATTTAGAGAATAGTAGGGAGTCATAGGAATATGTGCTAACAGTGGATGGGGGAATTAGTGAAAAACACTATTTTTTCCTATCCCTTCACTTTTAAACATCAGTGATTTAGAGGATCAAGGTAGAGGAGTTGAAACCATGTAACTAAAAGAAATACTTTAAATCCACAGAAGTTACAATCTGTCCTTAAGGTTAATATCTTGTAATTTGCAATTTAAGATGTGCTGGGACATCTTAAATTCTCTTTTATTTCTTAGGAGAAAGTGAAGAGGAAAATGAAGTGATTTGTGGTTTTAAATAAAAGTATTATTGTACTTGTAACTTTTGTAAATCTAACACATTAATAGATGTTTATTTAAGTAACTGTAGGTTCTTATGGGTTATAAAGTTCCTATGATTATCATTGGGTAAGTTTTCTATTTAGAACTTTAATGTTTTTCTGAAGTAATATTATTTTGGAAAACTAGTTACTTTCGAATTACATTTTAAAAATTTCAGCTAGGTGGCAGCACACATTCACCAACTGTTGTGCCTTAGCTGATTATTTTATCCTCTGTTCTCCATGTATGATTTCACTTGTTTCTCATAAAAAATATGAATATAATACTTCATTAAGGATGCATAAAATTACCACTTGACATTTAAATAATATTAGGTACACAGGGCTCTGCCCACAGGAATTACTTAATAAATTGTGATTGAATCAATGAGTTCTTGTCACTAGTATAAATTAAATGTCCAAAATTTGGAAAGTTACTATTTGAGTCACATCTGTTCTTTAATCTTTGACTATTTTCCCTCCTATCCTCTTCCCTATTTTAGCGTTATTTCAGAAACTTGAACTGTTCAAAACCTTGACACCAGTGGTTCCAAATTTATTAGTATCCCTTTAGTAACATCATTTTTATGAACTACTTTCACCACAATAGAATAATAGTTGTATGTTAGTATTCTTTGCTTAAGAAAACTCATAGTTACAAAGTTATTGCAAGTATAATTTCCTTTTAGATAAATTTGTATTTTTTTTTGTCATACCAGCAATATATCTGTGATTTAAGAGATAAATAGTTTTTACTGGTCTGTAAAAATAAGATGAGCTGAAGTTATTTCAGCTTTTGTGGGAGAAGCAGAAGAAAAGGGACTTGGACTGAATGACCTGAATAACAGCCAAGACACATAAATTTAAAGGAGATGAAAGTCACAAAAGGAGCCTGTAGTAAAACCCATAGCACAATTTTTTTTTTAATAACTTTTTATTGACAGAACCCATGCCAGGGTAATTTTTTACAACATTATCCCTTGCACTCACTTCTGTTCCGATTTTTCCCCTCCCTTCCTCCACCTCCTCCCCCAGATGGCAAGCAGTCCTCTACATGTTAAATAGGTTGCAGTATATCCTACATACAATATATGTGTGCAGAACTGAACAGTTCTCTTGTTGCACAGGGAGAATTGGATTCAGAAGGGAAGAAATACAAATAACCCGGGAAGAAAAACAAAAATGCAAGCAGTTTACATTCATTTTCCTGTGTTCTTTCTTTGGGTGTAGCTGCTTCTGTCCATCCTTTTTTTTTTTTTTTAAATAGCCTTTTATTTACAGGTTATATGCATGGGTAACTTTACAGCATTGACAATTGCCAAACCTCTTGTTCCAATTTTTCCGCTCCTTCCCCAGATGGAAGGATGACCAGTAGATGTTAAATATATTAAAATATAAATTAGATACACAATAAGTATACATGACCAAACCATTATTTTGCTGTACAAAAAGAATCAGACTCTGAAATATTGTACAATTAGCCTGTGAAGGAAATCCAAAATGCAGCTGGGCAAAAATATAAGAATTGGGGATTCAATGTAATGGTTTTTAGTCTTCTCCCAGAGTTCTTTCGCTGGGCATAGCTGGTTCAGTTCATTACTGCTCCATTGGAAATGATTTGGTTGATCTCATTGCTGAGGATGGCCAAGTCCATCAGAATTGGTCATCATATAGTACTTGTTGAATGTATAGTCTCTTGGCCCTCTCCATTTCCTCAGCATCAGTTTGTGTAAGTCTCTCCAGGCCTTTCTGAAATCATCCTGTTGGTCATTTCTTACAGAACAATAATATTCCATAATATTCATATACCACAATTTATTCAGCCATTCTCAATTGGTGGCATCCACTCAGTTTCCAGTTTCTAGCCACTACAAAGAGGGCTGCCACAAACATTCATGTACATACAGGTCCCTTTCCCTTCTTTATGATCTCTTTGGGATATAAGACCAGTAGTAACACTGCTGGATCAAAGGGTATGCACAGTTTGATAACTTTTGAGCATAGTTCCAAATTGCTTTCCAGAATGGTTGGATATTCATTCACCAACAATGTATTAGTGTCCCTGTTTTCCCACATCCCTTCCAACATTCCGCGTTATCTTTCCCTGTCATTCTAGCCAGTCTGACAGGTGTGTAGTGGTATCTCAGAGTTTTAATTTGCATTTCTCTAATTAATAATGACTTAGAGCATCTTTTCATATGTCTAGAAATAGTTTCAATTTCTTCATCTGAGAATTGTCTGTTCATATCCTTTGACCATTTATCAATTGGAGAATGGCGTTTCTTATAAATTAGAGTCAATTCTCTGTATATTTTAAATGAGGCCTTTATCAGATCTGACCTTTGACTGTAAAATGTTTTTCCCAGTTTGTTTCCCTTCAAATCTTGTCCATTTGTTTGTAAAAACTTTTTCAATTTGATTAAATCAAAATTTTCTATTTTTGTCTGGTTTAGTTTTCTTTGGTCATAAATTCCTTCCTCTTCCACGGTCGAGGTAAAACTATCCTGTGTTCCTCTAATTTTTTATAATCTCATTCTTTATGCTTGATCAAACCCATTTTGTTATCTTGGTGTCCGTGTTAAGTATGTTGATTATAGTTTCCAAATTTTCCACAATTTTGTCAAATGTAAGTTCTTTCCAAAAGCTGGGGTCTCTGGGTTTGTAAACATAGATTATTAAAGTTTTGGTGTTTTGTCCTTTAACTAACCTATTCCATTGATCAATAGTCTGTTTCTTAAATACCAGATGGTTTATAACTGCTGCTCTTAATATAATTTTAGATCTGGTTTGCTAAAACCTTCATTTATTTTTTTTTCACAATTCCCTGAAATTCTTGCCTTTTGTTTTCCATATGAACTTTGTTTTATTTTTTCTAGGTTTAAATAGTTTTTGGGGAGTCTGATTGGTATGGGCTAAATAAATGATTGGCAGTATTGCCATCAATATATTTTGTCCAATTAAGGCGTTTAATATTTTTCCAGTTGGTTAGATCATTAATTTGTGGGGAAAGTGTTTTGTACTTTGCTCATAAAGTTTCTGATTTTCCCTTGGGGTAGGTTCTTAAATTTTTATCAATCAATTGGTTATTTTGGGTTTCTCTTTGTAACTCTAACTATTATTTTTTTTAGTGATTTGTAAATTATATAAACCCGTACGTTGTGGTTTATTTTTATCCTAAGTTTGCTAAGGTGTGGATTTTTCTAATAACTTTTTAGTAGAATCTCTGGGTTCTAAGTATACCATCATATCATCAGCAAAGTGATAATTTGGTTTCCCTTGCCTATTCTTATTCCTTTAATCTTTTTAAACTCTTTTATTGATAGCATTTCTAATACAATAAAATAAGCGTGATATAAACCTTGTTTTCTCTCCCTGATCTTTTTGGGAATGATTGCAGTTTTCCCATTACATATGATGCTTACTGATGTTTAAATAGATGCTACTATTATTTTAAGGAAAATCCATTTTTTCCCTATATTCTCAAGTGTTTTAATAGGAATGGATGTTGGATTTTTTATCAAATGCTTTTTCTGCATCTAGGATGATCATATGGTTTTCGTTAATTTGGTTATTAATATGGAATTATATGATAGTTTTCAAATTAACCAGCCCTGCATTCCTTTATAAATCCTCTTGATTTTTTATTATCCGGGATGATTTTTTAGTCTTTTGCTAATTCTTTTTAAATTTTTAATCAATTTATTAAGGGATTTTAATTTTCTTTCTCTGTTTTCAACCACCTGGTTTAATATCAATTACCATGTCTGTCATAAAAGGAATTTTAGGACTTCTTCATTCCCTATTTTTCAAATTTTATAAACATTGGGCTCTTTTCTTTATATTTTGTAAACATTAAATCCATTTTGGTCCTGGGGTTATTTTTAGGGGAGTTGATTAATAGCTTTTCTTTTCTTTTCTAAAATGGGACTATTTAAGCAATTTACCCCCTCTGATAATCGGGAAAACCTATATTTTTTGGAGGTAGTCGTCCATTTCACTTAGGTTATCAAATTTATTGGCATAAAGTTGGGCAAAGTAATACCTTATTATTTCTTTAATTTCCTCTTCATTGGTGGAAAGTTCTCCTTTTTCATTTTTAAGACTACTAATTTGATTTTCCTCTTCTTTTTCTAATCAGATTTACCAAAGGTTTATCAATTATATTGTTTTTTTTTTCATAAAACTCTTAGTTTTGTTTATTAGTTCAATAGTTTTTTTACTTTCTATATTGTTAATTTCTCCTTTTAATTTTAGAATTTCAAGTTTAGTAATTGATTGGGGATTTTTAATTTGGTCTTTTCCTAGCTTTTTAAGTTGCAAGCCCGATTCATTGATCTTCTCTTTATCTATTTTATTCAAGTAAGCCTCTAAGGATATAAAATTTCCCCTTATTACCTCTTTGGCTGCATCCCACAAATTTTGGTATGATGTCTCACCGTTGTCATTATCTTGAGTGAAATTATTAATTGTGTCTATAATTTGCTGTTTCACCCAATCATTCTTTAAGATGAGATTATTTAGTTTCCAATTACCTTTTGGTCTATTTACACCTAACTTTTTGTTGAATGTAGTTTTTATTGCATTGTAATCTGAAAAGAAAGCATTTACTATTTTTGCCTTCCTGCATTTAATTTTGAGGTCTTTATGTCCTAATATATGGTCAATTTTTGTGTAGGTTCCATGAACTGCTGAGAAGAAAGTATACTCCTTTCTGTCTCCATTCAGTTTTCTCCAGAGATATCTATCATACCTCATTTTTCTAATATTCTATTTACCTCTTTAATTTCTTTCTTGTTTTGTGATTTGATTTACCCATAGCACAAATTATTGAAAATTTAAGCAACAAATCACCAGAACTGGAAGACTTAAAGTTGAATGGGTAGAAGAGGAAAGAAAATGAAAATTTGGATCTTATAGATTGAGACTTGATAGGATGTATTGGACTATAGATGGATAGATCTTATTCCAAAGAAAAAGGATAGGTAAAAGCACTTGGGAAAGCTGACTACTTTTTATTTTTAGATAATTCTATTTGTGTACTATCCTTAGATCATACATCATAATCCTTCAAATACTTGAACACAATTATCATGTCCCATCTGCTCAAATCTTATCTTTTCTACGTTAAATATTCCTTTTACCTTCAGTGAGTCTTCAGAGAACATGGACCTTACAACATATTCTAGTAATACTATCATCTTCCTCTTTCTGGACACCATGCCTTTTGTAAATATATCTTCATGATGAGGTTTAGATTTGGGGAACCCAAATGAAATTAGTTTCTGGTGCTCAGGGAGTTAAATGAGGTCTAGTGGCAGGTTTGGGGTTCAGGGTAGGTTTGGAGCTCCCCTGCACCCCCAGTGCAAGAGTAGGGAGTTTGGGGGAACTCCCTTTTGGCGGTGCAGGAAGTTTCCTGTAAAGGGATTTACAGGCCCCAAAATGTAGATTGATAAAAGAGATTTATTATGGGGATTGGAAGCAAGGTTAAAGTCTGGTTAAGGAAATAAGTGAGGGTAAAGAGAAGATGGCACTGGAAAAGAGTATTCCAGCGGGTAGAGGCTCCTTGGGATGCCAACCATTGTATAGCTAGGATATTTAGAACCTCTACAAAGAGAGAATTTTAGTTTGGCTCTTTTTATAATGATTGATTTAGCTAAAGGGGGCCCGTGGGTGGAATCCCAAGTTGGCTCCTTGATGGGTTTCAGCTAGGGCTAGAATTTGCTTGGTGAGGGCTGGGAAACTCAAGCAGATCATCAGAATGGGGGCTGGGATGGCCGAAGTTGGCTCAGATCAGATAGGGGCTGGGACAAGCCTGGATCTCCTATTGGAATTCAAAGGGATGCTTTTGACCAGAATTTGTGAATCAAAGTCCTGGCTTCCTGAACTGATAATGCATTAGCCAGGAGGGGGTGGGAGTAATCTGAAAGAAATCACAAATGCAGTTTCTTAAAGAGACCACAACCTGCTTCATTCAGCTCGCATTAACTTTTTTTTTTTTTTAACCATTTACTGTAATTGTATGTATGAAAACCCTTAGATCTTTTTCAAATGCACTGCTATTATTTAATCATGTCTCCTCTCATAGTTTGCTCTGTACAAACAGAATTTACTCATACGTGAAAGGCTATCACTGTAGCTGATAGTTGTCACACTTCGCATAAAGAATATTCAACATTCTGGATTAAACTAGGATTTCCATTTGATCTATCATGCTGACATTTGGCTTCTACTCTAGCATTGTGGTAATGGAGAGAGAACTGAACTGGCAATCAGAAAGATCTCTGGATTAAGATCTGGCTTTGACACAGTATTTCACTTTGTGGCTATAAAATTTCTAAGCCTGAATTACATATTTTTCTGCAAGAGTGAAAAGGTATTTCTACCCTGGGAGTTCTGCACACTGGTGAAATTATAGGTCTGTATTCTTGATCAAACAAAACCAAAAACAGTAACAAAGAAAACCACTTTATACCAAACCAACAATAGAAGAAATATGCATAGCCTTTGGGCAGCTAGGTGGCATAGTGGACAGATCACCAAGCCTGAAGTCAGGAAGACTCATCTTCCCGAGTTCAAATCTACCTTCAGATACTCAGTAATATGTGACTCTAGACAAGTCATTTAATCTTTTGTTTGCCTCAATTTCCTTATCTGTAAAATGAGCTGGAGAAGAAAATGACAAACCATCCTAGTATCTTTGCCAAGCAAAACCCAAACAGGATCAGAAGGGTCAGGCATGCCTAAAACAACTGAATAACAACAATGATCCTTTGCATTCACAGAATAACAAGGAAAAGTAAGAATAAATGTTTGCATTAAGGCAATCTTTCTGGTGATATAGATTCAAATAGAAAATTATCTCTTTTCCATCTTTTCTCCACTAAGTTCTGCCATATTATAAGTACAATTGTATCACTATTAAAGAATGCTTGTCCCTCTAAAGCCTTGTTGATGGAATTGTGAATTGATCCAGCCATTTTGGAGAGCAATTTGGAACTATGCCCAAGGAAAATCAAATTCTGTATAGTTTTTGATCCAGCAAAATCACTGCTAAGTCCATACCCCAAAGAGATTATAAAAAAAGAAAAAAGGACCAACATGTACAGAAATATTTAGAGCAGCTATTTTATGGGGGATGGCCCATCAATTGGAGAATATAGTTATAGTACACTAATGTAATTGAATACTGTTGTGCTATAAAAAATGATGAGACTTCAGAAAAACCTTGTAAGGTTTATATGAACTGATGAAAAGTAAAGTGAGCAGAACCAGGAGAGCATTGTGCATAATATCAGCAACATTGTGTAGTGATCTACTATGATAGACTTAACTCTTCTTAGCAATAACAATGCTCTGCAACAATTCCAAAGGATTCATGATGGAACATCTACCCACATTCAGAGAAAGATCTAATGGAATCTAAATGCAGATCAAAACATACAGTTTTCACATTTTTTTTCCCCATGGTTCTTTTGGTCTACTGCTTTCACAGTGGTATTAAAATGGAAATTTTTACTTATTCCATATTAAATTGCTTACCATCAGAATGAGTGAGAGAAGGACAATATTTAGAATTCAGAATTTTTTAAAATAAATTTTATAAATTGCTTTTATATCTAATTGGAAAAAATTACTATTTTTAAAAGGGAAGACGTCTCTTTAAAAGGGTCTGTCTTTAAAATATTAGCTGGGTGATGGGAACTATGTGAAAGAGGAAGCATATTCTTCTCTAGGCAAAGCTTTGACTCAGCCCATACTGCTGCACAATAAGGAATGAAGCACTTATTCATGTGAAACACAAATGGAGGAAAAAGTGGCAGAAGGCACCTGAGTGATGTGAAATAAGGAAGGAGGAAGCAAGAGAACTCACTGTGAATCACCTCAATTTTTTTCTATAAAATGAGGCAAGTTTCTCAGCTGAGAGCATAGGAGAGCCATAGAAAATTTTAGGAGAAATGAAAAGGTTTGTAGGTGCTGCTATGGAGAGAGGAATGTATAGAAAGATTACCTAGCATCAAGAAGAAATCAGTTGAACAACAAAAAGCATATTGACCAAGTCCAAAAATACATATCTTTTTCTCAATGTTAGTCCACCATCTTATGGTTTGCAGTATTCTTTATCAACTTCTTGAATTATAATTGATCATAATATGTTATACCACAAAATATTTTGCCAGTTCTGCTTACTTCACCTTGCATTAATTAGTTCATACAAGTATTCTTAGTTTTTTTTCTGAAACCATTTATTTCTTTACAATAGGATTATGTTAAATTCATATACAATAATTTGTCTAACTACCAATTTGATGGGTGCTCTTCTTATTTTCCAGTTCTTTTTCACCACAAATTAAGGAGCTATAAATATTTTAATAGTATTTTATTTTTCAGAATGCTTGCAAAGATCATTTTCAATATTTACTTTTGTAAAACCTCGCGCTCCAATTTTTTCTTCCACTTTTCCCTTTTCAAAATAGCAAATAATCTGATATAGGTTAAACATGTGCAATTCTTCTAAACAGTTACATATTTGTTATAATGTGCAAAAAAAATCAAAAGGGGAAAAAAGCATGACAGAAATAACAAAAAAGATGAAAATACTAGAGCTATAAATATTTTTGTACATATAGGATCTTTAATTCTTCAGTTATAGAATTTTGTCAAAGGGTATTTGTTTACATTTTAGTAGCACAGTTCTACCACAGATGTTTCATCATGCTTTTCCTGAATCTCCTCCAACATTTGTCATTTTCCTTTTTATGTTAAGTTTACCAATTTAATGGATGCAAGGGGGAATGTCAGGGTTAACTTTAATTTCAAATTCTCTCATTATTTCTTATGAAGCATTTTTTCATGCGATTATAAATCTAGCTTGAATTTCTTCCATTCAAAACTTATTGTTCATATATTTTTATCATGTCAGTTATTGAATGACATGCTCTCAATTGTCGATTTTATTTTTATGATTTTTCTCTATTCTTTGGTCATATACTTTGTTCCTCTAATAATTTATTATGTATTTTATATATAGGTCCTATATCCATTTAAAGCTTGTTGAAATGAAAATTTGGTCTAACCCACTTTCCCCAGTGGTTTTATTGTTATTGTCATTGGCAGCATTCAATTTGAAGCATTATTTTAAAGTTTGGTGGGAAATTCTGGGAGGTCTCAACTTAGTGCATTCTTTATTCTGCCATCTTGACTCCGCCCCCAGAAGTCCCAGGAGGCAGTTTTAAAGAAAAGTAATGTTTACTTTCTCTGAGTCAGAATTAAATCATGACTGGTTGCTATTTAAATTTATACTCTGATGCCATCCTAGCCCCAGTTCTAAGCATCTTCCATCTAAGCATATTTTCCTTGGGTTCTTTTTTGTATTTTAAACCTTTCCATAACCTAGCCCCTTCCTACCATTCCATTCTACTTTTTCCTTCTATGTGTTCTGTGATGTAGTGACACTGGCTTCCTTACTTTTCCTTGCAGCAAACACTCCATCTCCTAATTGCAGTCATTTTCACTTAATACCCATTCCTAGTACTTTCTCCCTCTTTCCAGCCTCCTAATTTCCAATGATTCTTTAAATCCCAGCTAAATTATCACTTTTTTTAAAGAAATCTTTTTCAATCTCCCTTAATTCTAATGTCGTTTCTCTAATTGTTTATATGTAACTGTCCCCTGTTAAGACTGTAAACTCTGAGAGGAGGGACTGTTTCAATATTCTTTGTATCACCAGTTTGGTGTAGTGCCTGACCTATGGTAGGCACTTAATAAATTGTATACTGATTAACTGATTTTGTTTTGATCTTTAGGGCATGTCAGCTACCAAAAATTGGGTTTCACTCTATTTTCCTCTTTTAGGCATGTAAATAAATACCTTCAAGTAATGTATTCTAGGTATGACTTTGGCAATGTTAATTCATTAACACTGAATGTTAATTCATCTTCAGACATAGTTAATTTGGGATTTCTTTTACATAGCACAAAATTCCCTCTATTCTTTTCTGCTCTTTTTCTTCTGCATCTTTTGTTAAGCCTAAAAAACTATTCCAAATAGGAGAGCTTTTTCCCTTGAATGTAGACTTCTGTGTTACTTCTTCCTAAAGACATTTATTCTTTATGAGTATTGAGTAAGTCTAGTTTTAGCCAAGATACTATCTACATTTTAGTAATTTATCTACATTTTAATAAGGATTTACTTTTTTTCCTTTAATAATTTTAAATACAACAGAAATTAGTTTTAAACATAAGTATATGGTGATGTTCTCAGTTATTTTCAGTTTTCATTCATGGATTTTTACTCAGAACAGACCAGTCCCTTTTTATCTGGGAGAAGGGAAGTATTTTGAGATTTCTAGTCTTTCCTTTACACTTTTCTATTTAATTCAGTTAACACCTTATTATAAATGGAAGGCCATTATCTGGGAAACAAAGACCAAAAAACCAAAATGTTTTCTGACTTCAAGGAGGGAATTCTTTTAGGGAGAATTTGAGAGGAGAGAATACTCCAGGTACTGGGGAAATTGAAATCTTTAAGGAGGTGGTAACCTAATGAATGATGTCCCTTGTATCAAAAATTCGATGCCTTAGGCACATGAGCAAAGGGCACATCTATTCATTTTCATCAAATTTGAGAAGATTTAGTGTTTAGGCTTCTTAAGGTATAGGATTAAAATGAGGAATAAAAATTTTGAATTTCCATTAAGCTAGATTTTCAGATGCAATAAATTCTAGGTTAACTAAAATCTTCTAGGAATGAGATATATGGGGGTTTTTTTGTTTTTGTTTTTGGGGTTTTTTTTTGTGGTTAATAGGAGTAGGATAATTTTTCATTCTATTACTTACCCCAATGGACTAAAACATTTGCATTTCTAATTGTTTTGGATAGAAATCTTTCTAAAATGCATTACAACTTTCCTATATTCAATAGAATATATGCTAAACATAATTTAACTTTTTTTTCAATGACTCTCAGCCATACAATTATTTGTGGCTATACAGTGTTCCAAAATGGTTAGTTTTTATTTTGGTTCTTATATTTTCATAATTTTTCTCTTTTCATTTCTGCTATCAGTTTTCAGCTTTCCATGTTGCCATTTTATATAATTTTTGTCAATATGCAGAATATATACAATTCTGTAAAGCTGTCCATAAATTTAGCAAATCTTTCTATTTTGCTGTTTATAGTTTGCTGTCTGGTCATCCTGAAAACCAAAAGAGCAAAATTGTTAGAACTGGTGAAATGTGAAAGTAAATGGATGATTCTAAGATTAGAACATATTTTTGTTGTTACATCTTTTGAATTGTCTTTTTTTTCCGTAAGCTTTCTGGTTCTCCATTTTGTTCTATATTGGTAAAGTTGCCAGAGAGCTAAATTCCAGATGGGTGAAGTGTTTCGTGGTTACATTTAGGAAGTACAGGATACCCTGATTTACCATAAGTAAATATTTTATTCGTAGGCTCTGGAACACTGCTGGGTAAATGGTTAGATCTCTTCAGAATTATAGTTCTGTTAAAAAGAGACTCAAAAACTGAGTCTAAACTAAAAGATATTTAAAACTAAAAGAAACATTAGAGACCTAATACCTCTTCCTCAGAAAAGAAAACTGACATTAGAAAACTAAATGATCCATTCATAGTTCACCAGCTATTAAGTGGAAGACCTGGTATTAGAACCCAGACCTTTTGATTTCAGATATTGTGACTTTTCTATAATGAAATAATCATCAATAAAGCACAAAGATTTGGGCAAAAATGTGATTGAAGAAAACAAATCAGTCACAATACACTTAGCAAATAAAATACAGTTCTCTTATTTTCATTTACAGAATGAAAGTACATTGGAAAATAGCATTTTATAAACAAATTTTCACTTTATGGGCCACTTTACAGGACTTTGTATTCTGTATATTAATAACAATCATAGTATGTAATGTTAAAAAGGTATCTTATTACAGTTATTCCTTATAAAATTAATATATTTTATACCATATTTTATCATTCTATTTTTTTAAGCTGTTATTCTATACTCTATTCAAATAAAGACTGGGGTCCAAAAAAGTCTTAGGCCAAAACAATAGGTTGAATTCACTAAAATTGGACTTAATATAGGGAAATATTTAGGTAAAAGTAATCAAAGGGGGAAAGACTTGGTAAGTATAGTTAAATGACATTTCATATTTGTGAAATCTCTAGATTTTATTAAATTGCAAATTTACTTTTAGTTAACCTTGTGATGTAGTAGCAAAAAAAAAAATGTTCATAGAATTGTAGATTTAGAGCTAAGATAAACCTTGGAGATCATCTAATCTGGCTAAGCATTTCATTTAACTAATGAGAAAACTGAGGTCCAAAGAATTAATAACCTACCCATTAAGTGGCAGAACTTTTATTTGAAACAGATTCTCTGATTATAAATGCAGTGCCCTTTCCATTGCATTACTGATCTTTGCTAGCCTTTGTTCAATGTTAATATTCAAAATTAGGGAATTGTTGAAACAAGTGTAGTTGGTTCAGTCTTTGTCAAAACTCAGTTAGAGGACTATATTCAACTTGGAATACATCTTAGGAGAGAGTTTGCCAAGGAAAGGCAAGCCAGCATGATAATTGAAGAACAAACAGTTAAAGAACTGAAGATGTCTACTGTTGGGAGAATACTAAGGAAGAGACATTTTCACAGTAAATTGAAAAGTCATCTTGTAAGAGAGACATTTACAACTTTTTTAATAATTAGTCTTTAAAGAGAACTAATAAGGATCCAAGTTTTTGTTCAATATGAGGGAAAATCTTGGAAGGGATTTCATATTGATGAGAAAATGATCTTTGAGTATTAGAACATCCTAACAAGTGTAACTGTATGAAATTGATTTTGATTTCTCTTAATGGGTGATAGTTTTTCATTAATGTGTTTGTTTAAAGTGAATCTGTTTCAGTAGAGGTTATTTATGTAGCCCAGGTAGGTAGTAGGCCAGATAGATGATCTCTAAAATCCCTTTCAATTTTTAATATCCCAAATGAGCAATACATTTCTTTCCTTTTTATGTATCTTCATAATAACTCTGTTAACATAAGCAGGATTGCACATTTTTAAGGTACTAGGTTATATTAATCCTTTTTAGAAAAGTAAGTTTTTCCAAAGCTTTTTCCTAACTTTTTTCTCAAACATTTCAATTGTCTTCCATTTAAAATTAGGAAATTGCTCATATTTATGTAATTCTCTTTGAAAACAATTCATTTTCTATCTATATTTCATCTTTCTCTGTCAAGAGAAGAAAGAGAAACCAAATATTATCTTTTTATAGCAGTAGTTCTTAAATTATGGTTCTGGGACCCCTGTGGGTTTCCAAGACCTTTGCACAGAGTCCTTGAGATCATAACTATTTTCTTAATAATGTTAATATATTTTAATTTCTAATGTGGTAAATCTGGATAGTATAACCTATATAAATAAGTTCTTTGAGAGATTCTCAGTTTTTAAAAGGGGAAAGAGGTTTTTGAGATCCAAAAGTTTTAAAACTCTGTTCTTCATGAGAACCTCTTTTTTATGAAAGAGACCAATAAAAGTCATACTTTTTCTCCTGTAGTAGGTGGAAGGAATCAGGGGAGAGTTGTAAAATGTTGTGCTTTGAAGGAAGCCAGAGAGTATTAATGACAGGGGAGGGCCAATACCTTCTAGACTATGGTGGAGTACACTAAAATATATATATATTTTAATGTCATTGCTATCTTTCCATTATGAATGTGCAGCTTGAGTTTTTCTTTGTTCTTTTACTGTTAAGATATGGTTTAAATATGTGGAATGTTATATAGATGAACATTTACTTTTTGACCTGTATCATTTGAAAATTATTATTTTGGGGTCTGGAAAATGATATATAAATTTCACTTTTGTATTAAATCTTGTGCAACATGATAGTTTCTGAGAAGAATAATTCAGTATTATTTCTGTCTAAAATTACTCAAATATTGAAAATATTCATATTCCCCTACCGATCATGTAAATGTTCTAGTAAGAATTCTTTAAAAACATATAAAATTCCAGATTATGTGTTGCAAGGCATAATTCTGAGAAGAAATATTTCTAGGAACCTTTCCAGTACTTTTAAAGTTTCTAAAGTTGCCACATCATCATTTGTGCTGTATGAAATGCAAATCATGAGATGTCCACAAAGCTTTCTTACAGAAAAATACAAAAACAAATCAAAAATATAAAATATATAGGTGACTGCCATAGTTTTTTTTTTCTTATTGACATAATATCTACTACTGTTGTTTATTTAAACCCGTAAAGTGACTTATTCCTAACTCAAAATATTTCATGTGTAAATGTGGTAATAGGCCCTGTGTACTAGTCAAATGCTCCCATAAATAAAACATCTGGTTTGTAGTTTTGGTGGTATATTGTAATGAAGAAACCATATCCTAAATCAAACCTTATTTAAAAAAAAAAAACTGCAGTATTGTCAGTGCTTAAAAAAAGTTATTTTCCACTATACTGATTTTTTTTAAACTTTGTATAGAGCTTTATTTCTTCCTTTCTTTGTTCAAATAATTCAGCAAATTGTAAGCTACTTTGAATCCTCAGTTGAATTTAGACCTGTTTTTAAATTTTACTGTTTTATTACTTAAGTGTAATAATACACTAAATAAGAAATGTTATTATATTCTGAACAAAAACACAAACTTTTTCACAGTAGAAAATGATGCTACTGATAGTGTTATTTTAAATATGACTAAAACGATTGTATATTGGTGTAGACTTTTTACTTTATTCGAGTCCTTTTTAATATAGCACATTTATCACAAATAAAAATATTAAGATTAATCTCAGTTGTTTTAATTTTTATTCTTCATCAAAACTTAAGTTAGTCAGCCAACTTTTATTAATATGCTGCTGTGAACTAGGAACTGTAAATACAAAGATAATTTTGCATAGGAAGTTAAGGTGGATCTGTTTCACCAAGGTGGGATGGTTGTGGATCCCAGAGGCACAGCAGTCAGGTATCACACTTTAGGGATGTAGAATGTTTGCATTGTGATAGCTGCAATTTTCCAGAGCTCTCAGACTGCCAAAGAGGAGAAAAGGTGTCAGACAGCTGATTGAAGGGAGATTGCATGGGATCTTTTGTTGGTGCTGGCTTCAGAACCCTATTGCATTGACCATATGCAGTTCCTGGTCACAGTCCCAGGGCCAAAAAGACTGCCATAGAAAAGGACCCAGGTTGCAATTATGAAGCAGAGGTCAGGTGTGTTTTGGGGGGAGTAGGGACCCTAGTCTGAATTCCAAGATAATTCAGAAGGTTGGCAGGAATGGTTTGTCTAGTCACTTTGGTGTGGGCACCAGGAGCACATTACAGGCAGCAGAGTCTATGTGATACTGGTAGCTGTATTGGCTGTAGCAATAGCTTTGGGAGCTTTCAATCCATAGTAGCAGTTGCAGGAAAATGAGGAAGTTGGTCCCAATCCCAAGACCAGGAGAAGTGGTTATATGGGAACATGAATCTTTCCTGTGTAAAGACCAAAGCAGTAATCATACCTCTCATTAGAGAGGTATCTCTGAAAATAGCAGCAAGGAAGTCCTGAAACTTGGAACAGTGTCCTATGGCTTTAAAATGTTTGAGAAACATAATTTCTGAGTAATTAATTATTTTATTAATAATGCATTTTAATTTTTTTTTAAAAAAAGGTCTGTAAAATTCTCAAATGTCAAAGATCCTTCTGGCTTAGGCTCAAGGCTTATAAGCCCTTGGAAGAGTGGGTATTTTAGGGGGTGGCAATACAACCTGTTTAACAATAATAGAAGAAAATGAATACTATATAGGACTATTTTAGTGAATGTTGATTATATCATTTACTTCTAAATTAGCCTCTAATCAAAGAATCTAATCAATCTAATCAAAGAATTTATCCCCCCTCAAACCTGAGTAGAGCATTATAGATTTTCATACCTTAAGATTATATTCTGTATAAGATTGTGGATGGGGTCTGACCCCCATTGAGCAAAAAGTTAATTCAACTTCTGAGACTGAATTTTAAAATGATGACTTTTTTTTTTTTAGCTTTTTATTTTCAAGATATATGCAAAAGGTAGTTTTTACTATTTATCCTTGCACAACCTTGTATTCCAAATTGTTCTCCCTCTCTATCTCCCCCATCTCCTGCCCTAGACAGCAAGTACTCTCCTCTTTCTCTCTCTCTCTCCATATATATATATTTAACATGTTCAATTCTTCTCTACATATTTCCACATTTCTCATACTGCACAAAAAAAATCAGATCAAAAAGGAAAGAAAAAAAGCAAACAACAACAAAAAAGGTAAAAAAAACTTTGTTGTGATCCACACTCAATCCCTACAGTGCTCTTTCTGGGTACAGAAGGCATCACAAGTCTATTGGAATTGACCTGAATCACCTCATTCTTGAAAAGAGCTAAGTCCTTCAGAATTGATCATCACTTAGTCTTGTTGTTGCTGTGTACGGTGTTCTCCTGGTTCTGCTCATTTCATTTAGCATTAGTTCATGTCTCTCCAGGCCTCTCTAAAATCATCCTGCTGATCTTTTCTTATAAAACAAGAATATACTGTAACATTCATATACTGTAACTTATTTGCCATTCTCCAACTGATGGGCATCCACTCAGTTTCCAGTTCCTTCCCACTACAAAAATGGCTGCTACACACATTTTTGCACATCAGGGGCCTTTTTCCTCCTTTATGATCTCTTTGAAATATAGACCCAGTAGAGACACTGCTGGGTCAAATGATATGTACAGTTTGATATGCCCTTTGGGCATAGTTCCAAATTCTATAACAATTAAAAAAAAAAAAAGGATTCAAGTAATTAGATTGGTCCAGGAAAAAAAAAAAAAAAAAAAAAAAACTATCTTCTTGCAAATGATATGACGGTCTACTTAGGTAATCCTCAAGAACCACTGAAAAACTAATTGAAATAATTAACTTCTTCAGAATTGTAGGATATAAAATAAACCCAAGAAATTATTATCTTTTCTGTATATTGCCAACAAAATGCAGTAGGAAAAGAAAGAAAAGAAAATTCTATTTAAAATAACTGTAGACAAAATAAAGTTTTTGGAAGTTCTGTCTGCCTAGATAAACCCAAGAACACAACTTCACACAAACACTTCACACAAATAAAGCAAGCTCTAAATAATTGGGAAAACATTAATTGCTCGTGTGTTTGGTTTCAATTCAATGCCATAGCAATCAAATTTCCAAAAAGTTATAAAACATGAAAAAAATGATAAAATTCATCTGGAAGAACATAAAGTTAAAACTATCAAGGGAGTCAGCGGGAAAAAAGGTGACAGAAGGCACATTAACCATACCAGATTTCTGTTTATAAAGCAATAATCATTAAAACCATTTGGTATTGGCTAAGAAATAAACTGGTATATCAGTGGAATAGATTAAGTACACAGTAATAAATGATCATAGTAATCCATTATTTGACACACTCAAGCTTTTTGGACAAGAAATCACTATTTGACAAAAGTTTCCAGGAAAACTAGAAAGCTGTTTGGCAGAAACTAGTTCAAAACTAGTATTTCACATTGTATACCAAAATGAAGTCAAATTACATACGTCATTTGGACATAAAAGATAATAACATAAACAAATTAGGGAAACATGGGATATTTTATCTGCCAGGCCTTTGGATAAGGGAAGAATTTATGAGCAAACGAGAGAAAGCATTATGAAATCCAAAATGGATAATTTTGATTACTTCAAATTAAAAAGATTTTGCATAAACCCATACAATTAAAATTAGGAGGGGATCAGGAAATTGGGGAAAATATTTTCTAGTAATTTTATCTGAGAAAGGCTTCATTTATCAAATATATAAATAATTGAGTCAAGTGTACAAGAATGCAAGTCATCCCCTGGTTGATAAATGCTTAAAAATATGTTTTCAGGAGAAAAAATTGAAAGCTACTATCTATCATCATGTGAAAAATAGCTCTAAATTATTATCAATTAGAGAAATGCTAATTAAAGCAGCTCCAAGATTTCTTGAAAAGTATTGGGGTCTCTGCTTTTATTGGGGTTTCTGCACCACATCAGTTTTGAATATATAAAATGTGAAATGAATCAAGGACATCCACTTTGAAATTATTCAATAGATAAAGGGTAAAATAGGGTCTGAAACACAAAGGAGAGACTGGAACTAGGCACTGATGCACTTACCAAGAAAGAGAAAAGAAAATAGCGTCCTGGACAAGCATTCTTTGGGAAACACAATACTAATAATAAGTCAGCAAAAGAGACTAAGAAGGAACCATCAGACGGAAGAAGAAGAGCCAGGAGATGACATTGTCTTGAAAACCTGGAAAAGAAAAAATACCTGGTAAAAATGGGTAGTCAGTTATGTTAAAGTAGATAAAGAATAATAAAGATTAAAGAAAGATCATCAGGATTGGCAGATAAGTGACAGTATCAATACGGCAAGTTTATATTGTATTATAAGTTTCAAAAAATATTTGAGGTGTCTAGAGTGTAGTTGTGATATATGTGTACTTCCAAAGGGGAAAGTTTTTTTTCTAGTTTGTTCCCATCACTGAAATATAATCATTAAAATAGTTACAAACTAAGAAAGAATTCTTGCCTTTAACATGCAACAAAATAGATCATGAAGCTTTCCTTTATTCAGTAATGACACAATGTAATACTTTTTAATTCTTTCCCATAATTAGAATGTTACTGTAGACTACTTTATTAATTAACAATACATATTATGTTTAGTTTGGCAAAGCAGCAGTATTTGCCAAGTGATACATAAATCATAGAATCATAAATTGAGTTGGAAGATACCTAAGGTGTCATCTATCTCTTCTTTCTCCCCCATCCTCCTCTTTTTTTTTTAAATAGATGAGGAAACTGAGGCCCAAAGAAGTTAAGTGAGTTGCCACATCTAATAAGGCAAGAAATAGCAGAAATATGAATGCCCAGATATTTGATGACTTCAGAGCTGGTACTCTTCCCATTTAATTATATTGCTTTCCCATTAGATTATTGAATCTGCATAATCAAAAAGTGAAAATACAACATTTGCTTATGTGTTTCAGTAATGATGTTCACTTGGTATTAAATTAATGTATTATTCATGTTTTTTGCCTTTAAAAAAAAGTCTACTGGGATTATAAAGTTTCCTGTGAAATAAACTATTTACTTTTACTTTGAATTTAAAGTTAATACAGATTGCTTTTTAGCAGATATGATTACATCAACACTTGAGTGTTTAAAACAGAATTCCAAAGGATCAATTTGGGGGACAGCAAGGCAGTGCAATCGACAGAGTTCTAGGTCTGGAGTCAGGAAGACCAAGTTCATATACTGCCTCAATACTTCCTAGCTGTATGACTTTGGGCACTTAACCCATTTGCCTCCATTTCTTCATCTATAAAATGGGCATAATAATATCTACTTCCCCTGGTTGTTGTGAAGATCAAAAGAAATAATAATTATAAGTGCCTTGCACAGGGCCTGGTACATAATAAAATTCTGTGTAAATGTTAGTTATTATTTATTATTTAGAAAAGATTATTTAAACACAGAATATTTATGCCCTCTTTTATTAGAGGATATTTTGATAACTTTTTTTACTAAAAGAAAAAGTTTTGCTATAAAACTATAGTGAGTCACTAAAATTTATTTTGACTTAGTCTATAAAATAGACTAGTTATTTGAGAGAACATGTCCTTACAATAGTTTTTTGTTGTTGTTGTTGTTTTTTGAGGGGAGTGGAGAGTGGAAGGAATTATCAAAGGAAAATAGCTCTATTTGTCCAACCGATGTTCTATTCCCTGGAAGGGATGGTAATGCTGTCCTATACGGTTTCTTTCTGTGTAAAAAAAAAAAAAAAATGATCACTACTAATGGACATCACTGAGACATGAACTTGCCATATCTTCACTTTTTCAGTTAAAATTAATCTCTAAGTTGATTGTTGCAGCTTTTGAATATAGTCTGAAGAGACTTCATTTTTTCTGAAAGCTTATGCTCATTGTTCCACATATGAGAGACTCTTATATGTGGAGACTTTCCACATATTCTCTCTTAATTGTTAATCACTATATAAGAAAACAGAGGATAAGATACCATTTTAAAATAGCTAATCATTAATTTCTTTTCACATCTTGAAATTTCTATTGATAACTTTTCTTTTTATATCAACTTTATTTCTGAATATATTCACCCCTTTCATTTCATAATGAACCATTTGTCACACATAGCCACAACAGAAAAATAGGAAGAATGATAGTTCAGAAAACTAAATGTATCTGACAAATAGCATATACAGTATTCAAAATCTATATGCCTTTACCTCTGCTAAGAAGGGATGGAGGCTCATTTTCCCATTGCTTATTTGGTTACAAACTTGGCCAGTATAACTAAACATTGTTTATCTTGTGAATTAAGATTTTTTTCTTTCTGTTTACATTGTTTTACTTACACACACACACACACACACACACACACCATTTATGGTGCTTTGCTGTTTACTTCATTTTGCATCTGTTAATTTAGATCTTTCCAGTTCTTCATGGCCATTCTTTATTATGTCACAGTAATATTTCATTATATTCATATGCCACAATTTGTTTAGCAGTTCTTATAAATATGTTGTTGTATATAGTATCTTTCTTTCTGCCTTTGATAATAGTGCAGTTCCCTGCACTACCTACACTACCAATAGAGGACTCTCTGGATCAATGAATTGAGGGAATTAGGACAGCAAGTGGTTAACTGTGAGTGACCCACATTTTCTCCATCTTGTGATTCCATTATGGAGTCTCTTTAATTATGGATCTAGTCCAAATTCCATCAAGTGAGAAAAATTTATTCCATTGTAGGAATTGTGGAAAAAACCTTATTGTATTGTTTGAATCTAGATCTAGTTTTGGGAAACTAGACTGCCTGATACTTAGAAACCCTTTACTAAGAACCTGGGTTATTCCGATCTGAAACTTAGTTATGTTAAGGATAAATTCAAGGAGCTTTCTCACAATTGTACATGTCAACTAACTCATATATCTTATCTGAAAACTGGCTTTGTACTAATCAATCAGATATTGTTTTCTTGTTTCTTTGTTTACAGTTGGGAGAAGTCAAACACTTCTTTTCCTTATTTTAGGGAATTTGTTCACTCTCCCCCTCCCAATATGTAAAGTCTCTAACTTTTCCTCCAATTAGAAATCATTGTTTTAGATATTTTAATATCTCCCCCTCTATTTAGAGACCAGCCCTAGACTGAGGAAGGGACCTAATCCCAATTTGTTAGATAAGTGGGCATTGCTTAAAAGATCAAAGTATTCAAAAGATTAACTTTTATTTCCTCAGTTGTTTCATCTTTCACCAACTAACTTTTATTTCCTCAGTTTTTTCATCTTTCACCAACTATGAGGTGTTTTTATTTTAGTCATTTTCTTAGCACAATTCGAGATGTCTAGAATGTTAAGCTTCATTACTCCACCATTAATGTGTCACTGTGCCTATCGTTCTATTGTCTTTCCAGAACTGACTGTTCTCAACATTTTCTGGCTATAAATTGGAACCTTGTGATGGTTTAGATGTGCATTTTTCTTATTATTGGTAATTTGGAGCAATCTTTCATATAGCTGCCCGTACCTTGCAGTTAACTTATGAGAAGTGTTTGTTAATATCTTTTTGCCAGTTATTAATTAGGGGAATTACTTTTGGCCTTAACTCTCATCTCTTAACTCTGTGGTTCCTAGATATCAGACCTTTTTTGGAGATAGAAATTAAAAGTTTTTTTTCTCCAATTGAAAGATTCTCCCTTGTCCTGGTTGTTTTGAGGTTGTTGTTGCCAGTTTTGTTATTTACATTGTCGTTTGACACATACTGACCCTTATTGATACAAATTTATTTTACTTAACCTTGTTCATTTTTCACAGTTAGAGGACTTTTAATTTGTACCTTCCTAACAAACTCACTGTCCCACTCTCCACATCAGCGTTTCCATATTTTTTCATATCAAATCCACCATGGTTCCCCTCTCTCCCACCTTGCCCACTGAGAATTTCACTCTGTATTTTACTGAATAAATCGAGGTTCTTCATTGAGTACTTAGTCCCTCTTCTTTCCTCTAACTTATTTCACAGATGCTTTTTGCCACTTCTACCAGTATCTTTTTCTCTACCCATCTCACATAAAAAGATGGCTCTCCCTCTCTAATTTCACAGGCACCATCATCCCTCCATTCACTCAGGCTTGAAAACAACTACTCTTCATTCAGCTACCCATGTATAATATGTGGCTGGGGCATGTTGATTTTAGCTACCCATGTATAATATGCGGCTGGGGCATGTTGATTTGACCTTCATATCATCTTTCAGAATCCTCTGATTCTTTCTGTCCTGGTTCAGGGGTTCATTACCTCATTCCTGAACTCTTGGGAAATATGTTGTAGACAAGATTTTTGTTTGGATATCAGACTACGTCAGTAGCTTCTCAAGTCCTATCCAACATTGAAATTCTATGATTCTTTGATTTGGGGGAGCAAATGCAAACAGTATTCTTACTTGGTAACACAGAGATATTTTATTATAGAAGTAATAATAGTACTTATATAGCACTTGAAAATTTGAAAAGCACTTTATAAGTGTTACCTTATTTTATCCTCCAGCCATCTAGCTGAATTGAAAGTTTTTTGTTTTGTTTTTGTTAAAAGAAAATTACTTGTAATTTCATTGTACTTAGGATAATAAATCAGGAAAAAGATATTTCTGAGATTCTAAAGTAGCCTACTGTAAGAATAACATAAAAACATAACTAATTTGTAATTTTTTCTGACTTTTTTGCAACTTGTTTATTCTCAAACCTGACACATTTTTAGGCTGTTCCTTTTATTCTCTGCTGATATTTATAGAAATAACTTAATTTTATCATCCTGTCAGTTCAGTAAATATGTTTTTTAAATGTGTTACACCACATATTTTACTTATCCTTAAAGTAAGTGTGTTTTTGTTTTTTAATTAAGTGTTTCCCATTTTGGTTTCATTCCTAAAGGTTGTGAAGATGAGAAAAGAAGTGAAGAGGACTCGAGTTTTGGTTATTCGTAGACTTACCAGGCATCTTGCCAAACTGAAGTCAAAAAAGTTAGTCATTTTATTAATAATTATGTACCAACTAGTCACAAATCAAGAATTGTGTTTATCCATTGTTTATACTATTTGAGAGGGGGGGACTGTAGACTGTTGATAAGAATTTCAGCAGCTAAATTCTATAGGGAAAATAATTGTTACTCTAAGTGTGTTTTGTGAACTTATTCTCTTGCGTTTGAGATCAAATAAGTAATTTCTTTGTGAATTCTTCTAGTTAAAATTTTCCTTTAAGTGACTACAAATACTATGTCCCCTATGGAAAAGAAATAAAACCTTTTTTCCCCCCTAGCTAAAGATTTGTAAATTTTTCTTGAAAGTTATTTCCTTTTATAACAAGTAACTTTGATATTGTAGTTTTTTAAAGTTCAGGTATTCTGATTTGCTTTGAATATAATTATCTTCAACTATTGTGGGATAATATTTCTTGGAAATTAGGACTGAACATTGAACTTATAGGAAATAGGGGATTAGCTTTCTATGACTACCAAAAACGGTTATCTTTTGCTATAGATTGCTGAAAATACACTTTTCTGCATACAATTCTTTATAACAAACCATGAATTCTGATATGTCCTTTGTCCAACATACTAACCATGAAATAAGTCTAACCCACAAAATGCAGTACATAAAATAAAATTGGCAACATGCAAAATATTTTTCTCACTTGTAAATCCTAGAATTTTGTGACCTTTTGTGCTAACATCCCAATTAAAAAATTGACTTCAGACAACATTCACTTGAAATATATAGCTCCATAAATACAAGCAAGCAAATAAAATTCTTAAATTTAAAACATTTTTTAACTTGAATCTTACCTTCCACTGTATCAAATGGAAGTGTAAGAGTGTTATATTGTATATTATAATGCTAAAAACCTCTCTACCTTGGCTGCCCTCTGAAAACCAAGAAAGAGGTTGCTGGGATTTTTGTCACTCAGCCAGCACCCCAGCATGGTCTGTTCCATGTTCTCCCATCTTTAACTCCTTTTAAAGAGTGGTCTAGTAGACCTGCGGTAGAGCCATTGCTTACCAAAACCTTCCAAAGAAGAGTTTCCTTCCCCTCCTTGCTAAACACCCCAGGATGATCCTTCTTTTCTTCTTTCCCAAAATAGTGAAGCGTTTGACTTCAGGCTAAGTTCAGAGGAGCCCCTGGAGGCAGCCTAGTTTTGCCTCTTACAACTTCCACATTTGAAGCCTCCTCATCATACTTAGATAGTCTGCTTTTACTACACATAGCCAAAAATGTGGTAGATTGTCAAAGTGAAAGTGAAAATATAGATTACCAATAAAGTCATGGGAATGCTTGAAGTTTTGACTGTTGAAGATCGACTGTGGTTTCATTTTTTAAAAATTAGATTTGTTTCAAATTTAAAACATTTAATAACAATTCTGTGTGCATTAAATGTTGTTTTCAGAGAATTTGCAGAAGTAGGATCTCACTTGATTTGCTATTTTTCATTTTGTTGCCAAAAAGTTTTATCATTGTCACTAGTTTTAGGAAAAATTACATTCATGGTGTTTTACGTAACTTCTCCCACATTAGGCTTACTTTTTTTTTTCTTTATTACTTCTCCATATCTTCCTTCAATTTTTATGTATTTTTTCTCCCATAAGAAGCATGGCCTAATGATATTTCATTTTTCTGTAGTTTTTAAGGTATATCAGAGCACTTTATTTACAAGAACTCCCAAGAGATGAAGTATGCAAATGTAATACCCATTTTATCTACAAGGAAACTGTTTTTCAAGTATTTCAGAAATATAAAAGGAAAAATTTCAACAAAAAAAATGGGAGAGATTACATATACTTGAAATCCTTATTTACCAATTAAGGAAGTTTACTAAAAGCATTTTCAGAATACAAATAGAAGAGGTATTTTTTTTCCTTTTTTTTTTTTAAATGTCCATATTTTTATAAGAAGATTTAATAGGGGATTCTTCCATTAAGAAAGTTAGAGAACGTGAACATAGAAAGTAGGCCCTCTGCAAGTGATTAAATTAATCATTGTATTTAAATGTTCTTCAGTAGTCATTCCAATAATTAATCTTCTTTTATGTTTTTCCATTAATGTTTGATATTTATTGTTATTTAAACTTTTAACAGAATTTTCTATATGCTAGTAAATATATATATATATCTGTAATGGATGGCTTATTTTATTAAAATAAATATTTTATTAAAATAATGTGTTTTCTACAGGGGTACTGAAGATATATTATCAAAAAATCAAAGACGAATACAACGATTACTTGAGGAAATACATGCCATGAAGGTAATAATATGTATTGATTTTGCAACTTTGGTTTTTTCCTCCCTGTGGTATTAACTAATTTAGAAATTTCATAAATGTTTCTAGAGTCTTCACCAAAATATTGCAAATCAGCTTAACTAAAAAACATACACATGGAAATTATAAAACATTTTAAGATTTCATTTTTCAATATTTTTTGCTAAGTCTCCAAGATTGTTGGAATAGTTTGAGTTGTGATCTGCTGAACTAAGCATATTGTGCCAGTTTTCTTTTATTGTCCTGACTCAGTTTCCCCAAATTGGTTCTGCCTCAGTTTCCCTGATTGGTCCTAACTCAATTTCTTTAATTGTTCTGCCTTAGTACCCTTAGTTGCAAACCCCCCCATCCAGTTCATGAAGACTGATATAACTCAGGACTATTTGCTCTAAGGTTATAAATTGTCAATGTGTCAACTCAGAAAGGGGAACTCCAGACTTTGTGTCTATAGTCAGACACTTTCTTAACTCCCAGTTTGTTAGAATTTGTGGTCCTACCCCCCCAACCTGTTGGAACCAGATATATGGTTCCCGGTTGAAGATTCCCACTCACCAGAGTCTGACCTCCACCCCCCTGCCTTTGTTTAGCTACTGTGTGCAAATATGCCATTAGGATCTCACATGGGCTGCTGGATGCTGGCTGGGTGCTGGCTGGATGCTGGATTCTTGGAGATGATAGTCTCATTCAGCCCTGGGACCAAACCATGGATCCATTCAGTCCCAGTAAATTTCTCCCTTTCAAAAAAATATTAAAAACTCTCTAGTTTCTCTTGCCTCAGTTTCTCCAACATTACAAGCACACATTTAGTAGCTTCATGCTATGATGTTGTGCTACGGTCAGTACTAGTACAAAAATTGATGTAAGCAGGTTATTTAGCATAGTAATGCTGGTTTTTAACATCATACTTTATTCACAACTAGCTCAGTAAATGTCTGGGTGGTGACATCAGTTTTTCAATTCAGTTCTGTAGTCAATAGAAGTTCTAATGTCCTAGCAAGAATTCTATCTACCCCTTGTGCCCTCAGTCGTACTTTTCACTGGCATAAAGAACTCTCATTCTTTAAGTTGTAGAACTCTCATTTTCTAAATAACATACCATCAAATGTCTAGGAAACTTTCATTACAAACTTAAACCAACATTTGGAGGCAGCAATTATCTTAATTATGAGGTATATTTTGTATACATAGATGAATATTGCATAGTACTTTGGGCTGAGATATGGTAAAACAGTTACGAAATAAAAACTGTAAATGTAGCAAAGGAAATAGTGAATATCATGCATTAGAAAGAAGTAAAGTTTTATTGTTTATTTGTTTTTTAATTAAGGCATAGTACTTGATAGTTATTCCCAAAATATTTGAAATACTTCTTTGATTAACCATTGAAGTAAAATTACTTAACATACGTGTTCCCTAGTTTTAATTGGTCTGTTGTTTTTTATTGTATATAACATTTTACTCATTAATCTTAGTGGATTAAAATAGAGTCTCTGAATATAGCAGTAAAGAGGTGTGTGTGTGTGTGTGTGTGTGTGTGTGTGTGTGTGTGTGTGTGTGTGTCTTTTAAACCAACATTCTAACCAACTTGCTTGCCTTTCTATAACTTAACTCTGTAATTTCTACTGGATAGTCATTTTCATAGTTTTAAATTATTCAGTGGCTTTGAAATACTATATAATTGCTACGTTTATTTTACTTGGAAAGAGTGCAATGTGTTGAATATGGACAGATTTGGGAATGAAAGATACTATGAGTAATACAGACTTTCCTATGTGACAGCTATTTTCATTTACATAGAGAATTTTCAGTGCTTATAAATTTGTATTCATAGATTGAGTACATCATACCTTTTTATTATCAGAGATAAGTTAGATTTTGTGGTAATTTAAGTTTCTAAGATGTTCATGTAAACTTATTCATTTATATATTACTATAAATTTTGTTTAATTTTTTGTATCTGGTAGCTAAGCTTTTAAAGACTTATAAAATTCTGCTTCCTGAGAGTCTCCAGTTCATTACAGGTGGAGTGCCATAACTTTATTACAACATGCCTGTGTAATAAGTTCAGTTGTCTTGACTCATCTTTTTTTTTAGGCTTTTTTTGAAAATTGGATTAAGCTGAACAAAAACAGTGAAAAAAAACAAACACTCTGGGCAGTTAATTCTTGAGTGTAAAGTATCGGTCCTCAGATACTTATTTTGAAAATTGATGATTTTCTCTTAAAAGAAAATCAATACTAAGAGCAGTTTTCGACACTGAAAAATCTCTTCTCAAGGATATGTCTATTATGTATTAAAAATGAGAGTATCAAAGAAATAGGACAATGCAGAAAGCACACCATTTCAATTAAATTTACTGAAAGATTTCTACCCATCCCCCGTTCTAGAAGAATTTTTTCCTTGGCTCAAACTATATTTTGATTTATTGTCTTGTTTGTGGAATACCAGCCTGCATTTGGTTTCTATGATAATAGGATATTTTATTGCATTATAACTTTTTTAATGAAGATTTAAGATATTTTTAGAAATGAAAGTGCCCATTTTTTTATCCAAAAAAAATACTAATTTTTATATCATAAAATCATAATGTTCCAATTTTATAGACTTTATTAATATGAGAAATCCTGCCTTTATTGTCCTTTTGAATTGAACCAACACTTGTAGCATGAGGATATTGAATATGTTATGATTTATGAAACTTTCTGATACTATTGGAAGTTACTTATAGAGTCCCAACAGTTTAATACTCCAATTTTATATATGGGTGATGGTTGAGTGTAGGTTTAAATACTCCATATTTGCAGGAAATCTTTCATAGATCTTTTAATGCTCCACTAGAGAGGCATCTGAAATTTTGCAATCTACAATATGTAGATAAGATTCTTCTCCGGTTTCATTAGCATTAACTATGAATTTTGAACAAAAATTTAGTAAGTAATATATTTCTGGATGGTTTGTGAATGATGTACCTCTCTCCAAAGTATAATTTTTTTCATTTTTACCTTTATGCTGTTTAGCTGGGAATGAAGAATTCTCTATTTCTTGTTCAGAATTGACTTAAAATACAACAAAAACTGACTTAACTGCTCCCTTTGAAGTAATGTAATAAAAACTTTACAGGTCCATAACAAAGTTACTTAGAGGGCTTTCTTTAAAACCACTGCCAACAAGTTTTGATATAACCCTGTTTTCTTCTTTGGTCTTGTTTTGCTCTTTTCCCAGTTGCAATGATAAAAAAAAAAAGAGCTTATCAGGCTTTAGCTTTTGCCAAGAGAAAAGGTTTGAGTTGATAGGGATTTTATTAAAAAGAATTTATGGAAGAATCAGCCTTTAGAGAATGGTAAAGACCTGGAATTAACTTTTTACTGCTTCTCCATTCTTTACATACTTCTTTATTCCTTTTCTAATGTGGAGGAAGAGGAATATTCCCTTTGTTATTGAGATTTGATCACCTGCCTGCTGGTACTTCCAAGCATAGCAATATATTTTCCTATTCTCTGCTTCTGTTAAGTGAAGCAAATAGCAAATAACTTATATAAAGCAGTCACATATTGGCAACCTGTTCTTTCTCCTGCTTAATCTACTATAATGGAAAGGTCATTCCACTCCCTAATAATCTCTCCTCTAAATAATTTCTAATGCTGCACTTTGAATTTTGTATTTGCCATGATTTCACCAGCTCTATCCTGAGATGTTGTAAGATCCAAATTATATAACTGGATGTAAAGCATTTTGCAAACTCTAATGGGCTATATAAATGCCGGTTATTATTTTTAGCCTGCTGTCACCAGCCTTCCATTCTGGTGAGGACTTTATTCCTTGAGCATTTTACTGCACTTCTACTGAGCTTAGACAGTGTTTCTAGAGCAACAGAGTGATGTGCTGATAAATGTTGAGGGAAGGGAAGAGGCAAGTACACATACTTTTAAATGCATTATTAATACTTTGTAAGTCTAGAAAATCAATGAAATGACCAATTAGGCCCTTATTTGTAGTGATTGCTCATTTCTGAGGTATAAATGCTCACTCTGAAAGTTTAATAATAGACTCTAAGTAAGTAGCTTAATGCTAGTTGAAGTTCATCCTCTCCACATTCATTAATCTGAAACAATTATCACGACTCATTAAGAAAACATAATGATTCTGCTAAAAATCTGTTTTCTCCTTAACCTCAAAACATTGTTTTACTCTGGAAAAAAAAGGGAGAAAGCAAAAAATGACCATGTGTGTCCAATGTGCTAGATGCCATGCAGAATACATGTGCTGTAGAAGGAAGAATTGTCCCAAATTCATAGTAAACAAATCCAAGAGCCAGCAGTCATCTGGGATCTCAGCTGAACCAAGTTTGAGTAGTAAGAAGGGTAAACTAGAAAGCTCTCTAGTTTAATCATCTAATATAATATCTTAAGTAATACTGAAACTTAGTGCCATAAAAGTGACAGGGAATGTGTTTTTAGAAGTATATTTATTTTCAGAAGGTTCCCAAAATGGAAATAACAGAATTATCAATATATATTAAGATTTTTTTATGTGATAGAATCCAGGAATTAAAGGAATAATTTAGTGAGTAGATTGTTTGGGCAGAGCTATCATAGGGAGAAACAGAAGCCATATTATTCGATTTAACAAATAATAAGCACCTCATGCAAAGGAAAAATAAGGGAATCTTGTCCTAAGGAATCTTTCATTTATGCCAAGATATAGGAAGGATATAGATAACAACTTATAAACTCATTTGACTGGAATAATGTGTAAAAGAGATTGATATAAAATAATGCTAAAAAGATAGGTGGAACTAGTTTGTGGAGAGCTTTAAATGCCAGGTTAAGGCAAAAGGGAGTCACTGAATATGTTTGAGAAAGGGAAGTGATATAGATCTCTGGGGAAATTCACTTTGATAATTGGTTATGTGTAGGAAGAATTGGAAATGCAAGATACTAGAAGCAGGAAAGCCAATTTGAAAGTTACTGCAATATCGTTGGCAGGAATTTGTAGCTTTGAGCATAGTTTAATAAACTGAGAAAATATGGAGTAGACTAGCAGCAAGAATGAAAAAAAATTTAAACATTATTTAGCATTTTAGTGTAGGTAAAACACTGTGTTGAGTATATTGGAAAAGTGAGCCAGCCCTTGCTCTTAAGAGGCTTAAATTCTAATAGCTAGATAGCACCTATGGAAAGATTTAATTACAAGTCAGATTGAAAGTTATCATGATCCTTGAGTTTTAGTGGCAAAGCAAATGATAATATCTTTTCTTTAAAGTAATTCCCAGTGATAAAATATGTGTCAGATAGTCAACAAATATTCAAAGAAATCACTTTGGTGGTTTCTTTTCTGGGTCTTCAGTAGCTGTGGCTATAGTCCTTAAAGGAACAATTGTTAGGCTGTACTGCCACAGGGTGCACTAGTCTGGAAGCATTATCATTATCAAAGCTCTTGGATCCTAGAGCTGTCTCCCTAGAGACAGCTAGAAGGTCCTAGAGTGTCTCCTTTCAATTTGAGGGAAAATACTAGATAAAGTGGTAGTATTTAGATTTACTGGGCATGTGCTCCTCACAGCCTTAGAGTGCTTTACTGCTTCAGCTCTTCTTCCTTGCCTGCCTTGTGAGTGCAGTTGTTTGGCATTTAGTGAAAAAGGTAGCTCGTTCTCTATAGGATTACTTTTCTGAATGAAGGCTTTGAATTCCGGGTTCTAAGTAGGAAAAGTGAGAGTTGCCATAATCAGGGTTTTTGGCACAAGTTAAGTCCTATTGAATCACAGTTAGTTGTTGCTGGTAGTGGTGAGGAAGATGAGTCCCTTCTCCATAATGATTTTTCCCTTCAGTGATGGCTTTAGAAGGCATTGCTATTTTCAAGACCTCTAAAGGGGTCTTGGACGTCTCCACTGGGCTCTGAGGGTACATGGTGGCTAAGGTAGTGGTGGGTATTTTGACATATCTGGCCCATGCTCTTAATCAGAAGAATAAAGAATAGGAGGTAAAAGAAATGGTAAATGAATTTAATTGGAAACTGAGAGAGGAATTTCAAAGTTCTATATATACTGTATATAGCAGCACAATTAGAGATTACAGGATGATTTAAAAGATATGACTGTCTTTGGGGGGTGGCAGAGATGTAATGAATTAAAGGTGCGGATTTTGAGTGTTGAGGAAATTTGTAAATTGGAAGGTTAGAGCGAGGGGTCAGAAATGAATATTGAAGTTTCCAAGTCTGGTTACAAAAACTATGGTTCAGGTGCTTATTTTCTTGAGAAAAAAAAAAGTAGGGGTCCAGTGGATGGTTTTAGTAAGATCTGAATCAGATGACATAGATGAATAAAATGAACCTCAGAGGAGAGATGATTCAATGATAGTAGCAGCTAGAAAGAAAGAATATACCTCTTATTGGCCCCATCTATAACAGATGATTAGAGAGCTGACCAGGAATGTAAGGGAGCCAAGTTTCTGTGAGCTTGAAAAAGAGATCTAGAGCAAAGAAAAGTTTGCTTGCAATAGACTAAGGTTTCAGAGATCATGATAGCTTTTTTGTTGTCAGTCCTTTCAGTTGTGTCCAATTCTTCATGACCCCATTTGGAGCTTTATTGGCAAAGATACCAAAGAGATTTGCCATTTCCTTAACTTCATATTACAGGTTAGGAAACTGAGGCAGAGAGGGTTCTGTCACACAGAGTCACAGAGCTATTAAGTATCTAAGACCAGATTTGAACTGGATCTTTCATTGTGTCACCTTGCAACCCCATTGGGTAAATTAGTGACTTGATAAGGTCAAAGTAGATGGGAACTGGCAAGTGGGAAGTAGAAACAGGTGAAAATGTTTTTCTCCTTGACAGTTATTGTCTCTTAATCACAAGGGTAAAGGGAGGACAAAGTAGGAGTATGTTGGTGGGTAGAGAATTGTGGGGCTCCCAGTTACCAAGGAAGAAAGGAGATTGGTTTTCTGAGAGAGTAAATACTGGACAGTAAGTAACAGCCAGCTAGGTAGCATAGTGGCAAATGTTGGACTTTGAATTAGGAAGATCTGAGTTCAAATTTTACCTCAGATACTGAATAGTTGTGTAACCCTAGGCACATCACTTAACCCTGTTTGCTTCAATTTCTTCATTTGTAAAATGATCTATAGAAAGAAATGGCATACCACTCCAGCATGTTTGCCAAGGAAATCCCAAGTGGTGTCATAAAGAGCTGGATGATTGAAATGACTAAACAGCAACAAAATATTGGATATCACAGATCTCTGATGATTTTATTCTCCAAAAATCTAAGTCTTCACGTGCTTCTGGGTACCTGAAGCTTGGGACTACTGGTGTTTCTGTGATTAGCAGTAGAGATTTTTGGTTTTGTTGTTGTTGTTATTGTTATCAGAGAATACTTTAGACTGAAAGAATCAAAGAGAAAATAAAATAAAAAAAGATTGAGAAATGATAGATCACAAGCTTAGAATGGGAACTTCAATTATCCATTTTTTGGAGATTCTCATTCTCCTCTCTCCTACAGAGCAGCAGACTAGTTAATAATGTCTTGGTTTGCCTTATTTATCAATTAAAAAGTATTTAATTTATCAATTAAAAAGTAGAAGAACCAACAGTGGGAACTTTTTTCTTACTAAAGGTTCTTACTAAAAGGTACTGATTGTTAAGATTGTTTCAAACTATAAAGGAAAGTGTCCACATTGTCTTAGAATTTATTATAGGGATAGGAATAGAGATTAGACCTGTGATTTAATTGGAAAAGCGAACTCACAGGTGAGAAAACTTTCTAGGATACAATATAGAAAAAAAAATTAATCATTCACCAAAATAAAATTGGATACAATCTGAATTTTATTCTGAATTTGAAGAGACAGATTTTGAAAGGTTTAAAGAAAGATTAAGAAGGATGCTATGGATTAAAATTCATCAGAGATATCACAAAAATAAAATGAAGACTCAAAACGAACCATTTAATTGAGAAGGGAAGGAAGAGTTGCCTAAAAAGAATTTTTCAGTATGTGGGAACAAATCAGTAACTTACATTTTACAAACATATTTTTTTAAATTTCAAAGGGAGATTATAATAGTAGTTTTGTTTCTATTTAATTAAATTTGACATTTACTTGACAAGAAACTGGAAACTGAATGACTATCCATCAGTAGGAGAATGGCTGAATAAATTATAGTATATGAATGTTTTGGAATATTATTGCAGTGTAAGAAACAACCAGCAGGATGATTTCAGAGAGGCCTGGAGAGACCTACATGAACTGATGCTAAGTGAAATGAGCAGATCCGGGAGATCACTGTACACAGCAAAAAGATTATACAATGATCGTTTCTGATGGATTTGGCTCTCGTTCCACAATGAGATAATTCAAACCAGTTCCAGTTGTCAGCGGCCTAATTCCTAGTCAGGGAACCAAATGATGAGATTTGACTCCCCTCGATTCAGTCACGGAGCCAAATGATGAGGTTTATTATTTCCATTGGGAAGTCAGCCTTTGCTAGAAAGACTGAATTCCTCAGTGGCAGGTCCTGACAGAGAAATAAAGTAAAGATGTTGAAGAATTATCCACGGATATGTTTTGAAAGATAAAAAGCTTTAATAAAAAAAGGAAAAAAAATTGACATCTACTTTTTAAAAAACAAGAAATGTTTAATAAGTTCAGAATGTCAAATATTCCACCTTGTTCTGCACATCTTAAAATGTTCATTGATGATTTAGTTTGAAATAAAAGCAATTTTAAAAGATATAAATGTGAATGAATAAAGTGTCCCTTAAAAATTCAGAGTGAGGTGAATCAGCATCAAAACAGGGTTTGGGCTGGGCCCAACTCTGGCCAGTTCTCTAATAGTTCCCAATAGTTCCCCAATAGACTAAACACTTTTAAGTCACTCAACAATTAACAACAAAAGCTGTATTTGGTCATATGAAGAGAAAGCTATTCAGCAAGGATAAGAATTCAGGGATTCCTTGAGTTGATTCTTCACAGCTCCTTTGCCCATATTATCCATTGGGATCCATCACCCAAGCCTCAGAGTGCCCCCTGGAGCTTTCTGAGATTGTTTTGTAGGCTATGAGGAAGTGACTTCAATAGTCATGATGAATAGTTCCTGTGCCAGTCAAGTCTCAAGAAATATCTTGATACCATTTAAGGAAAAATTAGCCTAACTTGTCAAGAGAGGGAGGGGTTACGTCACTCCTACCACTGGGTCTTTAGAGTTTTATTTGGGAAAAGGAGCATCATAGATAGAAAATAATAGTCCTGTTGCCCAAGGTGGGTTGTTGGTTGTTTTATGATCATAAAAAGAGAAGGAAGGCATTGCGGCTGAATTTTTATTTTGCTTCTCTTTTCTCTGCCAAGGAGAATTTTAGAGAACAAGAAAACAAAAATAAGGAGTTAAAATCCTAGATAAGTGGGGATATAGGAAGAATACATTCTGCTTCCCTGTTTTGAATTCAAGTCAGCAGGCCAAGAAAACCTGCATCCCAAGATACTAAAATATTGGTAAATGTGATTGTTGCCACTGTCATTGTTGTTTAAAATAACATGGAGAAAGTCAGGAGAACAGGGTTTTAAAAGGAAAAAATATGTTTTTAATTGATAACTCTTGTCTTTATATCACATTAATTTCTAATTCTTTACATATTCATGTATGTATAACATACTCAAATAATTACAAAATACTTAGTACAAGTAGAATGTTTTGTGGGATCCCAGGTGAGAAGGTCACTACTCCTTGGGGTCATTGGCAGTTTGATTGCCACCTAGGATTAAATAGTAATCCTTATGTCATGTTATTCTAGTACTGTTATTGCTGAATCACTCTGGAGAATCAAAGTCTATGAAATTTAAGATTCATCAAACTAGAGTGGATCAGGGAACTTCATTCTTACTAATTCGTAAGAATTATAATTATATTCATCATGTAGTTATATTATGAAAATGGGTTTCTCCCCTTACATATACAGGTTTTGGAGGCAGAACCCACATCTATATAATTTTATTGCCGTGGACCTCAAGGTATATAAACTTTTTCTACTGATCTACAATCATCTTAAAGAGTTGCCTAGGGCCTTGAAAGGTTAAACAATTTAATTTGTATCACATGTAGTACAGGAAAATATATTTTTATTATTATAAGGAATTTTTATTATAAAAACAAAGTACTGCATGTGAAATTTGAGGAGGAGTCCTTTACAGATTTGGTAGTTATTGGAAGACTTCTGACATGAGACACTTATGTGATTATGATATTAGATTTGTACTTGCAAATGAATGTAGTAGGAATCTAGTAGGAAAAGACAGAACTATTTAACCTAAACTGTTGTCATTAAAAGTATCAAGCAAAGCATAAAATAATAAGGATATATGTACTTTCCAGAGGTGTTGATCAGTATTGCCTGATTTTATCTGCAGAATACAAATAGCAGAAACATTTCCTATTTATGGAAAAATATAAAAGGTGTTTCTGTTTGCAGGTGACAACATACATAGAATCTTGGTACACATTAACCCCCATCTCAAAAAGTTCTCCTTTACTCCCATAGAGGAAGAACAGATGGTGTCATGAAATTGGATAGACAACCTATTTACCTTGGATAGTGAGCTGAGGGAGCTATCGATTCTCCAAACTCATATGACCTAGATTCAAGTCACATCTCTAATGCTATTTCTGTGATCCTGATCAAGTCACTTAATTTCTTAATACCCTAGGCAACTCACTAAGCCTCTGTAAGACTTCTGTAAATGGCTATCTTTATATTAATGAAATAACTTATTTTTGGCCTTAATTTCCTCATCTGTTAAAGAAAGAATTGGAAATATAAAACAAATTCCATTTGTCTCAGTCATGCAAATATTATTTGACAAGGTTAGTATGCAGTTTTTGTATTGTTTTACTGAGTTTTCTTTCTTGCTTTTTAAAACAATGTTATATATGATTTCATAATTTAGGGAACCTTTGACACTTATCATAGGCTGTATATGACCCACAAAACTCTGAAATGTTACCCTCACCAGATTAAATTATAAGTGGAAAATATTAAATAAATATTTTAAAAATATAATATAAATAAATAATATTACATTTAAAAACTAAATATGTTATTCACAGGGATTTAAATATGGTTTACTAGCTTCCATTTCTATTGAAATTCCATTGAATTTAACTCCATTGGACTAGATCTTTTTGTACGGTTATTCTTTTTTCATTGAAATTGTAATTACAAGGTACCCTCATTTTTCTTATGGAAAGCCAAAGTGGGTAGACATATCTTTTAGATGTATTATTTTTAGTCATCTCATGGTACCATTCCATACAATAGAAGAGATCATTTATTAAGTACAATAACATCTTAATTAAATCCTGAATTAGTCATCTTTCAGTACTGATGGTACGATGATATTTTATGACTCTTATTGTTATGTGGAAACAGGTTATTTGAATCTTAAAAATTTGCAGAGTGGAACATTATTGTAAGAGCTAATGGCAACATTGTATAATATTCAGAACAGAGCAAACAATCAAGCAAAGTGCTATATTTGACTTAGAATCACCTTTGGGAAAAATTGATTCTCTAATTATTCATAGAAAAGCAAATAAAAGAAAGCAAATATAATGAAAACATGACAACATCTTTTCTAATCCATGTTGTTTTAAAATCACATTTAATGAAATGCTACACTTTGATGTATGATGTCAGGGGTGTAAAGAAAACTTGTTTTTATGATAAAAAATAATTTCATCAAATACATATATGTTGCTTAGATCTGGATCAAAGGATATGGACACCTTTATCATAATTTTCCCACATGTGGGACATATGTCACTTTTTTCACCCTCCCACAAAGAGCCCTAGGAAAATGGCCATAGAAGCTGGAGACCTTCGTACCGCTGTGGGCGAATGTCTTATAATGTCCGGACTAGCTTTCTGGAGGATCTCTGGATGGGCCTTGGTCTTTAGGTGGAGAAAAGTGAAGAAGGCAGGAGAGCCACCATAAGGATGGTCATAAATGGAATCTGGAGTCTCGAGTCTTCTCTGTGTCCATGTCTGAGTCTTCTCTGTATCTGTGTCTGAGACTCCTCTGTGACTATGTTTGAGATCCCTCTTCCTCTCCCTTTTGGGCCATTCCTTTTCCTCTGATGGCCTCCCTCATTCCAGATTCCATCAGAATTGATCTTCACATAATCTTGTTGTTGCCGTGTACAATGATCTCCTGATTCTGTTCATTTCACTTAGCATCATATAGGTCACTCCAGACCTCTCTGAAATCATCCTGCTGGCCGTTAACTTACAGAAAAATAATATTCAACAACATTTATATACCACAATTTATTCAACATTCTCCACTTGATGGGCATTCACTCAAGTTTGGAAACTTTTTGCCACTACAAAAATTGTTATTCATTGTTGAACAAAAGACTCCTTTTCCCAAATCAACACCTTTTTGGGCTTTTTTTTTTTTTTTTTTTTTTTTTTTTTTAAGGAAGGAATTCTTCAAATGTTCAAATTAGCTCAGGTAGAAGGGTGTCAAAATGGTTCCCTATATGATGAACATCTGCTGCCATCTACTGGCCCAATATGTCAATGCAGATAACTTCCCAGAACCAATAGCCATCTGCTTCCATCTACTCAGGTCAGGTATTTATCTTTTTAGCAACTTAACTTGGAAAATCAAGTTTGCATTGCCTTGTGACATGGGGAATTTCTCTCCAAGCCAAAGTCACTTGTTTTTGCTAATTTGGTTTTGATGCTTGGATCTAATTTTTTTTTTTAAGGAGTAAGATGTTCTTTTTTTCTAAATTGCAGTGGAAAGACAATGTATCCTTTTTTAAACTTTTTTTTAAAATATGTGAAATGAAGAAGTTGATAATAAACATGAGTTTTTCAGTTTCATGATAATGAAAAAATAAAAATTAAATACCTCCAGCAGTTTTGATATTATTAAGTCTTTCTACTAGTGAATTAACATTCCAGAAGTTTCCATCTCTCCTTTTCATCTATAAAGTGAGGGGACTAGAGTGAGTGATACCAAAGGCCCTGTCCAGTTCTAAAGAATTCTGTCTTTCATCATTTAGCTATGAGACCATACATAAGTCAAGCAAAGTCTTTATATTTAAAATGACAAACTTCTTTCACTAAATACACAGTGAAATGCTATCCCGTGATGATAGTGGGAACTTTTCTAGTGTTTTCTAGTGTTACTCCACTCTGTTAAAGAGTGGAATAAATTCAACTGTGATGTGACCTCTATCTCTCTGCAGTCATGTTGCAAATAAACTAAATCGTTTTTAATGATAGAGGGCTTTGATTGTTCATTTGACAACACATCTCATAGAAACTGACAATATACTATGTTTTTCCATTTCCATTTTTTTCCTTCTTATACTCACATTTGATATGAAGTAAATTTGCTAGTAAGACATAAATTCTTCCATGATAAAAGATCATTAGAATATGAAATACCAAAATAAATCATCCAGGGTACTTTAACACATTCTTTGACAGCAGAAGGTCCACTTTAAAATTTTACTCACTAAGAAATATGAAATGGAAGTGTCAGTGAAATTAGACATTGGGACCACAAATTTTCACTTATAAATAATGGCCATTTCAAGACCCCTAATAAGAATGGTCATTTGATATTTGAGAGACAATGTTAAGTTCTTCCACAAAGCCAAATGATTGGAATCATACAAAACAGCTGAAAAAAACTACTATTGCTTCTTGTGCAAAATAGCAACTAATATAATAATTTTACTGCATATACTAGATTACTATGCAAAAGGTATAATACTTCAAAAGAATTTTGTGAGGATAATCTTTTGGATTCCATACTTATCAGTTTCAGTAAACAGTATCCCAAATATAGTTAATCCTTGTTAAAACAAATTTTGTTTTTGTAAGAAAAGATGGAATAGTGCAGTGATTCTCAGCTTTTTGTTCTCAGGAGCCTTCTAACTCATAAAATTTACTGCGAATCAGTGTTTGCTGTGCTGGAAATGAAGATGACTTAATATTTTGAAAATAGTTTTGATTTCACCGATCTTCTCTGAAAGGGCCTTAAAAATTCTTAGATCATATTTTGAGAACTGCTAGTTCAGTGATTAAAAAGCCATCATCAGAATCAATAAGATCTGGGTTTAAGTTTCAATAGATATATATTGGTTCTTTCTTGGCAAAAGTGTTCTTACCCTCTCAGTGCTTTAAGCAGTTCTCTGAAGTTTCAGAGAAAATTCCCACCTGAATTGATAAAGGGAGTTTTCTCTTTCAAGGCATTCCCTATGCCATTGAAATTATAGATTCAGTCCACGTTCCTATTCATATCCATCATGTTTTGTTTTTGTTTTTATTTTATTATCATCTACTGAAATAAATATGAAATATAATGAAATACTAAGTATTTGAATATTTTATTAATACATAGTTTCATAAGTGCTCTCAAATAGTCATTGTATATGACTATTTGCTCCTATGATCTGTAACCTAAAACTAATGTATTTTTTCCATTATTTTTTTCTGCCAATTACATCACTTTCAATTATCACTTTTCATTGCTATGGTTATTTCATAGCTGTTTCAAAAAATAATGTTTTAATTGATGCACAAATTATCTGATTCAAGAACTGAGAAGATTGCTGCTTTATATCTTTTCTAGAGAATAAAGTAAGTTGACAAGAATATTTAAAGGAAAAAAAAAGTTAAAATGAAAGCAGAAGAGCTTTCTCATGTTTCAATACCCTGCTACCAGTTTAATTTCACATTAAGACAGGAACATATTACCACTTCCATTGGGAGCAGAATATTCTGATTAATAGCTCTCTTTGTTCAACTTGTGAACTTTAAAAACTATAAACAGGAAATCATTTTGATATTTTATGATAGCAGAGTATACCCTGCTTTTGAGTGTTGCACATGCAACAGCATTCAAAAACAGATCATCACACTGGAATTCGATTTTGCTTATTGGCATGTAGTTTCTTCAACTTCAGTCCAAAACTTAATCAAGTCAAATTCTTAAGAAAACATTAGAGTCTCATTTTAATATGTAAATGGCATGATTTTCATTGTTGTCTATAGGAACAGTTTGTATGTTTTGAGGCTTTTATGATTTATATACTATCTTTTATTAAAGATATAACAGAAATTATTGCAGAAGTTAAATTCATTAGTATGCTTCAATTTTTCCGACTTTTTTTTTTTTTTTTTTTTTGCGTCTACTGTTTCCTACTACTAAACAAAAGCTAAATTCACTTGTTGGCAATGAAGAAAATGCCATTACTACTAACTGAGTCATAACACACACCTAATTTTTGAATGAGAAATTGAAGCTGGAATTACTTAAGCCTACATAAACCTAGTTCAAAGGCCTGTGAATGTGTAAACAAGATTGAAGAGTGGGAGGTAAGGAAGCAGTGTCACATGAGCTTTAAAAAAAAGGTTTGTTTTTTTTTGTTTGTTTGTTTGTGTTTTTTTAAAGTTTTGACATTTTAGAAATTTGAGCTGGAGTCCTTGGCAGGACATTTCCTACCGGCTGTGAAAGCACCAGGAGCCCCAAACTTTTTGACTGCTATTTTCAAAAATTTTGGAAACAACTTTTACTATTGAAATAATGTGCCTCAGAGAAGGCAAACATTACAACATATTTTTTGGAAATAAATAAAGGGAGACAAAAAGCCCTAGGGAAAAGCAGTAAGAATAGTGAGTGTCTGATCTTGCAAAATGTTGCTTCTTTAACTGGAATGTCACCTGAATTGTAAGTTAAATGGGAACATATTTCTCCCTAGACACTTAAACTCTTGAACTCTAGTTTAGCCATATTTCTCATTTTCAGCAAATATTTCATTGATATATTCTTTTAAAATTCATTTTCATTTATATCTTTTTTTCTTTTAGTTCAATTACATTTCACAGTATATTTCTGCCTTTCCAGAAGAGCCATGTAACAGTGAATTTTTATAAAAGGGGAAAAGGGTTTCTTCAATAATAGTCAGCATATAAACATTTAAGCTAAGTTCAAGATTATTTATATAATATTTCACATCCATAATCTTCCACTTCTGGAAAGAAGAAAAAAAGGTCTATTCTCATAGTTCTTTTTTGTAATTAAGATTGGTTGATATAATTGCATAGAATTCAGTTTTTATTGTTTTGTTTGTTGTTATCCTTTCTATTTATATTGTTTCAAGCTGTGTATATTGTTGCCCTGTTTCTCCTTACTTCATTTTGCATTCAATTCACATAAATCTTTCTATATAATTACAAAATGCTCCTTAAAAAAAGAGCAGCAAATATGTATAATATACTCAGTAGTTTGGGCTGTGTCATTACATTTAAAAGATAATATTATCTAAATAAATAAGCAGAAATAAAACCAATAAACTTACCAAGGAGTGGCTTTATACTGTATTATAACATTTTATATATACATTATATATATCATGAAGTTTTATGTGTGTGTGTGTGTGTGTGTGTGTGTGTGTATAGGAGGAATAATAGAGCTACAATTTAAAAGGAAGTAATAAAAAAAGTAGGAATGAAAGATAAATAGTATTTCCAGACCTCAAATTATACCATAAAGCAGCTTGGGCCTGACCCATCAAATCTCGTGTGTTAAGAAAAATTTGCCATATGACAGGAATTGCTGGAAAAACTAGAATGTAATTTGGCAGAAATTAGAATAGACCACATATATATATGCCACACAAGCTCCAAATGGATATGTGACCTGAATATTAAAGGTTATAACATTTAAAAAAAAAAAAAAGGAGAAAAACAAGTCAGTTGCCTTCTACAGTTATGGCTTAGAAATAAATTCTTAACTAAGCAGGGAGGTAGAAGATAAAATGATAATTTCATTTGCAGGAAATTGACACTTGCATGAAGAAAATTAACACAATTGGTACAAGAAGGAAAATGGTTCATTGAGGGAAAAATCTCTGTTAAATGTTTTCATCAGGTTCTAACACAAATATGTTAGATTAAATATATATACACATATATAGATATATGTATACATATTACATATTTTGCATGTGTGTATATATATATATATATATATATATACACACACACATATGTATATGTATATGTGCTTCAAATTTATAATACTCAGAGCCATTCTCCAATAGAAAATTGGGTAAAGAATAAGGAAGAAATCTTATATATGGAAAAAAACTTCTAAATCACTACTAATTAGAAAAATTCATATTAAAACAACTGTAAAGTTCTCTCAACAAAGATAACAATAAATCTTGGAGGGGCATGAGGAAAACATTCTCACTGCAATACTGTTGGTAGATCTGTGAATTGGTGTAACAGTTCTAGAAATTAATTGGAACTATAATCAAAAAGTTTTGTAATTATTTGTTCCAAGGTGAGAGAGTTAGAGAGAAATGAGAAGATGAAGAAAACAAACAGTAAACCCCCCCCCTGCCCTGCCAAAAAAAAGTCCCACAGGAAACACAAAGACACAGCACTTTTTTATTATCATATATAATTTTAATCATATATAGAAATATAGATATATGTGTGTGTACATTCACATGTATGTGTGTGTGTATATATATGTGTGTGTGTGTGTGTGTGTGTATATATATATATATATATTGTTTATATGTATTTTTAAAACTTCAGCTGATTCCGTTTCATAAAATTTTTTGCTTGGAAATTAAATTTAAAGTAAAAGTAAAGTTAAATTTAAAGAAAAAGATTGCAACTAAAATGAGTTATATTTATGACATCCTAGGGAATTGATCGTAACAAATTTTTAATTGACTACTCCTGAAGAATTTTAGAGTTTTTAGCTGATTTGTTATTGTTTTCAGAGATAAATGTCTGATTTTTCAAAAAAGATGTTTTTGCTTTTAAATATTTTGAAATAGGATATATAGAGCCTAACTTCCAAGATCATCAATTTGTTGGATTCTAGGATTGGTGTTAGTAGTAAGACTTCAAGGAAAGTATTTTTTGCATTTTTTGGCACTATTATCAACCATAGTCTTTTTGTATAGATTGGAGCTTTCTTATCATTATTATAGCTCATTTGTATATTTCCCTACTCCTAATCAATTTCACTACTCCTAAATAGTTCCTATCTATTCTATGTCATGTGGAAATCTAATTCAGAGAAGAACCTATTGCTGAATTATGTATGCTCTTTAAAGTTAATTCTGTTTCTGGCTTAAAGTACAGATCCAAAGGAAATCAATTCATTTGAATGTAAGTAAGCTAAATCTTATGATGGCAAGATTTTTCTTGCACCAGTTCTGAAGAATTATAACCTTATTCAATCATTTTAAAATCAATGAAAATGTTGAAACTTGCCCCTTTGGGTTACTATTAACTATGATCATAGCCTAGATTAGGCCAAATTTCTAGTAGTTCAAATACCTAGCACTTTTTTTTAAAAAAGATTTTGATCATGTGATTCACTGTTTCCTCACAGAAAAACATTCTGCAGTTCCATATGCAGTCATTAAGGTGGTTTAAGTTTTTGAAAGGAGAGAGAGGATTGCTCTTTTGTTCTTTTTGTTTTTGTTTTTGTTTTGGCAAGGCAATTGGTGTTAATTGATTTGCCCAGGATTACCCAGTTAGGAAGTATTAAGTGTCTGAGATTGGATTTGAACTCAGGTCTTCCTGACTCCAGGACCAGTGTTCTAGCCACTGTGCCATCCAACTGTCCCAGGGAAGATTTCTCTTAAAAAAAAAAAAAAAAAAAAACCAGGGGTGAGGAGAGGACTTACATCCAGTTTGCACAAGTGGATTATAAATACCATGATCAGATATGTTTGTAGAAAAAAAATTCATATTACATAAAATTTTGTTTTCATATTTCATCTGCTTAATAATGGCAAATGATATAATATGTTTGGTTGTTCATTCTTTGCAGTTATTTCCATAGCTTAAGTTATTGTTCCAAAGCTTCAAAGGCATAAAATAATTGTGTCTCCCCCTTTAAAAAATTTTCAGTAAAACTTTGTCTTTTATTTAGAGCTTGATTGATAGACAGGAGCTTTACATCTCAAGTATGGCTATTTAGTCATGTAGGGACCTCTAAGAGAAAAAAATTTCTCTGATCTAAATGATTCATTAGGATGGCAACATTTGAGAAGTTCTTTGGTTTAGCTTGTTCTGTTTAGACTGCAATTCCTGGAACTTACCTGACATAGCTCTCAAAATATTAAAACAGTCTACAAATGTGGCAAGGAGAACAGTTTCTATATGCCAAAGTAAAGTTTAGATATTTTAAGTGTCTTAAGAAAAGCCTCAGTTAATTTAACCTAGAAGAGACTTGAGAGACATAATTATGGCCTTCATGTATTTTAAGGGCTGTAATATTGTAGTGAAATATTATATATTATATCATATTATGTTATAATCCTTATAATAAGGATTAAATTTAATGTTTTCTATCTTCCAAAGTCAGGACTGGCACCCATGAGTATACTTTTAGGGAGACATCTTTCTTCAGTATGAAAAGGAGCCTCCTTTTGATTAAATCAGGATAAGAACACTGAATCTACCATTTTAGCCTTAGAGGGAACTGGTAAAGAAATGCCCTCTTCCAGTGTCATGCATGTCACTTTATTGTGTCAAAAATGTAAAATATTTCACATTCTTTTTAGGTTGTTGCAGAATTCTCTGTCTATCATATTTGAAAAGATTGAGATCTTCAGTCCTTTGTCGTTGGGTAATAACTTCCATGATGAATTTTCATAGTTATTTGCAGAACCTATTCACATAGGTCATTATTGCTAAGGCTCCCTGCTTCTATTGCTTATATCCCATCATTTCCTAAGTGTTAGAATTCTCCATCAAGCTTCTGGAATTGAGTGAATTTCAGCTTGTCTTCTATGCTGATGATGTCTAGGTCTGAAAATCTTAAATTACTTTTCTGTCTTAACAGTTCTTAAAATGTGTGTTTGTGCTGAATTGTAGATGAATAATAAAATCTTATCTAACTCTAAAATTCTGTGACTCTGTGAAAATAAACTTCATTTCACTTTTTTTTTGTGATTTTTTTTGAACCTTACTATGTTTAGTTTCATTTTATTTTATTGATTTCATATTTTATTTGTATTTCCAGATATGTCTTTTACTGCTTTACCGAGTAATTCAATCTGTGAAACAGAAAGGGAAAAAAAGAAAAATTTTTGAGCTAAACTAACACATACATCAGTGGAGTCTGATAGTGTGTATGTGCATACATATGTGCACATGTGTGCACTAAATATTCTATACTTGTAATTTCTCATTTTTCCAAAGAAGGTTCATTTTTTATTTTCTTCTTTTTTTTTTTTTTTTTTTGTTTTGAAAAATATTTCTATGTTTTTTGTTCTTTAATTTTGTTTTTTATTTCATAGCTTTTTATTTACAAGTTATATGTATGGGTAATTTTACAACATTGACAATTGCCAAACCTTTTGTTCCAATTTTTCCCCTCCTTCCCCCCACCCCCTCCCCTAGATGGCAGGATGACCAGTAGATGTTAAATATATTAGAATATAAATTAGACACAATAAGTATACATGACCAAACTATTATTTTGATGTACAAAAAGAATCGGACTCTGAAATATTGTACAATTAGCCTGTGAAGGAAATCCAAAGTGCAGGCAGGGAAAAATATATAGGGATTGGGAATTCAATGTAATGGTTTTTAGTCATCTCCCAGACTTCTTTCGCTGGGCATAGCTGGTTCAGTTCATTACTGCTCCATTGGAACTGATTTGGTTCATCTCATTGCTGGAGCTGGCCAGGTCCATCAGAATTGATATTCATATAGTATTGTTGTTGAAGTACATTGTTGAAGTTGATCTCCTGGCCCTGCTCATTTCACTCAGTATCAGTTCGTGTAAGTCTCTCCAGGCCTTTCTGAAATCATCCTGTTGGTCATTTCTTACTGAACAATAATATTCCAAAATATTCATATACCACAATTTATTCAGCCATTCTTCAAATGATGGACATATATTCAGTTTCCAGTGTCTGGCCACTAAAAAGAGGGCTGCCACAAACATTCGTGCACATACAGATCCCTTTCCCTTCTTTATGATCTCTTTGGGATATAAGCCCAGTAATAACGCTGCTGGATTAAAGGGTATGCACAGTTTGATAACTTTTTGAGCATAGTTCCAAATTGTTCTCCAGAATGGTTGGATGTATTCACAATTCCACCAACAATGTATAGTGTCCCTGTTTTCCCACATCCCCTCCAAAATTCCGCATTATCTTTCTCTGTCATTCTAGCCAGTCTGACAGGTGTGTAGTGGTATCTCAGAGTTGTCTTAATTTGCATTTCTCTGATTAATAATGACTTGGAGCATTTTTTCATATGACTAGAAATAGTTGCAATTTCTTTGTCTGAGAATTGTCTGTTCATATCCTTTGGTCATTTATCAGTTGGAGAATGTCTTGATTTCTTATAAATTAGTCAATTCTTTATATATTTTGGAAATGAGTCCTTTATCAGAACCTTTGACTATAAAAAATATTTTCCCAGTTGTGAAGAATGTGAAGACCACGTATTTTAAAATCAGCCAGAGTCAGGAATTCAGGTTAGGGGAAAATCGTCAGTCTTTATTTTCAGTGAAGAAAGATTGGAGGTGGAAGGGAATCGGTGATAGCAATGTGTGCAGCTGAGTCAAGAAGCTAGCTAGACCAACAGCCACACGACCAGCAGCTACAAGCATCAAACCCAGGCTCCATCTCTCCCAGCTTCTCTTCCTGTCTCTCTCTGCCTCCACCCACCAAAATCGTCATTTCCTATACAGCACATCAGGACTTGCACAGAGAGTGGGCAGGGACCATTCTTTATCCAATCATGTATATTAATAGAGTATAATACAATTACTATTTAGCCTCATGTGCTTGGGACATCAGTGCATCAACTCAAGCCTCAGCCCATTACACCCAGTTTATTGGTTCCCTTCTAATCTTGTCTGCATTAGTTTGGTTTGTACAAAAAATTTTCAGTTTGATATAATCAAAATTTTCTGTTTTATGATCAGTAATGATCCCTAGTTCTTCTTTGGTCATAAATCCCTTCCTCTTCCACAGGTCTGAGAGGTAAAACTATCCTGTGTTCCTCTAATTTATTTATAATCTCATTCTATATGCCTAGATCATGAACCCATTTTGACCTTATCTTGGTGTGCAGTGTTAAGTGTGGGTCGATTACTAGTTTCCAATTTTCCCAGCGATTTTTGTCAAACAGTAAGTTCTTATCCCAAAAGCTGGGGTCTCTGGGCTTGTCAAACACTAGATTGCTATAGTTATTGACTGTTTTGTCCTTTGAACCTAACCTATTCCACTGATCAACTAATCTGTTCCTTAGCTAGTACCAAATGGTTTTGGTAACTGCTGCTCTGTAATATAATTTTAGATCTGGAACAACTAAGCCAACTTCATTTGATTTTTTTTTTTTTCATTAATTCCCTTGAAATTCTTGACCTTTTGTTTTACCATATGAACTTTGCTGTTATTTTTTCTAGGTCATTAAAACAGTTTTTTGTGAATCTGATTGGTATAGTGCTAAACAAATAGATTAGTTTAGGTAGTATTGTCATCTTTATTATATTTGCTCGCCCTATCCAAGAGCACTTAATATTTTTCCAATTGCTTAGATCAGACTTAATTTGTGTGGAAAGTGTTTTGTAGTTTTGCTCATAAAGTTTCTGATTTTCCCTTGGCAGATAGATTCCTAAGTATTTTATACTATCAGCAGTTACTTTAAATGGAATTTCTCTTTGTAACTCTGACTGTTGGATTTTGTTAGTGATATATAAGAATGCTGATGATTTGCGTGGGTTTATTTTGTATCCGGAAACTTTGTTAAAGTTGTGGATTATTTCTAATAACTTTTTAGTAGAATCTCTGGGGTTCTCTAAGTATACCATCATATCATCAGCAAAGAGTGATAATTTGGTTTCCTCATTGCCTATTCTTATTCCTTTAATCTCTTTCTCAACTCTTATTGCCAAAGCTAGCATTTCTAATACAATATTGAATAGTAACGATGATAGTGGGCAACCTTGTTTCTCTCCTGATCTTATTGGGAATGATTACAGTTTTTCCCCATTACATATGCAGCTTACTGATGGTTTTAAATAGATGCTGCTGATTATTTTAAGGAAAAGTCCATTTATTCCTATACTCTCAAGTGTTAATAGGAATGGATGTTGGATTTTATCAAATGCTTTTTCTGCATCTATTGAGATGATCATATGGTTTTTGTCAATTTGGTTATTAATATGGCCAGTTATACTGATAATTTTCCTAGTATTGAAGCAGCCCTGCCTTCCTGGAATAAATTCTACTTGATCATAGCGTATTATTCTGGGGATGATTTTCTGTAGTCTTTTTGCTAATATCTTATTTAAGATTTTAGCATCAGTATTCATTAGGGAGACTGGTCTATAATTTTCTTTCTCTGTTTTCAGCGTACCTGATTTATTGATCAGTACCATGTCTGTGTCATATAAGGAATTTGTTAGGACTCTTTCATTCCCTGTTTTATCAAATAATTTATATAGCATTGGGGCCAATTGTTCTTTAAATGTTTGGTAGAATTCACCTGTAAATCCATCTGGTCCTGGGGATTTTTTCTTAGAGAGTTGATTAATAGCTGTTATATTTCTTTTTCTGAAATGGGACTATTCAAGCAATTTACTTCCTTCTCTGTTAATCTGGGAAGCCTATATCTTTGGAGGTAGTCATCCATTTCACTTAGGTTATCAAATTTATTGGCATAAAGTTAGGCAAAGTAACTCCTTATTATTTCTCTAATTTCCTCTTCATTGGTGGAAAATTCTCCTTTTTCATTTTTAAGACTACTAATTTCATTTTCCTTCCTTCTTTTTCTAATCAAATTTACCAAAAGTTTATCTGTTTTATTGATTTTTTTCATAAAACCAAATGTTAGTTTTATTTATTAGTTCAAAAGTTTTTTTTTTTTTACTTTCAATATTATTAATTTCTTCTTTCAATTTTAGAATTTCAAATTTAGTATTTGATTGAGGGTTTTTAATTTGGTCTATTTCTAGCTTTTTTTAGTTGCAAGCCCAATTCATTGATCTTCTCTTTCTCTATTTTATTCAAGTAAGCCTCTACAGATACAAAATTTCCTCTTATTACCGCTTTGGCTGCATCCCACATATTTTGGTTTGATGTCTCATCATCATTATCTTGAGTGAAATTATTAATTGCGTCTATAATTTGCTGTTTCACCCAATCATTCTTTAAGATGAGATTATTTAGTTTCCAATTACTTTTTGGTCTATTTATCCCTAACTTTTTATTGAATGTAGTTTTTATTGCATTGTAGTCTGAAAAGAAAGCATTTACTATTTCTACCTTCCTGCATTTAATTTTGAAGTCTTTATGTCCTAATATATGGTCAGTTTTTGAATAGGTTCCATGGACTGCTGAGAAGACAGTATATTCCTTTCTGTCTCCATTCAGTTTTCTCCAAATATCTATCATACCTAATTTTTCTAATATTCTATTTACCTCTTTAATTTCTTTCTTATTTGTTTTGTGGTTTGATTTGTCTAATTCTGAGAGTGAAAGGTTGAAATCTCCCACTTTTACAGTTTTACTGTCTATTTCTTCTTGCAACTCTCAACTCTCTTAACTTCTCCTTTAGGAAGTTGGATGCTATACTACTTGGTGCATATATGTTTGACATTGATATTGCTTTATTGTCTATGCTACCCTTTAGCAAGATATATTTTCTTCCTTATCTCTTTTGATTAGATGAATTTTTGTGTTTGCTTGATCTGAGAAGGATGGCTACCCCTGCTTTTTTGACTGCACCTGAAGTATAATAGATTCTGCATTTCCTGCCATTTTGTTATCCCCAGATTATGCTTTTCTTTTTCTTGCCCCCCCCAACCCTCTTTCCCAGTTTTAAACTTATGCACCCCACTTATATCACGCCACTCACCCTCTTTAGGATCCCTCCCTCCCCCCCCCCCTTTGAATCTCTTCCCTTTTCTTGTACCCTTCCTTTATTACTCTTTTTCTTTTCCCTTTTCCTCTCCCCTTTTTAATGAGGCAAGAGAGGATTTTCTGTAAAACAAGTATGTCAATTATTTTCTCTTTGAGCCAACTCTGATGAGAGCAAGATTCACACAGTGTTCCTCCCCCTCTCTGAGTTCCTTTGGATATGATAAGTTTCCTTTGCATCTTCATGTGATGTAGTTTCCCTCTTTTTATCCCCCCTTTTCCCCTTTCCTGACATTATCTCTTTTCCATTTCTACTTCCCTTTTTTTTTTATGTTACATCAGTAAAATCAAATTATACATGTAGTCTTTTTGTATATCCACAACAGAAATCCAATTTTCAAGAATTCCTTTTACCTTTTCTGCATCTCTTGAGTCCTATGGTTGGAGATAATTTTTTGTTTAGTTCTGGTTTTTTCCTTAGAAACAAATGGAATTCATCTGTTTCATTAAATGTCCATCTTCTTCCCTGGAAGAAAATGCTCAGCTTAGCTGGGTCTTGGCTGTATTCCAAGTTCTTTTGCCTTTCGGAATATCAGATTCCAGGCCCTTCGATCCTTTAGTGTGGAGGCAGCCAGATCTTGGGTGATCCTTATTGTGGCACCTCGGTATTTAAATTGTTTTTTTCTGCCTGCTTGTAATATTTTTTTCCTTAATCTGGTAGTTCTGAAATTTGGCCACTATAATATTCCTTGAGGTTTTAATTTTAGGGTCTTTTTCAGGTGTTTGATGAATTCTTTTGATGCCTATTTTACCTTCTGATTCTATCACCTCTGGACAGGTGTCTTTGATGATTTCTTGTAAAATAGTATCTAGGCTCTTTTTTTCATCATAATTTTCGGAAAGTCCAATAATCCTCAGATCTATTTTCCAAGTATGTTGTTTTTCCGACTAGATATTTCATGGTTTTTTCCAATTTATCATTTTTTTTTTGTTTTGCTTGACTGATTCTTGCTGTCTCAATGAATCATTAGATTCTGTTTGTTCAGTTCTGATTTTTAATGAATTATTTTCTTCATTAGCTTTTTTTTTTTTTTTACTGCTTTCTGTATATATCCAATTGAGTTTTTAAATGAATTGTTTTGCTCTATGGAATTTTTTTTCTATTTCGCTAATTTTTTGTTTTAGTGAATTATTTTCTTTTTCCAATTCAAGATCCTACTTTCTTAAAAGTTCTTTGTCATTTCCAATCCACAAATCTTACTTTCCAGAGATTTTTTTACCTTTTCCAATTCATATTTCAAAGCTTCTCTTTCCTTTCCCCACTTTTCTTCTTTCTTTTTAGAATTTTAATGGTCTCTTCTATGAGAGTGTTATGTTAAAAGAGGACAGGTAACATTCCCCTTTGGGGTATTATCTGGTGACTGTTTGCTATTAGTCTCTTCCGGGTTGCAGACCTGCTCTTTTTCTGTATAGAAGCTATCACTCTCCTTTTCATTTTTTTATTCATTTTTTAAAGCCTTTAGGATATGCCTTCAGGGCAAGGAAGTTTACCAGCTTCCTCTGCAGAGCAGGGAGAGTTCCAAGTGTTCTGAGTGAAAGTTGCCCCCTCCCCCAACCACAGGTGATTTAACACGGGTGATTTAGCCCAGTGGAGAACCACTATGTGGTTTAGTAACTGCCCTAAGACTAGAGACTAAGAAGTGAAAGTGTCACTGCCCCAGGCCAGAGCCCCTTGTGGGGGCAACTGACCAGCAAACAACAGCTCAGACTGGAAGTCTCTGTCAGGAAGCAAATCACCCTGCAAAAGTTCTATTGCCCCAAGCCAAGCCCCCCATTGTGTAGATTAGAGGCTGCCCTGGGCTGTGCCCCCCTACCATGGAGGTTCACAACTGCCCCAAGGAAAAGCCCCGTACTGCAGGTTGGAGCTGTGGACTTGTGTACTGTAATATGTGCTCTAACTTCCGGTTTGGGGTTTCATTCTATCTGCTTCTAGTTCTCCCCTGCCTGTGCTGATCTTCTCCCTAGCCCCTTAGAACAAACCCTTTCTGGCGAGATTTCAGATAATCTTCATCTGGTGAGTTGTTATACTTCTAATTTTTATGAGTTGTAGCAGTCAAGCCCTATATTTGAGACTGGATATAATATTGATAGTGATAAGAGAGGAGCTTAGAAAGTCACGTGTGCCTTCTCCGCCATCTTGGCTCTGCCCCCTTTTTATTTTCTTCTTAAAGAATGCATTCATGATATGCAAGCTTATGGTTTCTTTATAATATATAAGCTAAGCCTTTGAACTTTTGTTTTTCTTGACCGTGGCCATATTTTCCAATGTATTTTTCATCATTTACTCTTGTTCAATCTTTGCATTAGAGTTTATCAATAGTCTAAAAAAAATTGTACTTCTCCATCCCCCCTTTTCACTCAAAAGAATACAAAGGAGCTACATAGGACCTAGAAGCATTTTGGGTTTTTGTTGTTTCATAAATTGCTAGGAGCAATTTTGTTATACAAAAGAATGTATCACTTACTGGTGATGAGCTTTGCAATAATAGTTACGTTGGACATCAAAAGTTTAGACTTAACATTATCATAATCAGTTCGGTATAGAGCCTGTCGTAGCTTTTTGAAAATCAGTGTTTCATGGTGATATGGAATTCAAATTGATTTTCATAGGTAAAAAATTACAAGTGTAGGGGCGAAGCCAAGATGGTGGAGAAGCCACACATAACTTTCTAAGCTCCTCTTATAACCTCATGACCTATTATTAAAATCAGCCTCAAAAATAGCACTTGACTGGTAAAACCCACGAAGATTAGAAGACAATTTACCAGACAAAGATAATCTGGAAGATCACCAGGAAAGGTTTGTCCTGAGGGGCGGGAAAAGACCAGTGCAGGTAGGGATAGAACTAGAAGCTAGCAGATTGAGCAGACCCCGTGGGGGTGGCCTCTATAATTAGAAAATTACAGAGGCGACTCTGGCATAGGTTGATTGCTCTGCCTTGATTGCAAAACAGCAGATCAGCCAAGAAAGTAAAGCCAAAGGTAGATAGTATGTTAAAAAAAGCCAGAACCTAATAGGATCTGGTTATACCCACCCAAAACCGGAAGGGAGGGACTCAGCGCAGATCATAACACAGCTCAGCAGCCACATTCTGCAGTACAGGGTTTGCTCGGGGCAGTTAACTGCATGACGGGGGAGTACAGCTTGGGGCAGCCTCCAATCTGCACAGTGCGGGGCTCGGCTTGGGGTGGTGCGACTGTGCTTCCCTGGGCAGAGACACTTCTAGTCCGGTCCATGTCGGGGCTATTCCCTGGTCAGCTGCTAATATCCACGGCATTGGTGCGCCCCACCCCTCTTTGGCCTGGGATTGTGACACTTTCACTGCCCAGCCTCTAGCCTTAGGGGCAGTCACTAATCCGCACAGTGGGGTATCACTGGCCACTTCCGCAGCTCACCCTGTGCTAACTGGTTAGCACTTCCTGTGGGGAACTTTTTCCCAGAATACTCCCTTACCTCTCTGCTTTTTGCAGCCCATTTAAACCTATCCCTGCTTTGCAGGGGAAGCTGGTAACCTCCTTGCCCTGAAGACAGACCCTACAAGCTTTAAAAAATGAGTTAAAAAATCAAAAGAATCATCAATAGCTTCTATACAGAAAGAGAGCAGGTATGCAATCCCAAGAAGACTAATAGCAAACAATCTCCAGACAATAAATATCTCAAAGGGGAATGTTACCTGGCCCCCATCACATAACGCTCTCCTAGAAGAGAACATTAAAAGTCTTAAAAGAGAGTTAGAAGAAAAATGGGGAAAGGAAAGAGAAGCTATGCAAGAAAGTAACAACTTCCTGAAATGTGAATTGAAAAAAGGTAAAGAATTCCCAAGAAGTACAGGGAAACAGAATTTGTGAATTGGAAAAGGTAAAAAAAAAAAAATTTCAGGAAAGTAGGATTTGTGAATTGGAAAAAGAAAATAACTCACTAAAAAAAAATTGGTGAAATGGAGATAAATTCCACAGAGCAAACAACTCATTTAAAAATTCAATTGGACATATACAAAAAGAAGTAAAAAAAAAGCTAACGAAGAAAATAACTCAATAAAAATCAGTCAAGCAAAACCAAAATAATGAAAAATTAGTAAAAAGCATTAAATGTCAACTTGGAAAAGAGACCGACCTGGAAAATAGATCTAGGAGAGATAATCTGAGGATTATTGGACCTCCGGAAAATTATGATGAAAAAAAGAGTCTAGATACTATTTTACAGAACTGTCCGGATGTAATAGAATCAGAAGGTAAAATAGGCTTTGAAAGAATTCATCGAACACCTTCTGAAAAAGACCCTAAAATAAAAACTCCCAAGGAATATTGTTGCCAAATATCAGAACTATCAGATTAAGGAAAAAAATATTACAAGCAGCCAGTAAAAAACAATTGAAATACCAAGGTGCCACAGTGAGGATCATCCAAGATCTGGCTGCCTCCACATTAAAAGATTGAAGGGCCTGGAATCAATCTCTTATTCCAAAAAGCAAAAGAACTTGAAATGCAGCCAAGAATAAATTACTCAGCCAAGCTAAGCATTTTCTTCTAGGGAAGAAAATGGATATTTAATGGAACAGATGAATTCCATGTGTTTCTAACGAAAAAAACAGAACTAAACAAAAAGTTTGATCTCAAACTATAAGACTCAAGAGAAGCAGAAAAAGGTAAAAGAAACTCTTGAGAACTGTATTTCTGTTGTGGACATACATAAAGACTACATGTATAATTTAATTTTACTGATATAACATAAAAAAGGGGGAAGTAGAAATGGAAAGGGGCTAGTGAAAAGGGAAAGGGGGGATAAAAAGAGGGAAACTACTTCCCACAAAAAGGCAAAGGAAACCTATCATATCTAAGGGAATTTAGAGAGGGGAAGGAACACTGAATCTTACTCTCATCAAAGTTGGCTCAAGGAGACAATAATTGATGTATTTCTTTTACAGAGAATCTTCTCTCACCTCATTAAAAGGGGGGAGAGGAAAAGGGAAAAGAAAAAGAGTAATAAGGGAAAGGTACAAGAAAGGGGAAGAGATTCAAAGTGGGGAAGAAGGGATCCTAAAGAGGATGAGCAGTGTGATACAAGTGGATCCCCTAAGTTTACAACTGAGAAAGAAGGTTGGGGGTGGGGGCAAGAAAAAGAAAAGCATAATCTGGGGATAACAAGATGGCAGGAAATACAGAATTAGTCATTTTAACCATAAATGTGAATGGGATGAACTCTCCCATAAAGCGGAGGTGGATAGCAGACTGGATCAAAAATCAGAACCCTACAATATGTTGTTTACAGGAAACACATTTAAAGCAGGGAGATACATACAGAGTAAAGGTAAAAGGCTGGAGCAGAATCTGTTATGCTTCAGGTGAAGTCAAAAAAGCAGGGGTAGCCATCCTTATCTCAGATCAAGCAAAAGCAAAAATTGATCTAATTAAAAGATATAAGGAAGGAAATATATCTTGCTAAAGGGTAGCATAGACAATAAAGCAATATCAATAATAAACATATATGCACCAAGTGGTATAGCATCTAACTTTCTAAAGGAGAAGTTAAGAGAGTTGCAAGAAGAAATAGACAGCAAAACTATAATAATGGGAGATCTCAACCTTATACTCTCAGAATTAGATAAATCAAACCACAAAACAAATAAGAAAGAAATTAGAGAGATAAATAAAATATTAGAAAAGTTAGGTGTGATAGATCTTTGGAGACAACTGAATGGTGACAGAAAGGAATATACTTTCTTCTCAGCAGTTCATAGAATCTATACAAAAATTGACCATATATTAGGACATAAAGATCTCAAAATTAAATGCAGGAAGGCAGAAATAGTAAATGCTTTCTTTTCAGACCACGATGCAATAAAAACTACATTCAACAAAAAGTTAGGGATAAATAGACCAGAAAGAAATTGCAAACTAAATAATCTAATCTTAAAGAATGATTGGGTGAAACAACAAATTATAGGCACAATTAATAATTTCCCTCAAGATAAAGACAACTATGAGACATCATACCAGAATTTGTGGGATGCAGCCAATGCGTTAATAAGGGGAAATTTTATATCCTTAGAGGCTTACATGAATAAAATAGAGAAAGAGATCAATGAATTAATTGGGCTTGCAACTTAAAAAGCTAGCAAAAGACCAAATTGAAAACCCCCATTCAATTACTAAACTTGAAATTCTAAAATTAAAAGGAGAAATTAATAATATTGAAAGTAAAAAAGAAAAAGAAACTATTGAACTAATAAATAAAACTAAGTTGGTTTTATGAAAAAACCAATAAAATAGATAAATCTTTGGTAATTCTGATTAGAAAATGAGAGAGGAAAAAATCAAATTAGTAGTCTTAAAAATGAAAAGGAAGAACTTGCCACTAAGGAAGAGGAAATTTGAGCAGTAATTAGTTGTTATTTTGCCCAATTTTATGCCAATAAATTTGATAATCTAAATGAAATGGATGAATACCTTCAAAAATATAGGTTGCCCAAATTAACAGAGGAATAAGTAAATTGGTTAAACAGTCCCATTTTAGAAAAAGAAATAGAACAAACTATTAATCAGCTCCCTAAGAAAAAATCCCCAGGACCAGATGGATTTACATGTGAATTCTACCAAACATTTAAAGAACAATTAATTAAACTATTTGAAAAAATAGGTATTGAAGGAGTCCTACCAAATTCCTTTTGTGACACAAACATAGTACTGATACCTAAACCAAGTAGGTTGAAAACAGAGAAAGAAAATTATAGACCAATCTCCCTAATTAATATTGATGCAAAAATCTTAAATAAAATATTAGCAAAAAGATTACAGAAAATCATCCCCAGGATAATACATCATGAACAAATAGGATTTATATCAGGAATGCAGCGGAGATCATTATATACTTCAACAACGATACTGTATGAGGATATATTCTGATGGAATTGGATTTCTTTGACAAAGAGAAGATCTAACTCAGTTTCAATTGATCAAGGATGGACAGAAGCAGCTACACCCAAAGAAAGAACACTCGGAAATGAATGTAAACTGCTTGCATTTTTGTCTTTCTTTCCCAGATTATTTTTACCTTCTGAATCCAATTCTTCCTGTGCAACAAGAGAACTGTTTGGTTCTGCACATATATATTGTATCTAGGATATACTGTGACATTTTTAACTTGTATAGGACTGCTTGCCATCTGGGGGAGGGGGTGAAGGGGGGAGGGGAGACCTCGGAAGAGAAGTGAGTGCAAGGGATAATGTTGTAAAAAAAAAAATTACCCAGGCATGGGCTCTGTCAATAAAAAGTTATAATAATTATACCAGGAATGCAGGGCTAATTCAATATTAAGAAAACTCAGCATAATTGACTATATCAATAACCAAATTAACAAAAACCACATGATAATCTCAATAGATTCAGGAAAAGCATTTGATAAAATTCAACATCCATTCCTATTAAAAAATGCTTGAGAGTATAGGAATAAATGGACTTTTCCTTAAAATAATCAGTAGCATCTATTTAAAACCATCAGTAAGCATCATATGTAATGGGGATAAACTGCAACCATTCTCAATAAGATCAGGAGTGAAACAAGATTGCTCACTATCATCATTACTATTCAATATTGTATTAGAAATTCTAGCTTTGGCAATAAGACTTGAGAAAGAGATCAAAGGAATTAAGAGTAGGTAATGAGGAAACCAAATTATCATTCTTTGCTGATGATATAATGGTATACTTATAGAACCCCAGAGATTCTACTAAAAAGCTATTAGAAATAATCCTCACCTTTAGCAAAGTTGCAGGATACAAAATAAACCAACATAAGTCATCAGCATTCTTATATATCACTAACAAAATCCAACAGTCAGAGTTACAAAGAGAAATTCCATTTAAAAAAGTAACTACTGATATAGTATAAAATATTTAGGAATCTATCTGCCAAGGGACAATCAGAAACTTTATGAGTAAAACTACAAAACACTTTCCACACAAATTAAGGCTGATCTAATCAATTAGAAAAATATGAAATGCTGTTGGATAGGTCAAGCAAACATAATAAAGATGACAATGCTACCTGAACTAATCTATTTATTTAGTGCTATACCAATCAGACTCCCAAGAAACTATTTTACTAACCTAGAAAAAATAACAAAATTTATCTGGAAGAACAAAATGTCAAGAATTTCAAGGGAACTGATAAAAAAAAAATCAAATGAAGGTGGCCTAGCTGTACCAGATCTAAAACTATATTATAAACCAGTGGTCACCCAAACCATTTGGTATTAGCTAAGAAATAAATTAGTTGATCAGTGGAATAGGTTAGATTCACAGGACAAAATAGTCAATAACTATAACAATCTAGTGTTTGACAAACCCAAAGACCCCAGCTTTTGGTATATAAATTCACTATTTGATAAAAACTGCTGGGAAAATTGGAAACTAGTATAGCCGAAACTAGGCATTGACCTATACTTAAAACCATACACCAAGATAAGGTCAAAATGGGTTCATGATTTAAGCATAAAGAATGAGATTATAAATAAATTAGAATAACATAGGATAATTTACCTCTCAGACCATGGAGGAGGAAGGAATTTGTGACCAAAGAACTAGAGATCATTATTGATCACAAAATAGAAAATTTTGATTATAGTAAGTTAAAAAGATTTTGTACAAACAAAACTAATGCAGACAAGATTAGAAGGGAAGCAATAAACTGGGAAAACATTTTTACAGTCAAAGGTTCTGATAAAGGCCTCATTTCCAAAATATATAGAGAATTGACTCTATAAGAAATCAAGCCGTTCTCCAGTTGATAAATGGTCGAAGGATATGGACAATTCTCAGACAAAGAAATTGAAACTATTTCTAGCCATATGAAAAAATGCTCCAAATCATTATTAATCATAGAAATGCAAATTAAGACAACTCTGAGATACCACAACACACCTGTCAGATTGGCTAGAATGACAGGGAAAGATAATGCAGAATGTTGGAAGGGATGTGGGAAAACAGAGACACTAACACATTGTTGGTGGAATTGTGAATACATCCAGCCATTCTGGAGAGCAATTTGGAACTATGCTCAAAAAGTTATCAAAGTGTGTATACCCTTTGATCCAGCAGTGTTACTGCTGGGCTTATATCCCAAAGAGACTTTAAAGAAGGGAAAGGCCCCTGTATGTGCAAGAATGTTTGTGGCAGCCCTCTTTGTAGTGGGCAGAAACTGGAAACTGAGTAGATACACATCTATTGGAGAATGGCTGAATAAATTGTGGTATATGATTATTATATAATATTATTGTTCAGTAAGAAATGATCAACAGGATCATTTCAGAAAGGCCTGGAGAGACTTATATGAACTGATACTGAACGAAATGAGCAGGATCAGGAGATCATTATAAACTTCAACAACAATACTATGTGATGAGCAATTCTGATGGATGTGGCCCTCTTCAACAATGAGATAAACCAAACCAGTTCCAGTAGAGTAGTAATGAATTGAACCAGCTATACCCAGTGAAAGGACTCTGGGAGGTGACTATGAACCACTACATAGAATTCCCAATCCCTCTATTTTTGTCCGCCCACATTTTTCATATTCTTCACAGGTTAATTGTACACTCTTTGAAAGTCTGATTCTTTTTGTACAGCAAAATAACTGTTTGGACATGTATACTTATATTGTACTTAATTTATACTTTAACATATTTAACATGTATGGGTCAACCTGCCATCTGGGGGAGAGAATTGGGGGAAGGAGGGGAAATATTAGAACAAAAGGTTTGACAATTGTCAGTGCTGTAAAATTACCCATGCATATAACTTGTAAATAAAAAGCTATAATTTAAAAAAAGAAAAGAAAAGAAATTACAAGTCTAGTACATATTGCCTCAGGGACTTCCCACACTCCCAATGTAAGAACAACAATCTGTCTGATTCTAAATAGACCACTACTCAATTCATTACTGGCTGATAATCTTATCATTCCTTTGGGCCATAGATTAGCTTATCAATGATAGAAAGCTGGGTAAAGGAGTCTCCTTTCTCTTAGGACTTTTCTAATTTCTTTTGTAGCTTAGACTGCTTATAATGGCATTACAATTACAATAAACTTTGCCCCTTGACTAAGAAAGGGGTTCATATCTGAAAATTCTTTTGCAGCACCTTGCAACATTGGTTTATGATCCCAAACTTTTGGGGTCCTCTTCCCAACCTCAATAGCAGGTTTTAAGGAACAGAAAGCAGTTTGTTTTGAATGGAAGATAGAATGGACAAAAGAGAATAATGTAAAATAGGCTTAGAAAGGTTGGGACCAGATTATATTTTCTTCTACAGGCACTAATGTGCTTCAAAGGTTTATCGATCAAGAAAATGGTGTGGTCAAACTTGTTGAGTCTTAGGAACTTATTTTGTTAACTACAAAAAAGATGACCGAGTGAAGAAAGTTTGGTTGATTGGAGACTATTTATTAATTGTTCTGGTGAAAAGAAAGACTGAACTAGTGTATTAACTACAAATGGAAAGCAAGCATAGAGATGTTAGCTAATACTAACATGGCTTGGCAGCTTTTTGGAATTTGGGAAGTCAGGGTTATAGATTAGAATTATTTAGAGGTTATTTGGAAGTGACAAGCCTGGGTGACTGAGGGAATGGTAATATCCTAATCAAAAATGAGAAAACTTGGTACCAGTTTTTTGAGAAGGGTTTTTGATTAATGAGTTTGATTTGATAATGTTGAGTGTATGTACTAAAAAAATAACCAACAGATTGAAAAGCACAATATACCTCACCCTCAATTGGTGATCCAGGATTAAAATTCATGAGAGATTATAGCTGATTTTTGCATATCCAGATAATTTAGTATTGGCCATCACAATTTAATGGTCATTTTTCTGGGAGAAATTGTTAAACAATTGTATACTATAACAGCAGTTTTGTTTTAAGAACTTTGAGCAGATAAGTCATTTTAACTATTATAAATACAAAATTAACTATAAAGGACATGAAGATTCTCCCTGCATCCAGAGAAAGAACTGATAAATAGAAATATGTTTAGAATAATTTTACATATATATGCCTATCTTTGTGTAATAGTAGCTATGGAGGAGGGAGGGGGAAATAAATTTACATGACAACTTTATTACATATTTAAAAGGAATAGAAAGTTGTACATAATTTGTACTTTCATATATAATTATCTATGTTATGCTATGTTATGGAAATACTTGTGTTATTCATAAATTTAAAATAAAATATTTTTTTTAAAGAATTCTTTCTGAATTTACTACTTCTTCCTTGCTAACCTAATCCCATTTTGAATGAGGAAATAGTATGAAGTCTGTGTAAGGGTTAAACCCATTTAAATTATTCTATTTGCCCTGCAGAGCCTAGCTATTAAGATTATAGTAAGACTGTTGGGAATTTTGAAGACATGGAAAAGAACATTATGAATGAAATTTATCTATCAATAAAATACCTCCTTAGAGATTAAGAAGCTTAATTTCTTTGTGATTTTTGAAATGAGAAGTGTTTTTAGTGTATAACTTGTGTACAAAAGATTAGTGTTCTAAAACTACCTGGTTAAATATCATTTTTAGTAAGAAAACTCTTGAGTTTGAAAAAAATATCGTCAATCTTTTACTGTCAGCTTAATCATATGAAACATTGATTTCATTCAATATAGTAATGAAATATTCAGTTTTCTATTTATTAATATTGAACTATAAAGTAATCAAAACTTTATTTAGGGAGTTGAAAGGCTCACTTCGTGTCATTTCATTTCAGTGATTTACTCATAAACAGTTTTTAAGTATCTACTTTATGAATTGCAGCATGCTAGTGTACATTTTCGCTCCAGATGCCAATAACTTTGATTGTAATGGATTGTAGGAGAGCAAAATTTTTATGGCCTTAATTCATATGATTGATGAAGTTCAGGAAGTCATGAAGATGAAGTCATCTGGAAAGAATTCACAGGTCAATAATGTGGGAATACTTCAGAGAGAACAATCCATCTATGGCTTAATTAGAAAAGCATCCAGAGTTGCTGTGTTTAAAAAGTTATAAAGAAGTCTTAGTTTCCCTAGGATGATTTCTGCACTTCTTTCTGGGTCCATCAGAATAGTACAGTAATAGATATTAAAGATATATTTGAGTGAAATAGGAAACTGAGGACTTTTCAGAATAATAACCTTGGGTAATTCAAGACTGAGCACCAAGGATCTGTTAATCATTAAGGCTATAGGAAGAAGAGCAAAGATTTACTTTTCCAACAGAAAATATCTTACCTTTACTCAACTGCTTAGATAAGAACCTGACTAATTATTTAATAGCCTGGAGATTTTCCAGAAGCCTTCCAACTATCTCTCTTTGTTAATTGAGAAAACCTGAGGTAATCCAAGTCTCCTTAGTTATTTTAAAAACCTTTAATACCTCTTAATCAGTTACTTACCTCTAAATAAATCTCCTTATTGTGAGGGATTATGTGGTTTCTCATATCATTAACTAAGATAGATTGAACCTATAATCTAAATTTTAGTTTATGAAGATCTGATGGGTTTGGGAAAAATGAAGTTCTTTGTACAAACATTACAATAGAGTGCTCATATCAGCTCAAGCAAGCATTTGCAAACATTGTAACAAGCTGACCACAATAAATTGAGGAAAACACACTTGCAATAAATCAACTAAATCAGCTTAACTAGAATTAACAAGTCTTTGTTACTTCCACTTTAGCAAGCAGTGAAAATTAACTGGATAAAGGGACGAGGTCATGGATTCCTATGACTATTTAATCCCTTCTAACTCTGTAATCAATGACCTCCTTTCTCTCAGACCTCAGTGAGTGGACTACCCACTTCTTTGGAGATTCTAATAAAGCTTCTGATCTTCACTTTGAGAAATCTCTGAGTAGTCATTTTGAGTTAGGGGTTGTGTTACTGTTCCCCACATATTGATACAGCATAAAAGTAAATTTCATTGTGGTTTTTGACATAGAATGATGTGGCACCACATATGTATGTGATTGAAGTATCAAAGTTTACTTTGCCTTTTCCTGATAGAACTCTTATCTGAGTTTCAAATCCAGTAGATGTTTTTTCTTTTTTTTTTTTTTAACTAAAACTATCATTTATATCATTATTTTCATAAAATGCAAAATTTAAATTTGAACCCCAAACTTAAACTTAAAAAATGTAAACTAAAATATAAAATTATAAACTATTTTAAAAATTGGTTGGAGAAATCATATCTTTTATTTGGAAATTCCTTTGGCAATTTTACGAGAAAATAATTTTGTTAAAGTCCCATCTGGTAGATCAGTTTTTTGGGAATGGAATTTTTGTTTTTACTGAAGAGAAACTGTAATGAGATTCCCGGGTACAGAATATATCACAAAGGTTTGGATCATAGAAACTATCTCATGAGTTACTGCTGCTTCAGATTCTTCATTGCAGGAAAATCTTTCTCATGTCTTTTCCAGCCATTTAAGCCAAGAAAATTCCAAGCAACCAGACTTTTCTTGGCCCTTTATTATTCTTGGGAACTTATAGTTAGACCACTTAGAAAAAAATCTAATCCATATTATAACAGTTTGGAAAGTACAAAACCACTTTATATGAACTGAATAAGAAGAATAATCTTACTTGGATACTCTTAAAATATGAACTGTCAATATGTATACAACTTCTAAATAAGTGTTCAATGCTCTCCTTGAAAAATGACATATTATAGCTTTCCATCATAAAGAATTTTGATCCTGACACACTGAGTCATCATTTAGACTATTTGATACTTGATCATTTGAAATGATTGAAACAGAAACTCTTAAGGAATTAGATGAATTTCTCTTCATAGAATTATGGAATATTAGAAGTTTTATACAAATCATTGAGTCCAATCTTCTTGTTTTGCTTTTGAGGAAACAAAAACCTTAAAGAATATTGTGACAGTTCCAAGTGGCAAAACCTGATTTCAAATCTAAATTCTCTGACTTCAACTTCATTGCTCATTTGACTGCATTATATTACCTATAGTTCTGCATCCAAGAGGGTCAGAATCATTCTTTCTGAATCTGATTTAATAATTTAAAAAGAGTTTAGCATTTTAATAACTTTAATAGACATTCACAATATGGTATATTAGGGAAAGAACAACGGACTGTGAGTTGACATCTAATTCTAGACTTGGCCATGCTACCAACTGTGGAGCTTTAATCAGTACCTTAATTTCTCCAGGTTTCAATTTCTTCATTCATAAAATGAGAGTATTGGAGCAGATGATACCTACTTTGCCAACTCTAAAGTTGATTTTAACTTTAAAAATCTTTATTAATTTTTAAAATTTCAATTTCTGAAGGTACATATTAAAAAGTTTGTAAAGATGACCTTTGCCTTTAACCTTTTAAAAGTAGACAAAATAAAAAATAAAAAAGTTCTATCATAGTATTATATATTGATACAATATAGAAAGAAAAAGTATATATTGACTGGATATGAAGAAAATATTTTTTAAATCAGTGAATTCTCAGCATGGATTAACAGTAGGAATACCAACCTGTGAGTATGGCTTCTGTACCTAACTACTAGGCATGCAAATCTGCATATATGCACATACATACATAGATATCCATATATGCTGGATATTAACCATTAAGGTAGCATGGATATGTGTATGTGTATGGCTTTGGATGAATCATTTTACTCCTTTGAGCTTCAACTTTCTCATCTATAAAAGAAACAACATGATGTAATGAGAAAAACCAGAATTGGACACATGGAATCTGTTTAATTCCAGTTATGCTATATGTGACCTTGGGAAACAAATATTTATCAACAGATACTTATTAAGTACTTCTTATATTTTAGTCACTGTGCTAGGGATACAATCATATATGTTTATTTTTATTTATGAGTATGTATCTGTCTTTCTCACACACACATACACAATAGTTAAATGTAAGGAAGTTTTAGAGGGAAGGCATTAGCATTTGGCTGGATTAGGAAGGGCTTTATCTTGCATCTTAAAGAAAGAGGGACATCTAGGTGGTGCAGTGGTTAGAGCACCAGCACTGAAGTTAGGAGGATCTGAGTTCAAATATGGCCTCAAACCTTTAACACTTCCTACGGTGTGACCCTGGGCAAGTTACTTAACCCCAATTGCCTCAGCAAAAAAAGAAAGGGACGAACTACCAACAGTTCTCACTTCATACAAATTCATCTTTATGTAAAGAAATACTCATCTAAAGTAAATTAAAAAAAAAAAAAACTTTTATATTACTGTATTCTCTCTTCTTCCCTTTCCCCTTTACTTAGTGTTTCTCAGTCTGCCCTTTCCTCCTTACCCCTATCCCCTATCATTCCCCCCATTCCCCATACCAAAAAAAAAAAAAAAAAAAAAAAAAGCCTTAAAAAACACGTACACAGAAAACAACACTCCAAGTATAAAAGCAGAAGTCACTGGAACAGGAATTTGGTGTGAGGTCTACCAGGCGCCAAATGCTGCCAGTCATTTCCTAGGTACCATGTGTCTGTCCCCAGCCCCAAGTGGCTGATCCTGAGTTGTGTGTTCTTCCTCTTACCTGGCTTCTCTGTCCTTGGTTCTCTTCTCTCTCTCCTTTCCCCATTTCCATCAGGCAAATTTACATTAAGTAAAAATAGCATTTTGTAGAGGTCTGTGGAACAATCCATGTATGTAAAGAAATGGAGTTAAAGAAAGAGAATACATTCCAGGTATATACAAGTATTTATCAAAGATCTAGATACCAAATACTGCTGTGAGTACCAAGAAAAAAATGAAATAGAATATACTGTCAGAGCATATAATTTCATTACAATATTTTGATCTATAGTTCTTGAAGTTTTTTGGAGCTCAGTATTGATATCTTGATGCACACAGGATCTTTCCATATAATTGAGCCAAAAGATTCTAGGGTATTTAATAAAAATGTGATATACAATCATTTCATGAATTTTTTCTTAAATATTATATTTGAGGCATGAAAAAAGTACATGGTAATAAATATTCGTAATATTCCTTAATGCAGTTAAAATTTTTGTAGATCATTTTTCAAACATTACAGATATTTGCATATAATCATATCCATTCAACTTTTCTTTAGCAGTTTATCTTTTTATTGTTGACTAGTATTCCCCCAAAATTATGTTAATTAAATCTATTTCTTGGGTATTTTCCTTGGATCTTAGTGAGCTAATTTAATAGTAGTTATTCTTTTTCCCTGTGTAAATTCCAATCCACCCATGTCTTCTTATAACATGATTTTGTCTATGTCCTGCCATAAATTCTCCATGGAATATGTGATCGGTGAACTAGGGACCTTTTCTTAAGTTTTTACTTTATTTTATTTTAATATTTCATGGTTAATGACTGAAATATCTCCTATTCCTTCATAATATCTTTTGCAAGATATTGTAAGCCATTTTACCTAATCAGTAGCTTACACACCAAATATCCATTTTTCTTGGGTTATCTGTAACATTGATTCTGTAGATAATTTGTTAGTGTTCCTTGACTTAGAACATTATAAATTAAATCAATCATTTTAACTAAACTAGAAAAACTTAAGTTTAAAGAATCCTAGAGATGTTTCCCTTAGCAATGTGAAGAATCTCATTGTGATATGAATCCATTCCCCTATAATTTATATACTGGTTTGTCTGCTCCTACAAAAAAAATTAGAGGTTTAACAAAAAAAAAAATTGCTTGTTTTTAAAGTATTAGTAGTTTTTAAACTGAGACCTATTTATAGAAAAAACTTAATTCAGCTAGAAAAAGTAAGCTGTTTCTTTTATGATACTTTCACAGGATGTAAAGCCTGATGAAGTAACTAAATCTGCTCTTGATGATGATATCAACTTTGAAAAAATCTGCAAAAAGGTAATTTGTATTATAGATTCTTCCATTTCATCATTTTCTTTTTTAATGTGATTTGCATATTTGTCTATCTTATTTCACTGTCTTTTAAAAAAAAAAAGTAATTAAGAATCTAGTACATTTGTCATTTTTTTTATGCTTTTGAGATTTAAGTACTCAATGCAAAACAGATTTTAAAGATAATGTGGCATTTGGATTGTAATTACAGAATAGCTTTAACATTCTTAAAAGCCAGTTATACTTTATATAACACGAACATGGTGAGTAAATGTGAGTTCATTTATGAAAAATTTCCTTATATAGATCACACATTTGATTGATCAAAAAGAGTTGAACCAAATTATACTTGCATGCATTTAGAGAAGGAAAATATCTTTCTTCCCAGTCTTCCTCTTCTCTTCCCCTATTTTTCCATATTCCCTGTTTATATCATTCTACACATAAAGAAAAAAAAGTGTAAAAAGTGTTAAATTCCCTATAGGAGACCTGAATTTTTAAAATATCAGAAGTTTTTAAACTGAAGCATATTTGGGGAAAAAAGTTCATTCAGTTAGGAAAAGTTTTATGCTGTTTTATGATTCCTTCACAGAATATAAAGCCTGATGAAGTAACTAAACTGCTTTTGACATTTGTATCTCTATGGGAGAACAGTTCTTCCACTGACTGTAGTTATGTGACTTTGAGCAAATCACTTTGACCTCTGGGCCTCCGTTTCCTCATTTTGATAATTTACTTTCATTCTTTATAGCAATTATTCCAGGAAGCTAACTCCAAAATGCTATTCAACAAGCCATAATACAAATATTGAAATTTTTTTTGGACATACCAATAATTTCTATTTTCTTACTGAATTTAATATTTGGTTAAATAGTGGTAAATATGGAAATCAGCTGTGGAAGTAAATTAGTTATAGTAGTACAACTTCAATTCTGAGTCTTAAAAGTAATCTAGAATTTTTTTTTCCCCTGGAGTAGGTACTTCTAAGAAACTTGAATTGTTTTTATATTTCCACCACAACAAGATATTAGGCTACTATTAGTCATGGAATAATGAAGGTTTTGAGGTCTTCCAAAATTAATGGGCTTTTCTGAAACAAAGGTCTCATAAGTGTACAAAATAGGATGACCAGAGCTCTGTTTATTATTATTATACCTTCTTCATGCTGATCTAGAAAGTGAGTTTTCTATATAACTCAGTTTTTCAGATAACTATACCAAAGCTTTTCTGTTCATCATCATTTTTACATTTTATTTTAACTATTTTGTATATAATTTTTTATAAAACACACATACATACACGCACACACACACACATACACAAAGCCCTGTAAAGATTATGTATAGGCATTATACTTTGTGCTTTGCTGTAGAAAACTAATGCTTCCAGGGGGATATTGAATCTATAAGGTATTTGCTTCCTTACAGAGTAAACCGCCAGACTCAATACTTTTTGAATTCTGTTTTATGCCTTTTAGTTTTATTCCTTCTTTGCTTGAAAATTAACTTGTCATTTCTCATTTTTATCAGTGTTCCTCTGTCTATAGCAATCTCATCACTCTCATAATTAGTTGCTTCTCTTCTGCTTGTGGCCAGGAAAATCAGATGACCAAATTTATTGGAATTGTGAGTAAATTAAGAGTAATAGGCACTGAGAAAAGACTTGAAGGAATTTTCTTTGAATAAAGCAAATGAAAAAGTCTATATGATTTAGTGGATAGAAAACCTGGATATAAACATTGGATCTTATCACCTATTGAATCTGTAACTGGAAAGTCACTTATTCTCTTATCTACCTCAGGTTGTTTATAGTCTGAGACTATAATTAGCAGAAATGTTAGTAATCTTAATCCTTTTCCTTTTTGCCTTTTCTACAACACTGTTGATCTTCTCTTCTTTGTAGGTTATTATGACCCCATTCTCTTCCTACTTGTTTGATTGTTCTTTTGTAATCTCCTGGATTTTCATAAATCCAGATCTTGAATTAGACCAAGGTTTAGTTTTAGTCCCTTTTTTCATCTCCTTTTTATATTGTTTTCATTTGCTTATCTCTTCGGCTCCAACTTTGTAGTAATTGTCTCTGTGTGGCAAGTCTAAGATCTTTTTGTTGAGTTCTAACCTCCGTCCTGACCTTCAGTCTCACAGTCTATTATATCCCGGACCCAGTGTCCATCTTCCTTCTTGCCCCACTCTCTTTTTTCTAATTTCCCTTTTATCAGTAAAAATACCACCATGTTCCCATATGCTGGACTTTGGAGGGGATGTGGAGAAACTGAGACACTAATTCACTATCGGTGCATTTGTAAATTAATTCAGCCATTTTGAAGAGCATTCTGGAATTATGCCCAAAGAGTTATTAAACTGCCTGTATTCTTTAACCCAGCAATATCCCAACATGGTCTGTTTCCAAAGATGATTAGGGGGAAAAGCTGTATGTTCTAAAATATTTAAAGCAACTGTCTTGGTGGTGACAAAGAATTGGAAATTCTAGAGATATCCATCAATTGGGGAATAGCTAAACAAATTGTGGCATATGGTTATAATGAAATACTATTGTTCTATAAGAAATGATGAGTTGATTGATTTTAGAAAATCATAGAAAGACTTGCATAAAATAATGAAGAGTAAAATGAGTAGAACCAAGAAAACATTGTACACACTTACAGCAATATTGTTCTAAGAACAACTTTCACTACATTTGAAGGAAGAAGGTATCTGTCTCCAGAGAAAGAACTGATTAATAAAAGTATATAAATATGGCCCACAGGCCATAGTTAGAGGACCCCTGGACTATCATCTCCAAGAATCCAGTAAACAATGTGAGTTCTCAATGACATATATACACGTGGCTCAAACATAGGGGATAGACCGAGGCAGGGGCAGAGGCAAGGTGCTGAGAGTGGGAACAGGACTCTAACAGGATAGGGGGAGCTGGGGATGACATAATGAGGGGAGGCACCCCGGAGATGGGGAGAGGCATCTTGATAAAACATTACCTGATATTCTGATAGATTGGGATGGGGAGAGGCATTCTGATGTTCTAAAATATAAGATCTTTAATCCTTATCAAATATTCTGATGATTAAGAGGGAGGGGTGGTTGCAGGATTGACCAGAACAATTAGGTCACAATTCAGGGAAACCAAGGCAGGACAATTTAGGAAAACTGAGTCAGGATAATAAAAGAAAACTGTGGCATAACAAAACAACTTTGCTTTTCTGTTTGTATTCTTAGTGCTTAGCATAGTGTTTAAAAGTACTTAATAAATGCGTGTTCATTCATTCATTCTTTATCCTATCAACAAATTCACTTTATTTTTGTAGAACTCTCAAGTGTTCTTCCAAACTTTTGGTTTTATTCAATTAATGTTCCTTCTGCCTTTGTATTTTTCTCATTCAGATGCAAAGATTACCCTTTTCAGAGAATCTGCTTTTATGGAAGGTGTCTTTGTCATTTGTTTTAAATTATTTGGTTCCTGGTTAGATTTCTTTATTTCTTCCTTAAGAGTTCTAATCTCTCCTTTTATTTTGACTTAATTCTTTGATCTGAACCATTTGAAAGTACTGCCATTTCTGGGTATCTTTTAGAATATTATCACCTTTCTCATGGGATTTTTGACTCATCTTCCTTTGAAAATCATCCCTGTTGACATGGTTTTCTTCTTGCATTGTTGATTTATCTTCTTCTTTGGTCAGATTTTTGCATCTTTGTTGATCATTTTTTATGATGTATTTGCTAATAACTTGGTTTTTTTATTCCATCCTCTTGGGAAGTACCATCTACTATGTGTGCTCCTTCTCCAATTCTTAATTTTCTATTTTCTCTTCAAGATAACCAGTTCAAACACCACTTCAGGAACACTATTGTAAAAGAGTATATTCTGTACCTTTTACAATTTCATTTTTCCAAACTCCATAGTGCTCTTAGCATCTAATTCTCTACAGTCCCAGGGCTGTCCCCAAGAGACTTGTTGCGAAAGAGTCAGAGGTAAATAGATCCCCCGAAAAACTGATGAAAATGTTATTTACTTGGTTATTACTTACTCTTCTTTTCCACCTTTCTTTCACTCCTTATCTTGGTAATCCATTTCTTCCTGTGCTTTAAGTAGTTGTATACAATTTAACATTTCTGTTCTCTTTTATTCTTGTTTTTCATACTCAATATTATATAACTACTGCTCCTTCTTTCAAGCAGTTGAATGATTGATTGGCCCCAAATTGTGTTGATAATACAGTTTCCTCCAGCATATTATCAGTTTATAGTCAGATTCCTAAATTTGCTTAACATTTGTTTATGGGAGAAGAGAAATGCCTGGAAGAAATGTGGTTTTTGCCACCTTGGGAAACTACCAAATAGTTAATTCCTAAAGTTATTTCCTGAAATTGCCCCAGGCATTGCAATTTCTGGGGTGATCTGGGGCTGGAGGAGACCTATGGAGTGGAGATGGTGTGCTTCAGTAGAATAGTGATTTGGTCTTTATTTTTTCTGTAAGACTTGTGACAAATTCTTTTTGCTTTTTTTCATTGCTTAATTTTCTATACCTGGGGGCTCTTAACTTGTATTATTTGATATGGGAGGTTACTCAAATTTCCATTATTTTTTTTTTCATTAAAAGAAACCAAATGTTTTCAAAGAAGCAACTGTATTTTTTGAAGTTTACAATAGAATTTTTTTTAACCCATAGGAAGTAACTTAAGAAAAAAAATAAATTAAGTTTTAAAAGTATGCCTAACAGTGATGGGGGGAAAAAATCCAAAGAAAATCTGATCTTTGGAAGTGTAATATTGACTGAACAGACAGTCTCATGTCACACCAGGAGGAGTGCCACACACACTAGGATCCTAGATCCTAGTTCAGATCCTAATTGTTGAGGCTTTTGTTTGGTTTGGGATTTTTTTTGGGGGGGCTGGGGGGGTAATATTGGCCAACACTAGTTGGGAATGAGCCAGTTAAAGACCTTGAGGTAAAAGGCTGTGTGGGATAGAGTTATATTAAACTCCTCCTACCCAATTTGACTACTTAGAGGCATCACTAGATACAACAGAAAATTTTAATTCAGTTCTTGCAGAACATACTATCTGAGCAATTCAGAATCCAGGGGGCTTTTGTTGAGAGCAGAAGGGCACCCCTATAACACCAAGATGGAAGTATACTTCCCCCCTTCCTGTTAATTTTTAAATTCATTGAATGAACTGGAAAGGAAGCAGCTATTGATCAATGGTCAGAGATGCTGTCTGCTTCCTGTGGGTCATATGACTTCCTGAGGTTCAGCCCTAGGGTTTAAAAAAACCTTCTTAGAGTAGGGATCATGTGACTTAGGCCTAGAGTCTGATCCACTCCATCTCATAGTCTTTTTGAAAAATAATCATTTATTTCAGTCAATCCCTCTTATTAATATTCATCTGAAGATTTTTCATACCAGTCCTGATACTTTTCTTCTGTGAAGGGTTCTATGCTATCCCCATACTTTCCAGTTCATTTCTTTCTTCAATATCTATGGGACTAGCATCCTTATGTCAGCAGAGGTCTTTACTGAGACCATTTTAATTAAATAATTTTTAACTACTCTAGTGATTAGTTGTATTATACAAACAAATGGGTAGGACAACAGTGACAGCTAGGATGATAAACAAAAACCAAAGGACTTGCTTCTGCCAACTCCCACCACATCAGGACCACCAGCACATTAAAGCAGGGAGGGCCAAGCTGTACAGGGACATGAGAATTTTCCTAATATCTTTGGTGATTTCCTTTACTGCTTTCCCATTATCATCAATTTTTATACAGCAAATTAACAGATTTAATTTCCCACAGACCTCACCTTTTTCTGCTAGGAGATAATCTAGCACTAGTCTGTGTTACAATATGGCTTCCCTAATTTGAATAGCCTGGTCTACTAGTAGACCTACTATTACTACCCTATTAGTAGGTTCAAGTTTGGTTAGTGATAATCTCAACTACAGCTTGTAACCTTATTAACCTGTTCAGAATATATAAAGGAGTTCTATTTTCCTTCCATTCTGGGCCCAAGTGCCTTGTCCATATGTCTGAATTATCCTTTCAGGTGGCCAGATGAGCCCCATCATTTGCATCTCCCATATCAGTGAGAGATGTATCTATACTCCTTTTACTTCTCTTTAAATCATCATAAAATTGGATACCCAGATGGCCTTCCAACCCTAGTAAAAACTTGGGCCGTATTAATCCTATGTAAGAGGACCCAGTCTATTTATAGGGAGGTGCATGTAGGCAGTCAGGCTACAAACCCAGTAAGGTTTATTATTGGAAATGGTCAGTAAATACCTGCCATTAAAAATTGGATAGTACTGTTAGTCCTCATAACCTAGGGGTCCTCCCACTATTCCACTTTCTTTTGAGAAGTTACATCTCCAGAACTGCTGCTTCACTTTCCAAGTACATCCATCAACCTCTTCTCCCATCTCAGTCATATTGCGTGTACTCCAAGATGAAGTAAAATATTGGCCCAGAGGAAAGTTAAATCAATTCGGTGGTTATGTAAGAGGTAAATCTAGTTCTGTTTATAACTTGAAAGTCTCTATACCATGCATATATGCCTTTTGACCCAGTAATATACTAGTATTAGGTGTATGCCTCAAAGAGGTCAAATAAAAAGGAAAAGGACCCACCAGATAAAGGCAGTTTTTGTTGTAAACAAAGAACTAGAAACTATGTGTTCATCAGTTGGGAAATGATTGAACAAATTTTGGTACACAAATAAATGCAGTATCATTGCATTGTAAGAAATAAGTATTTGGAAAGATTCAAAGAAACATAAACTAATGTAGATTACAAGTCTATTTAGGAGAATAATGTGACTATAAGGAATTTAAATTTAAAATTTCTTATCATTACAGTGTCTAATAATGCTTCAGAAGACTAATATTGCTTCAAACCATGCTTTATTTCATCAGAGAAGACCAGATATACATCTTCATACATGGCTAATGCTTTCCTTAGTTTTTACTTAACCCTACTTATTTATTTCAAGAGTTCTCCATGGGTAGGAGGAGCATAATAAGAAATTGTGTTTAGTGATAGTGAAACACATACACACACACACAAAATGTCAATAAAACATTTAAAAAATACCTAGAAGTGAGCAGAAAGAATTTCAGAAAGCAGCAAGCATGGTGCCTATTCATTGTGTTAAATTTAAGGTACACTTTTAAAAATTGTACATAGTAATTGTTTTCTATTCTTTGCATATCAAGATATTAATGTTTGATACCTGAATTCATGCTTTAAAAAAAAAAACAGATTATTTTCAATAAATGATGGAAGAAATAGTAAAGAAGGCTTTACTGCTCATGTATTTAAGTCTTTATTTTGCAAACCAAAAAACTAAAGTGTTCAGGTAGATTAAATGTACTTGTCCACAAATAGGAAGTAGCAGAGTGTAATGTTCGGGCTAGCTTTTTGGAGGACCTCGGGACCAGCCTTGACCTTAGTGGAGGAGTGCAGGAGGCAGGAGAGCCACCAGGAGGTTGGTCAAAGATGGAATGTCTCATTTCCAGTCCTCTCAGCCCTTGTATATATACCTTAGTACAATTGCATCACTACAGCACACTAAGTATGTGTGAACTAGAGAACCATTATATCACCATATTAAGTACTAAGTATATGCAAACTAGAGAACCCTCATCTCATTAATCACACTGACTTAACACCCTGCTGTAAGTATGTTTGCTTCAAGTATACTTTTCTCAGAGTTCCCCAATATCTGCTGTCCTTTACAGCAGAGCAGGCACTTACCATTTCTTTCCACTCCAATGCCTTATCTTCATACTGAATCTTATGTATGTGTTGTGAGTTATCTAAATTTCTATCCTTGACCTCTCACCTTCAGTATATGTTGACAAATTTCTAGAAGTTACTTTCACCAAAATTTCCCATTATCACCTCTGATATTTTATTTCTATTGTTTTCAAATACAAACTGTATCCCCTTCCTAACTCTATTGTTTTTATCACTTCTTCCCTTTCTTACTTTAAAAAAAAAAAATGTTACTGATGCTTTTTATTTTTAAAACCACAAAGAAAACCCAAAGGACTGAACAATTGCATCTGATGTTACACATAATATTCTGCTGTAGAACGTTCACATACCAAGAGGAAAACATCTTACTATCCATTTAATTTTACTCATTTTTGTTTATTTGATTTTAGTTGCATTTGTGTTATTTCAGCTTTATTATTTTGGGGTGGGTGAAAGACTATTTGAGTGTGTGTGTCTGTGTCTGTGTTCATTCCTCTCCTTTTTTGTTTTCTTCATCTGTATCTTGTATTTCTCTGAATCCCTTGAACTAGTCACTTCTTAAGCTATAATAGTATTCCATTACATTCAACCTTTTTGTTTATATTACTTAAACAATGAACATTCTCGCTGATACAAAGTTTTGCTAAGTGGTATTATAAGAGCAGCTAGGTGGCTCAATGGATAGAGCACCAGCCCTGAAGTCAAGATGATCTGAGTTCAAATCTGGTCTGACACTTAACACTTTCTAGCTGTGTGACCCTGGGCAAGTCACTTAACCCCAGTTGCCTCGGGGGGTGCGGGGGGGGAAGGGGGGAAGTGGTACTATAAATGTGTCTTTGTCATTCTTCAGATATATTCCTAGTACAGGATATGAACAGTTACTGATTTTTCCTCATCATTAGAGATTATTTTGAAAAACGATTGAATTAGTTCACGACTTTACTAATAGCTTAGTCCAATGAGACAAGCATTTTTCAGTACCTATATATAAGGTACTGTGTCTAGTTCTAGGAATACAAATAGTCATTTGATCAGAAACACAAAAGATTATCTTCTGCAGCATCAAATCCAAAGTCTCCTTCCTCCCTTTCAAGTCATAATCTGTCTCCAGGATGTCTTCTCCAAATGTTATAAAACCAATTCTTCTTTGAATTATTCTTGCATTTACAGTGAGTATCATGCTCACCTTCTCATTATTGAATATCACTTGGTCTTATCTTCTTGTGTCCTATTATAAACCAGGCTTCATGTCTTTATACTTAATTTGTATTTCCGTTGTTTCCAGGTACAGTCCAATTAAGTGTAATAGACATCTGACAATTGTTTATTTTAGATTATTTTTAAGGCCTATATTTAATATTTATCTTGGATTATATGGATTTCTTTTGAACTAATTTCTAATTGAACTATCAATGAATATGATTTCGTTTCTCAATAAATAGATCAGTTCATTGGTTGAACAGAAATTGTCCTCTTATTAAAGGAGCAGTTAAATTAATAGCCTTAAAACTATGATTCTTAATATCTTTTATTCCATTTTTCATTATTCTTACTGGAGAAGAAAAAAAAAGGATTGAGATTGGAGGAAATGTTCTACTTTTGCCTATTTCATATTTGTCCATTGCTATAAATAAGTAAATGTTTGAATAAATGAAAGAATGAATATTCTTCTCTTAGGTTAGTATTCTGATCATGACCATTTTACGTGAATGATAACCCCAGAATTGGGGAAGATTTCATCTGGATTATTTTGGGAAAATGTAATGCCTAAAGTGGTTTTTATCTGGCAAAATTCCATCTCATTCCCAGTTAAGATGTTGGCACACGTGAAAGATGGCTTGACTAATGGGGAGAACATAGACCAAGTTTGCGTAATGTGTTTAATGAGCTTTAAGCTCACTATTATAGAACTTTAGTAGATTTTATTTTGGTTTTATTAGTTTATTTTGATCATCATACAATCATCATCATATGGTTAACAGTGCACTTTTTAAAACTATACAGCCAGATTCTACGGCAACTGAAAGAGCAATTGCTAGACTAGCTACACATCCATTACTGAAGAAAAAAATAGATGCACTAAAAGGTATGAATTACATTATTTCACAGTTCATATGCATGCATGTATAATCATGTTCTATTTGGAAATATTTTCCCTTTAATAAATTTTATGATTTATTCTAAATCAGACATGAATTTTATGATTTATTTCAAATTAAATTTTTCCAAATGACTGTAATAGCTAATTTTACTAATAGAATAGTAATTGATAGTTATGTTCATTGAGCAGCTTTTTTTTTGTTTAATATGAGTGTGAATAATGTACTATTGCTTTTGATTATCATAATTTCATCATTTTATATGTATGTCATATGTTGAGTTTGTAAAATGTGGTTTTCAAAATTAAAAAAATTGAAAAATATGATATCTCACACTGACTTTAATAGTTGAGGAATTGATATTTTTTCTATGTTATTCAATTTTAAATATTTAAATGCTCTTTCTTTTTGATTTAAGCTCTGAATCAAGTTTGAACCATTCATTTCTATTTAAACAGAATCATAGACTTTTTTTCCTGTAAAATTTAAAGATTTCCTTAGGATCAGTATTCTGTGTATAAAAAGGTTCTCAAAATTCAAGAATCTTCTAATTTCTGTCCTATGTTATATGTCTTAGTATAATGCCCTGTCCTAAGTAATGGAAAAAGCACTTGTGTTTGCAAATAATGTAAAAAGTACTTGACCTTTAAAGTTTTATAATATATGTATTTCAAATTATTTGTCCTATTTTTCTGTAGCTGCTGTCCAAGCATTTAAAGATGCAAGACAGACTGTTACTGAAGTTGAATCATTGAAGGATTCTTCAGAAGAAAATTACAATGAAGAGACAGAGGTAAAGCTAAACTCTTCTGACAGTGTGAATAAATTCAAACACCAAGAAAATACAGTAAAAAAGGAAGAAAATGATAAGACATTGTCAAAGAAGCCAAAGACACTTGAAAAAAAAATGAATAAGATGGAAGACAAACAAAAAACAGCAATTCCTTCAAAGGTGCCATTAAAACCTTCTCAAGAGCCTTCTATGATTGCTTTTCAAACTCAAAAAACAGAAGAAAAAAATCTTGCTATCACCAACAAGATAAATAGAGCAAAAATTTCTACCATCATCACTAATGATGAGAGTGATGAGGAAGAACAGAGTGAAGGAGAGGGGGAATATTTTGATGATAGCACAGAAGAAAGGTTTTACAAACAGTCTTCACTGTCTGAAGATAGTGAGAGTGATGATGATTTCTTCATTGGAAAAGTTAAGAGGACCAGAAAGAAGGAAAATAGCTGCTATTCTTCAGTTAAGGAACAAAAACCTTCCAAAAAAGTGTCACCTGAAAAAGAAAAACTTGAGAGATTGGAGAGTATGGAGAAAATTAAGCCAACCTCAAAAGCCATGAGGCTAGAATCAACATTTTTTTCTTCTTTATCTGAAAACAGAAGAATAAGAAGGTAAAGTCATTTTTCTATAATGAAATAACAATCAAAATTCTCCTTGTTTTATTTAGACACAGCTGCACAAATAAATAATATTAGTAAGTTGTATGGATGTGAAAAGTCATGGAAGTTTTTGTTTTAGGTACCTTGTAACAAATGTATACTAGTACATCCCCTTTGTAGAATTTTTCTCTGATATTTGCCTGTCGTTTTTAATGAACTGTTTATATTACAATAATGTATGCAGATATGTATTCACTAGTGTCTCTTTTATTCAAAATCATATGAATGCATTTTTCAGATTACTCAACTCTAGCCCTTTAAATACCCAAACTTTCAAATTCTCCTTATAATAAAAACTTTTGTAAAATGTGTTAAATGTTTACTTTGCCAAGAGCATATCATGAGCAGAACTTAAATATTTTTTGTAAATCTTGGTCTTCATATGACCATCAGTTAATGCAAGTATGTTATGAGAAAGGACCTGATGGAAAAGTCTGTATCTTTGCTTCATTTGTGGCATTGACATTACCCTGCATGGAACCATATTTATCATAGAAAGTGATCTTATCATGTTTTGGTGATACTTTGCCTAGAGTCATGTGTTTTGTTTTGTTTTTTTAATGCCTCATGGAATGAAGGTAACCTTGGGTTCTTTAGGTCATCAAAGCACATGCTCTGGCAACTGCTTCTGGAAAAGCTTCTACTGTATGATGACAGACAACAGATCTTATACATGAGTGAAAATATAGCTCTTTTAAAAGTAATTCAAAGATGAGAAATTATTGAGTTAGTGAGTAAGGTTTGCCCTTACCACATTAAAAGACCTCTGGGAAAACCAAATAACATTTATTACATCATTGACTTTTCCATCCAGTCACATAGCCCTCTCAAGAGTCATGGGGTAATGCCATTCTTCTCTGCATATGAACTTTGTTGGAGCTGTTTTCCTTAGGAGTTTTGTTTCTCTTAGTTCAAGGTTTTGTTTCTCTTAAGTCAAAGTTTGAGTGTTCTCTGAATGGGAAAGATCCCACTAAAATGGAAGTGTGTGGTATGACCCACTGCATGTGATTATCTCTTGATTTTTCTAATGGAAGGGAGAAGGAGTAGGGTATTCACTATACCCTTGGACCAGGAAAACTCAGCTTCAAACTCAGTTCTGATACCTATTAGCTATGTAACTTTGTTGGACAACTCAAATAGCCTCTCATATTTTAATTTTTTCATTTCTAATATGTCAAGGTTATATTTGCTGGTCTTCTAACATTTCTTTCAGCTTCAAATCTATAATCCATTTATTATGTAAAATATTTTTGCCTTCAATTTATCTCATAAAACTGTCTCACTTTTGGAACAAGTAGGAAGACAGAATTCCAAAGACATAACTTCAAAATTATTTTCTTAACTGAAAATAGCATATGACTTAGAATCATTTGTTGGTATTAGTTGTGACCAATCATGCTCTCTCCCTCCTATATTCTCTCAAATTCCCCAAAATATGAACACTAACTTAGGAATGTCTTTTACATATGAACAACCTCCCTATGGCAGGGGACCTTGCTTTTTGCCAAGATACTGTCTGACTGTAAAGGGAGATACAGTGCTGGCATGTTATTACAAATTGGAACTCAAAACATATGTTCCCCTTTTAAAAAAATAAATAAAACTACTATGAACTATAATTTTACTTTTTTTTTAAGTATAGAGCACACACACACATACAAAAAAAAAAATAACCTATATTGTAGATGAAATGCTATACATTTGCAGTATTGTTGCTTTTCTTATTTATTGGTATTTTCTTATGGGAAACAATGATAGACATAGTATTTCAGCTAAAACCTATTATTAATATAGAACTAAATACAAGTATTTCAATTATCATGTATCAGTATTACAGCTGTAGTATAGTGGTAGTATATGTTTTGAATGCTATAAATCTAAATGCTATGCATGTCTGTATGGGAAAATGAATTTCACGTTGCCAATTGTGCTGTACCATGCAAAAATTGTTGATCTAGGAGTGGAGACTTAGATTTGTCTCCTGGCTCTGACACATACACAGTTTGTGTGATCACAGGCAAATCCCTTAACCTCATAGATTCATTACCTATATATGCAAAAACAAGGGTAATGATACTTGTCCTACCTGACTCCCAGGCTCTATATGCCTACTCCAATACTAAATGCTTTAAGATATGGGAAAGCTGTTTCATTTTTTTAAGAACATATGAAAAACAAAATATAATTTAATACTAGAAAGGAAAAAAAAAAGCTGACTTTTTTTCCCCCAAATCTTTCCATAACAATCAAAGTCTTTTTGTTGAACACACATCACTGAAAGTCTTAAAATTCCTTGGCACTCTCCATGTTTAACTTTGAAGAGTTTTTAAAGACAGAACATAGCCTTACATTCAATATTTTATGATCATTTTTATTACTCATATCTTTAAAAAATTTTATCTCATTTTTCTTTTAAAAATGACACTATATGTTTTTTTTTTTCCTTTTAGAAATGCCAGAGAACAGCTTCCTAAAAATAGAATTCCAGGTATGTATACATTGTCTGCCTCAAAGGAAAATGACAAAAAAAGTCTCAGGGGCTCTAAAGTCAAAGTGAGATTTTTTTTTGTTTGTTTCACGTTATCATTTTCCTTTTTTGTCATATTAGTCAATCTGACAAGTTTGAGCTGGTTTGAGTTGTTTTGATTTGTGTTTCTCTAATCAATAGTGATTTAGAGCCTTTTTTTTCATCACTGTAGATAGCTTTGATTTCTGTCTGAAAACTTCCTTTTTATATACTTTGACTATTGGAAAATTACTTTTTTTTTTTTTTAAATAAATTTGACCCATTCTCAAGAAATTAGGCTTTAATCAGAAATATTTGTTGTGAAATTCTTTCCCCAGTTTTCTGCTTTTCTTTTAATTTTGATTGCATTGGCATTATTTTTGCAAAACCGTTTCAATTTTATATGATCATAATTGTCTGTTTTACTTTTTGTAATGTTCAATTTTCTTTATTCTAAATTCTTCCCCCTGCCCATAAATCTGACAGATAAGCCATTCCATGCTCTCTTTAATTTGCTTAATTAGTCCTAATTAGTCCATGTTCAAAGGTCATTTTCTATTCCAAAAGGAATTTTTCCATCCTCTATTGAAATCCTTTTCCTTCATAGTTGAGGTGTACCTCCTATCCTGACCTTTCCATATAAGCAATCTTTTTCTCCATCTCTCTTTAATATTTTCTTAGCCTTAACTACACTACTTTAGAAAAATTACTTTGAAATTGATGGTGGTTGGAAAGATGAAAGATTTGAACAGGGAGTTCAGTTAGGAAACCATTGTAATAATACAGATAGGGGTGATGAGGATCTTAACTAGAATCCTATCCATCTGAGGAGGTAAAAAAATGACAGCAGAAATATTGTGGAAGTAGAATGGAAAAGAGTTAGCAAATGTGATTAGATATGGGATGTAAGAGAGAAAAGAATCAGGGATGATTTGGGGATAATACAACTGGTGACTGAAAGGCTGATAGTGTCTCATAAGAAATGGGAACATCAAAAGAAGGATGGTTTGTGAGTAATGATAATGGGTTTTGTTTTGTGGCGTTTTAAGATGCCTTTAGCACATCTAATTACAAATGTAGACAAGATAGCTGTTAATAGAAAATCAGGCCACAAGAGAGAGACTAAGATTGGATGTATTGATTTGCTAGAATGGTAATTGAATCCATAGTAACCAGTGAAGTCACAAAGAGGATTGGAGTATTATTATGTGCTAGTAAATGTTTGATAACTGACTCTCAAAAAAAAAACCCACATTTTTAAATTTAAATTTTTTATTACTAATGTTTCTTCCTCACTTTCTAGTCAATCAAACCAATAGATTAAGTTCCGAATTTTAACATTTGCTAGTTTCTAATTGGCTCCAGCACATTCTGATGTAGAAGTAGGAGAGGAAGCAACCTAAAAGCCTTGGGGTATGTGTACAGTTAGAGAGCTAAACATGATTAAGTTTATATGAAAGGAGGCATCAAATGTAGGAAAACCAAGAAAGAGCAGAATCAAGAAAACTGAGAAAGTTAGTGCCATCCCAGTGTCAGATATGGCAGAGAGTCAAGAAGGATACGTACGGAATGAGAAACAGCCTTAGGCTTTAATAAGTTCATTAACAAGCTCATAAATTTAAGAGTTCATTGTTAACTTTGGATAGGAAAATTTTAGTTGAATGATACTGTGGGAAGACAGAATGCAAAGGATTGAGATGTGAGAGAAAAGGAAGTGTTGAAGTGACCATTATACACATTTTTCCCTGAATATCTGGCTCTGGCTCTGAAAAGGAGGAGGCAGGGAGGTCAGAACTGTTCTAATTATTTCTGTATATGTCTTCTTTCCTTACTAAATTGCAGCCACTTTGAAAGCAGAGAGTATGTGTGTGTGTGTGTGTGTAGTATGCATATATACATATTTGTGTATTACTTACAGGTATACTTACCATATTCAAGTAGTATATATAAAGCCATGCATGTATGAAGTGTGTGTATACATTTGTGTTACATATGTATGCACTATGTTGCATGCCTCCATACACATGTGCCTTCCTTTGGATTATCATTAGTCAATGTGTTGAATTTACTTGACTTCTTCCTTTCCTTCCTTTCCTTCCTTCCTTTCTCTTTCTTTCTTTCTTTCTTCTTCTTCTTTTTTTTTTTTTTTTTTTGACTCTTCCTCTCTCTTCCCTTACCTAGCTTTTCAACAAAATGAACCTCAGATCAAGAATCACCTTGACAGGAGTATTTTTATCAGGCCTGAAAATAAGAAGCAGCAATTGCAGCAGCCCCTTCATCCTTCTTGGGAAGCAAGCCGGAAACGAAAAGAACAGATGTCTAAAATTACAGTATTTCAAGGGAAAAAAATTACATTTGATGATGACTAGTAATGATTCCTTTTGGTGAATTTTTACATTAGTTAAGAAGCTTTCCCTATTTGTTTGATCTATTTTTCACTTTTTATTTTTGTCTCTTTTTCTTTTGATAATTTTTAGAAAGCAAGAGATTTTGTTTGTTTTTTTTTCTATTTTGTTTTAATTCCAGTAGTTTTATAAATTGAATTTGTGTGTATATGGTGTACATCTACTAATTAAATTACATTTTAAAATAATAATTACTATAATAATGCCTGTAAGTAAATTAGATATCATGTTCTTGAAAAGTTTTCATCACATAACATTTTGCTGTTTCGTATTTAAAGATATTTTTGCATTGTACTTTTGATCTCAGATTATGCTGGTTTTATTTATTATGAACAGTGTTCACCTGTTCAGCTGTCTCTTAAAAGCAAATATGGGGATATATTGAAAAACAATATAAGACTTTGGAAAATAAACTCATTTCTTAAAAGAAAAGCCATAAAACAATTTTCAAAAGTTATTCCTGCTATCAAAAATTAAATATCAAAGTTGCCTTATTCGTATAAGTAATATTAATATGCTATATTTTGAGAAAGTTAAAAATGTTATCCATATTTTTATTTTCTTTGGTTTTCTATGGTGGTCAGGGTTGAACTCTTGTGGTGTTCAGGATTACCAGATACTTTTTTTTTTTTTAAATTCAGAAATTCATTGCAAATAACTATTAGACCATATCTTCTTAGGAAAAAAAAATAATAATCCCTGAGAAACAATATATTATTGGAGGTAAATTTCAGAACAGATCAAAACTGGATAATTGCTTTCATTTTCAAGTTGACTAAGAACAAACTACTGAGATATATTCATGAAGAAAGGTACTACTACTGAATATGCTATAAGTTTCATTATTTAATAGGAAACCCCTCCAACCCCCCCTAAAAGTCTTAAGACATTTTTTTTCTTCTCTCAGCTGGGAGAAATTAAAGGTTTTTGGTCAACTAAATAATAAGCATGATCAATTCCATATGTACGAAGAGTTTACACTGCACTAATGGCAGGAAAAGCCATCTGGTTAGCAGGAAATTCATAAGCTCTGAAAAGTTATTTCTACCTTCCATTATGGACTTAAACAACTAAGAACATAGGGTCTATAGAAATGTTCCAGAAAATGGAAGTTCTAATAAGCTACATTTGAAGATTTGTTACATTGAGATGCCAAAGCATAAGGTTAAAAAGGCCATTGATGGAAGAGAAAAAAAAAATGCTAAGAATTTCCTAGCTTTAAAAAACCTGTTATACTCTTCCTTCTTTCCTTTTGTCACTATTCCCAAATGTTCTCTCTTTCACCTCTCTTTTCCCTTCCTCTCTCTAAAAGGTCACTATTTAAATGGACAAGTTTTAAATATTTGGACTAAAAGGAACTATTTATTTGGAGTTTGGAATGCGTGGGATTTGGGGACATCTACTGTTCTCTAAAGTATGGTATTGTTTAACAAAGAATTCTATTCACTTAAGCCTAAAATTACCACAGCCATTTGTTTTGGTCTGTAGCATTACTATTCCCTTTTTTTTAGTTAATGTGCCTGAATTTAATATCATGAATACACAAATCTGGGAGACAATTATTTACAGTCATTACTTGCCTCTACAAGTATCATTCACAATTAGAAATGTCTAGCAATGAATTTGTAGACATAGGACAGATTTTGATTTTTCCAGCACACAGAATGAAACAATGAACCTGTCCCTTTTAGTGGGTCTATATGAAGGTAGTTGTAAAAGTTCTGAAAAATTCAGAGCACGTTTAGGACCATATTATCAAAGTATTGTGCAATGCCTAAGTACCCCATAACCGTACATGGTAATCCTCTTTGATTTTGGAACATGTGTTTCTCTTCTAACAAAACTTGTTTTGAGAAAAAGCCATCTTTCTGTATATTCATTACAAAATAAAGTTTTGTTTTGTTGTTTTTCAGCAAAGATAGCCAAAATTCTGTGCATAGAGAAGAGCTGTTTGTTATTTTTACAAACCCATTAATACTCCTCCCCCAAATAATTGTTTTTTCCAATTTTAACAAATAAAGAGCAATAATGTAGTAACTGTCATTAGTTCCGTGAATTGGAAGTATCTTTTGTGTTTTGTGTTGGAAAGGCTACTCTTCAATACTTTTTTATTTGTATTTTTAATGACTTGAGTTTGTGTTCTTTAAAAACATTCCTTTACATGTTCGTGCTTATCAAATGTAGACAATTTTCTGGCAGTTCAAAACATTGAAAACTCATAATTGTATGAAATGTGTTCCAGTGTGATATGCAAAAAATAGCTGTTTAACAAAATGCCTTTTTAATTTTTCCTTTAAATTGTAGTAGAATTTTTGAAATATGTATTAAATTAATTTCACATGCTTTTGAGTTGTTTTTAATAAATATATTGAGAGGCATTAGCAAAGTCAAGTTCCTTTAACCTATGGTTAAAAGACATATTTCATATAGTCTGTTCATTGAATGTGATATTAAATATATTAATTTTTAAAAATATTTACAGAAGAGATATAGTGGATAGAGAGAGTTAGTCTTGGAGTCAGAAAGACCTGAATTCAAGTCCTATGTCTGACACATAAGCCTTTGTTTCCACAGATAATTCTCTTAAGTTCTACTCCTTGTCCTGTCTATGTGTGTAACTCTAAGACTGTCAGTTGAAGAGAAAATCCTGTTGATGGACTGCACCTTCTAGGGGAAATATTGTAATGGGCTGAGGCTTGAGTTGGTGCACTGAGGTCCCAAGCATGTGAGGCTAAATAGTAATTGGACTATACTCTATTAATATACATGCTTGGATAAAGAATGGCCCCCGCCCACTCTCTGTGCAAGTCCTGATGTGTTGTATAAGAAATGACGATTTTGATGGCTGGAGGCAGAGAGACAGGAAGAGAGGCTGGGAGAGATTGGGCCTGGGTTCTATGCTGGTAGTTGCTAGTCATGTGGCTTCTGGTCTAGATAGCTTCTTGACTCAGCTGCACACATTGCTATTGCTATTGCCCATTCTCTTCCACCTCCGATCTTTCTTCACTGAGAATAAAGATTGACGATTTTCCCCTAACCTGAATTCCTGACTCTGGCTGATTTTAAAATACGCGGTCTTCACAAAATATAGCAGTAATTTTGAAGCCTCCTAACACTTAGGACTGCTATTGTTCTAACAATTTGTCAATGACCCTAAAGATTCATAGCCCTAGGAATATTGTAGTATTGTCCTACAAACATTGCTGATTGCCAGATAACATGTTGGCCTGTGATACTGGGTTTCTGAGACAAATGGTGAGGTGCATACCAGATTACTCCTCAATTCTATCTCTAAGCCATAAAATTAGCCTATTAGTGAAATGAACAATTGGATCTCTATCTTTTCCTATCACTTTAACTTCTTGCTCTTGGTTCTTTGCTAAATTCTTATGGAACTTAGCTCGCTTCAATTGGTGTTATAATAAACTTTGCCCCTTGACTTGGAGATAGGTTCAAGCCTACACATTATTTTGAGACATCTCATGACACTGGTCCGCAACCCCAATCTTTTGGGGTCTCCTTTGAACCTCAATATTTGGTGATCTGTATGGAGAGAGTCTGGCTTCCCCTGGTTTCACTCCCTCCTTGTCAAGGCAAGCCCCCCATTCTTTTCTCCCTTGATCCTCTAGCTGGGACATTTCAAGCAACTGGGAGAAGGCTTGTCTGGGTCATCTTGAGCTCCACTCTCATCAAGTTTTCCTTGACTGGGGATGCCCAAGCTTGGAAATTCTTGCAATTCTTGACAAACTAACCTTTGCCACCTTTTCACTCTCCCTGGGATGTTGGAGGAGGAGGAGGTGAGTGATGTGTTGTAGCATGGCTTTTGACAAAATTTAATGGCTTATGGCAAAGATGGGACAGTTCTCTTCCTTTTTAAGTTTGTCTATGTGTCTATGCAGAATTCTTGTGTCATGATTGTTCTGTGAGCTAGATTTTGTTACTTTGAAAGATTTAAAATGCAACCAGCAAGAAAAAATATTCCTATGCTGTAGTAAAAATGCTAGGAAATATTTTACATTCTTAACTCCCACTTTAAAAAGGAAAAAACCCCAACTTTTTCTTGTGGACCCCAGTTCTGGCCAAACTGGGAGCTATAGAAATAGCTAATTAAAATTATAGAATAGCTAAAATATTAGCACATTTTCAAGGTTTTGAGAGCAGTGATTAAGGAATTTGGCAATTAGTTATTTTAAGATTTCCAGAAAAATTCCTGAGATATTGGGGATAATTCCAGATTTTACCCCATTCTAAAAGAAGGAGGAAAAAAAAGAAAAAAACAAACTAGGTAAATAGCAACTTTTTCTAACCCTTCTTTGACTCTTATCTTGTTGAGTCCCCTTATGCTCCATTGGATAAGCAGCCCAAAAGGTATTAAGGGATGCTTCTCCACAATCCTGATCATTCAGCGTGCTCTACGATCTGGAGTTCTGAGTGTATCTCAGTTGTGGGGATTACTAACAAAATCAGTATAACCCAAATCCCTCGGTTTAGCCTCTCTCATCTCAGATCAGATTAAGAAAAGAGAATATTGAAGAACTGAAGGGAAACTCAAATTCTGCCCCACTTGTAAGAAAAGGGGGAAGCAGCAACAGCTGTGGGGACTTCACACAACCTTACACAAACATCTCCCCAACACAGCTTGGGGGTGGGGTGGGAATGGAGAGTCAGCATTCCCTGAGCTCTGTCACCTGAAACTATTCTCAAAGGGAGATTTTGGCATCAGTTGCCTTAGCTTTTAGCAGGTTCTTTCCAGCAAATGCCTGGAAACAATCTGGGTGCCCTTGGTAGCTCCATCATGGCAGTATGGCATGAGAAAGTCAGGCTCTGCATTTGGTAAGCCCACTATTCTCTGTTTCAGTTGTAGATATGCATTAGCTATATGATTTATGGCAAATTATTTTATCCCTTCCCAGTTTTCTGATTTGTACAGAAAAATAATGATTCTTGTGAAGATTACATGATTGCAAAAGTGCTTTGCATAAAACATGCTATACGAATATTAATTACATTATTGTATATAATTGTTTTATATGGGTTTTTAGATGTGACCAACATACAATGCCAATGTTGAGATAATTGAAATGAAATGTGTCTAAAATAATTTGGCAGCAAATTGAACTAAAGTTATCATGCCTGGCCTCCCCAGGACTAGGAGGATAGTGCATAGAAGAAAGTGTCTTTTTCTCTTTCTTCCTCCTTCCCTCTTTGCCTATTGCAGTAGGGATACATGGACAAAAGGGTGAAAGGGAGAAAAGAGAATGTATTCAGTTCAGTTAAATTTGTTATCTGAGATATGATAGTAAAAGCAGTTTTAAAGGAGCTCTAATCAAAGCCCTCTAAAGGGATATATAAATTGTAATCTATTTACACTGATAGTGTTAACAGAAGATTTAAAAGTTTGGGAACTTTAGGAAAACAGAAAAGCAGTTCTTTGTTACTTTCAAAACTCCTGCAGCAAACTTTGAGATATCAAGAGTCACACTTCTGAGGCTTTTGTAAGTAAAAACTGACACTTAACCCTTTCCTGGCTCACAAAAGAGAAATGATATGTGTGAACTGGAAAAACCAAATGGCAGTTCGGTTTGCCTGGAGCATTAAATTAAAATTTAGAGAATCTCATAAACTAAAGTTAAGTCAATTTTTAAAGTGGTGTGTATATAAAAATTGGAAACTTGGCTGTAAATTATATTTTTTTCATTTTTGCCATAAATTGTTGTATTTTAATTTTATGAATTGTCTTTTTTTCTCTATATAACAGAAGGGAAACTTATTTAAGGGAGCAAGAGAGGAAGCTGAAGCCCTCCCTCAGAACTTGTAAAGCTGCAACAGCTTGGGGAGAGAATAAACCGGACAACTAAAAGAAGGTGGAAAGTTTATTTAGCCTTCCTAACCCTGTTCTGTAAATGTAATTTAGGGAATTAGGTATTTCCACCTTTGCTAGAAAATTAAGAGGAAAGCTAATTCTATTTGGATATATAAAATTCTAAAATTTCTGAATTCTAATTATGGCTTCTACTATCCACTTGCTCTGATTATAGAAATTTGCTATAAGAAGAAAAAGTTAGGACAAGATTATAGTAGTGTTGACAACATAAAATTTCTAAAATTCTAAATTCTAAAGTTATTTGGAGTTATTGTCATCATATTAAACCTAAAATTGGTGATTACTGTGTGTGGAATAAGAGGGATAAGGTGTAAAGCTTTATCAGTTCACCTTCAAATATGAGGCTATGCAGCGCCTTTTCCCCCCCTTCACAAAGTAGAGGGAAGTATCAAATAGCACAGGCCCTTGGAAGTCAATTAGTTGGGATGAGCAGCAGCAAGCTCAGCCTTCCCTGGTGTGTCTGTCAACTCCCCTTAATTTTTAAGCTTGTCCGTTTTCTTGAAACAATCAGGGTAAAATAAGCAAGGTCATCAGTCCTGAGAAATGAGCCTATTTAGGAACTTAATAAGAAATATGTTTACTAAAAATCTATAAGCTTATTATGATTGGTCCTTGCACCAGCATGAATTTAAAATCCAGAAGAAAAGAAAAACATGTTAAACAAAATCTTCTATGTGTCTGAGTCCCAGTAAACTTTTTATCTAGCTCTAAATTGTGATTAATAGAATTTACTATTAGAGATAAAATCTCTTGGGACTGTAACTGATATTCTTTTGAGTTTTGAATTTGGGTACGATTGCCTGATGGATTGTTAAGTCAATAACCCACTATTTGAGAGAAATGCTGTAAGTTACTTGGGGAGATACCTTCCTGAATTATCACAGATATATCTCTTATCTGGGCAAGAGCTAGGAAGACAACTTTAGCCTCTGTTCAAGGTGGGATCCTTCTGACTCAGTTTCCCAGTTTTGTTTCTTTTTTTCCCCACTTGATTATTCCCAGGTCTGGCGAAGAGGTGAAACTGTTATTGCATGAGTGGTTGTCAACACTATTACAATTTTGTCCTTGTTTTTTTTCTTATAACAAATTTCTGTAATCAGAGCAAGTGGACAGTAGAAGCCATAAGCCCAATACAAGTATATAAATGCTATCTTGATCTGAGCCCAACCCAAGAGCCTTCTCTGACTGCATATTTTATTTTAAAAAATCTATTTTATAGAGGACAAAATTACATTATTGCTTCCATATCAGGTTGAAAGATGAAAATTCTATGTTGTCATTAACATATGGTCTTAAACTTTGTTTTTATGCTTTGATTTGTATTTCCTAGAAATCATTCTCCCTTAGCTAAACAGGCATATATCAATTCCTCCAAGTTTTTCTCTTGTCCCTCTACTTAAGATGTTCCTTATAAGGCAATTTCAGAATGAAAGTATTATACCATCAATCTAGACACTTAAATTTATAATCACCTTGTCTAGCCATGAAATGTTCAGTAAACTTTTTAAATTTTATTTTTTTTAATTCACAATTTAAACAACTAACATCATTTCCATATACACAATAAAAAATGCAAGAAGATTCCTGTAGAAAACTGAATTTTCATTTCATTCTACCTGCTTTTTAGAAAATATATAATTTCTGTCCATGACTTCAAAACAGCTCTGTTTATCTGTTTCTTTTCAAACTTCTGTTCTCTCTGCATTTTACAGTAGACTTTGGCAGAGGCTGTGTCACTATTGCTGACCTTTTCTCTTCTCCCACTATTAGAAATCAAGAGAAGAAGAAAAAAAATAAAGTCTTATAACAAGTAAACAAAATCAAGCAAAACAAGTTTGTGTCATGGGCACGTTTATAAATATGTATCCTCATCTTGTGTCTATCATCTTTCTGTCAGGAACTAGATATACTTTGCCATAAATCCTCTAAAGATATAGTTGGTCTCTTTATTCATTAAGTTCTTATGTACTCTGTCATCCACTTGCTCAAATGTTTTTCATTTTTCTATGTTTCCCTTGACTTATGTTTGAATTTCAAAGTTCCAACTTCTGTTCTTTTCATCAAAAATACTTGAAAATTATCTCATGGTCTACTTTTTTACCTGTGGGATTATTCTCAATTTACAGTAGAAGCTGTCAGGTCTATGATCCCTTGGTACTTGAGCTGTTTTCTCTCAATGTTGTCAGTATTTTTTCTTTTTCTTGACTTAGAGAACTATGGATTTTGGCTATGATATTCCTAGGATTTTTCCTTTACAGAGTTCTTTGAGGAGATGAGTAATGAATTCTTTCTATGTTCATTTTGTCCTCTAATTCTAATAGAGTTGGACAATTTTCATTTATGATTCTTTGGAACACAGACACACACATAATCATATATATATATATATATTCTAATAAATTCTTCTAATATTTCTTGCTATCTCATGGAGTCAATTTCTGTTTTGTCTATTTTAGTTTTAAGGGAATCTATTATTTGATCAAGGTGCAGTTTTCTGTGCTAATCTATTCTACTTTTTTTTTTTTTAAATCTCCTGCATTATTTCCTTTGTATTCATGCACTACTTATGGAAAGTCTTTTTGCCCTCCTTGGGGTTTTTGCTAAAAGTTTTTATGAGTTTATTTTGTTCCTTTTTGGAAATCTAGATCTTCAGTAATATTTGATACTTTTCAGTGTTTTGCTAATTATTTGATTTATTTATTTCTCTAGTTTTGTTTTTTCATGAAGTGGGATTGGCCCCTCTTGTTCTCATCCAGGGTCACTTGGTTTCTTATGCAAACCACTATATTCTGGAATTAGACCTCTTCAATCCTCTCTTTCCTTCCTCCCCAAGATAATTTGGGTTCAGAGTTCTGGTCTTTAGGGCCATTTCTGGTGTCCAATGTTGGAATACACAGAAGCCACCTGACGGTGGTTGTTGGAGATCCAACCCAGACGTGCAGAATGGATCTCCTCTTGTGAAAAGATGATACAAGGAGACTGAGAGGCAGTTGCTGTTCTCTGATTTCTCTGACTGGGTGGGAGGCCGTTGGCTTTGTCTGACCTCTCTCCTCTTCCCTCTGCCTCCAGTTTATCTCATTCCCAGTCTGCAACACCTGTGTCAGCAAAAGCTGCCTTGAAACTCCTTTAGATGTTATAATTCACAGCTGTTGGTGGTAGCTCTCGGAGAATTGACCTGTCCTTTAATAGTCCAAAGGCACTGTTAGGAATCTGGAATCTTTGGGCCTGGAATATTCTGGTCTGAACACTTACTGTGCTGGTACTCTCAGGAACTCTTGAAGTCACCACCCTAGGGCTTTAGAGGATGGGGGTGTGGGGTGGCTTGCTTTCTCTAAAAATGTAGCCCTTTGTGCATCTTGGGTCATACTTGGAGGCTACCCTCTCCTGGTACTGGCACAGGGTTTGCTGGGAATCCCATTTCTTATTTCCCTTGGACTTTTGGGTAGGGTAGAAGTCACTTTATTAGTAGAATTTCTCATTAGATTTTTAAAAATTTATTTTTAGCTTTTTTTTTTATTTAATAGCCTTTTATTTACAGGATATATGCATGGGTAACTTTACATCATTAACAATTGCCAAACCTCTTGTTCCAATTTTTCACCTCTTACCCCCACCCCCTCCCCCAGATGACAGGATGACCAGTAGATGTTAAGTACATTAAAATATAAATTAGATACACAATAAGTATACATGACCAAAACGTTATTTTGCTGTACAAAAAGAATCAGACTCTGAAACATTGTACAATTAGCTTGTGAAGGAAATCAAAAATGCAGGTGGGCATAAATATAGGGATTGGGAATTCAATGTAATGGTTTTTAGTCATCTCCCAGAGTTCTTTCTCTGGGCATAGCTGGTTCAGTTCATTATTGCTCCACTGGAAATGATTTGGTTGATCTCGTTTTAGCATTTTTTGTTACAAATTCTTGCCCATTGAAAATACTAGCAAAAGTATATCAATTATACATTTGAAGTCATGAAAAATATTTCCATGTTAACCATCTCATTGGATTTCTTGACAATTAGTCAATTTGGTTGTGAACTTCATGGTTTTACTACAATAAGTATGCATAGGTTAGTTAGTCTGTCTCTCATACCTTCCTTGATTGGAAGGTCTCCGTAAAAAAGTTTTCTTTAAAACGATTATAAGACAGAAGCAGTGACTTAACAAAAAATAAATAAATTTATAAAAAGTTTGGCAAGAGTTATGCAAGCCTCCTTTCCAGAAGTCATGATTTGATAATATTTGATTGTGTGCCATTATTCCACCAGATTAATTTTTTGAGGAGACAACTCTAAACATCCTATTCAACATGACTATGCAGTGGTACCTGAGATAGCAGAGGGGTATTTATTTGTTTATTGTTTAAAAAACAGAATTAGAGAATATTGAAAAGATTATTGCTTGGAGAATCCTTTCAAAGCATTAGCCTTTCAGGAGAAGTGGAAAACATGATGTCTGATCTCATCTCCATCTCCTATCTTTCCTGACTTTCTTCAGATTTCAATTAAAATCCCACCTTTTGTAAGAAACCCTTCCCAATACTATTAAAAAAAAAAGTCTATTGATGCTTTCTGCTTCTTACATCATCATTGTATCATAGCTATCCTCCCCCACTTTTCCCTGAGAGCCATCCCATGTAGCTAATAGTTTTTTTCTTTTTGAAAGAAAGAAAACAGTCAGCACAAATATTAGGAAAATCTTAAAACATAGGCAATGTATATGTAATGCACCTGTGTGTGAACCAGGATAGCGTGGAGGTATCTTCTCATATTGCCTTGTTCAAGTTCCACTTAATTTTTTTATAATTTTGTTACTTTTGATTTTTTTGGTGTGATGTTCTTTCTATTTACATTTGGTTACTGTTTGTATTGTTTTCTTGCTACTTCATTACTTTGCATTGGTTCATATGGATTTTTCCATGTTTCTCTGTATTCATCATATACATTTTCTTACAGCACAATAGTACTCCATTTCATTTATGTGCTACAATTTGTTTAGCCATTTCCTAACTGATGGATATTTATGCTGTCTCCAGTTCACCTATCACAAAAAGTGCTTCTAGAAATATTTTGGCATATTTTGGGGATTTTTTTTTTAAAATCAGTAATAGTCTCTCTTGCTCAGAATACTAGACATGTTAGCCATTTTGTTTCCATTACCAAATTGTTTTCCAAAATGGTTGTACCATTTCACAATTCCACCTACAATGTATTAGTGTATGTATCTTCTCACAATCTCTCCAAAAGTGACTATTGATTGTTACTTTTGCCTAACTTGCAGGCTATAAAGTGAAATGTCATCTTTGTTTTGCTTTTTATTTATCATTATTATTAAAGATTTGGAGCATTTTTAAATGTGGCTTGAATATTTTGTACTAGCAGTTGAGATTCTGCTTTCCTTGGCACTAGCAGGTCAGAGTTTTGCAGGTTATAGCCCTCAGTAGGCTTTTGTTCTGAAGGCCAAATTGGCTTTCTTAGGACTATGAAAACTTCCATATCCTGGAGCCATTATCTCTGTGGCACTGTAAGGGCTCTTCCCACTAGAAGAAAGAGGAACTAGTGTAGAGGGATGAGTTTTGATGTAGATCTATACCATGTCCCTACGTCTGTTAGTGAAGTTTCACTGCCAATAGCATGAGAAGTGGGGTGCAGAGTAAGTGCCGGGTTAGCGAGCATCATTTCCTGGCTCTAGAATTGTTGGGGTTTTGCTGAAGAGTCCCTCAGAAAATCCTTAATTCATCATCACCATATGTGATAGGACCACAGTTCAGTTTTCTCCTAAAAGGCAACAGAGCTGTCCACAAGATAGGATTGGCCTTTGTTTCTCATGAATATTATCCCTAACAAGCAGGAATACTAAAAAGTCACCATAATATAAAGAAGAATTTTTTTAATGTTTAAAATATAGGAAATAATCATTTCTTTAGGAAATACAAATATTCAAAAATTTTATGCCTCATTTTGTTTTATGGAGTAGTATGACGTTTTACAGAGGATATTTGTTCTAGTATATGTGGGACAAATGTCTTCTGGAGTTCCTTTTAACTCTGAAATTCTGTGATTTTGGTATATTTGCTCTAAAATTTGATAAAAATTCAAATACAGTAGAGGTAGGTTTGGTTCCATGCTAAGCTCTCTGGCCAAAGGATCTTCTGCTTTCCTAGAAGATGGCTAGACCTTGACATAATGGAGCATGTCTATAATCTTAGCTACCAATAAAGATGATGCTGGCAACATACTAAGAGCTTGAGAGTTCTAAGCTGCATTGGGTGGATTATGTGGATCAAGTGTCCTAATTAACTTATGCATCAGTATAGCAAGCCCACAGGTGCAAAGATTGCTTAAGAGGATGTTAACTTGTTCAGTTCAGAAATGGAATAGGTCAAAGCTCCTGTGTATATGTAGCAGGAATAGGCCTGTGAATCACCCCTGGATCTCTAGCCTGGGCCAGAAGGAGAGACCCTGTATTTTTAAAAGTAAAGAAGATGGCTTAGGGGGGGAAAGAAAAAGAACAAATGAGAGCCCAATCAGGTAAAATAACAGTCACTTTTTAGGGTTGTTATGCTGAGCTCATTGTAGATTTATGAAACCTGGACAGTGTACCAGTGTCATGCCAGGAAACTGAACTGATTCCATTTGAATTATCTTAGAAAGATTCTGAAGGTCACATGACAGAATAAAACACCAGTCACTGAGGTCCTTTCTTGAGCTAAATTGCCAAACATTCAAATTCTGCTGTAGAGAGCAAGTTCTCATGTTGGCTGGCCACATTGTTGAAATGTTAAAAGTAAGCTTGCCAAAAAGACCATTTTATAGAGAACTCACCCAGGACAAGCACTCACATGGTGATCAGAAAAAATGAGACAAGGACACTTTCAAGGGCTCTCTTAAGAACTTTAGAATCGTTTGCATTTCATGGAAGACCCTGGCACAGGACCACCCACTTCTTATCAGAAAAGGTGCTGTGCTTTATGAGCAAAGCAGAATTGCTCACCAGAAACTCAAGATGCATAAAGTTAAAGAATCCACTCCAAATGTTCATAGGGACTATTTGTGCCCGACCTGTGGCAGAGCATTCTGCGCTCATATTGGTCTGATCAGCCACAGTTGGGCATACTGTAATTTGACTCTTAACATAGTGATGTCATTTTGGTCATCTTTAAGAACTAAGGATAACCACCAACCAACCAACCATCTATTTAAAAGTCATCTACGGAAACATTTTGAAATTCAGATTCTCTATTTATGAGCAGAACATTTAGACAACCCCAATACTTGAAACTGTTTATTCAAGTCATTTTGTATAAACTTTGCGATCGTAATATGGACATACAAGAAAAGAATATGAAAGTGCACTAAAGAATATGATGCATCAGAATATTTTAAATAAAAACTTTCAAATAAAGTTATAAAGATTTTAAAGACAAATCCTAAAGAAAGAAAGAGATACTAAAAACTCAAAACACTGAAAAGGGACTTTTCTCTGAGTTAAACTTTAAATACTCATTTCCCATTAGCATGGAATCCTATGGTTTACATTCATCTTGAAATAAGTCAGCACCATTTGAAAACAAGCATTATCTATGGACATACCTTAATTGCAAATTGTAGTATAGAACAAGTTAGATCAATTTTGGATGCTTGGGAATGAAACTTTCTTTTTTGAGTGGATAAATAATTCTTCATTTAAAAAAAAAAAAAAGTTTGACAGAAAGGAATTGAAAGTAAATTACATGCCAGCTGACATACACAATAAACTTTGGTGCAAAATAAAAATGAAGCTTTTTTTTTTGCTCCATTTATATTTGATTTTGTCAGATCCTTATTTTATAGTTATCAAAGAATATCCAGCAGCACTTTGAAAGGAATTATACCCTTTAAAGATAACTGATATATGGTTAATCTCTTAGCTCCAAACAGTTATTTTCTATAGGTTAAATTTCCTCTAAAATCTGAAATGGAGAACATTATTTCTAGAATAATTCTCACATAAATTTCCAAGGAGAAAATCTCAATGTATTTGAGGCCATAGTTCTTATAGTTTCATTTTTAAAATAATTCCTAGCAAATTGATCACATAATATATATATTTTAATGAAACTTACATCAAAAATATGAAGATTTTTCTAAAAATATATAAATCTTTTCCTTGATTCATTAGCATAAAATAAAAGAAGCAGTGATGATTTTAGGGGAATCTGGATCTTATGCCCCAGTAAAGAATTTTTTAATTTAGTTGTAAGATACCTGAATTATCAGATTATCTGAAAGAATATATGGTATGTAAAATTAAATGATATATAAAAATGATGAGTTTAAAAGTTATTTTTTCCCCTGGCCTTTATTTGTTGAAGCTGGACTTTTCAGAATTCCTGTATTTTTATTTCAACTTTTCTTTCTATTCATTTTTCAATTTATTTAAAGCTTTATTGATTAATATCTGTTATCAGTGATATATGCTGTTATTATTTGAGGTTGGATGATCATTAGAAGTAATTTCTCCAGAGCTCAAAATTGAAATTATAGGGGAAGGAGAGAGGTGGAGTTCCCTTAAATAATACAAATGAAGTTTGTTGAAAAAAATCAAGTAATTTAATATTAAATTTAAAATGCAGCCATTTTTGAGGTGTTGGGGAAATGCTTATGAATATTAGTAGCATCTGCTTGCATGACTTTAAAAATGGTCTTCATAACATAAACTTTTCCTCACCTAGAAAATTGGAACAGTTAGCCTATAAGGTCCCTTTCAGCTATATCTTTGATCTGCTGAAAGATGGTAATGAATATAAATATTAGGAGCATGGTCACTTGGTCACTTCAGTTTGTATCATTCCTACATCTTGTAATAAGTTTTTCACATAAAGTGGTTATGACAAGATGGCATAGTCAGTATAACATTTATGACTTTTATGTATCTAAAAACTAACAAAGTTTTTAAATGACAGGTATGTGAAGAAGCAGAGGTGTTTGGAGAAAAGGCCTTTACTTCAAATCTTCACTTTGGACAAATCACCTAATCTCTTGGGTCCCAATTTCCTTATCTATAAAATTATATGAGAATGGTTCATTTATTGCATTGAAATTAACTAGATTCTCACAGATTCCTTTCAGCTCTAAATCAATAAGCTCTTAACATAAAGATATGTATCTTTAAATGCCAGTCTGGCTCAATAATAATACTGACAGTAGTTCAAAAATTAATGTTTTAAGATCATTTCTACTAGAAAAGATCACAATTAAAGAAATAATTCCATAGCCCAGATACAGATTCTTTAAAAGCTTGTGACTATTTCAGTGTCACAATATATATACTACTAAATATTGGTAAATATTTGCATTTGGAGGACAAGATATTGTAAACTATGTTTTCACCTATGATAGACCTTTTATAGAACTATATACACAACAGATGCTTAGTAAATATCAATAATTATGCCTTTTGGTTTTATAAGCCATGTAGATGTCAGTTCACTTTTCTATGTGACATTTTGTGGAATTATTTAAAAGCATGTTGGAATTTAGATTTTTTTAAAATGTCGTTTAATTTATGATAATTTCTGCTTAAGCACCACTAACTTTAAAATAGTTTTATTTCAAGTGTAGACAACTTAAACTGCATCTTCAGCTTTTCAAGAAAAACAGAAGCTATCCAAATTCTATTGTGACAAATTATTTCACAGTTTAAAAGTAATATCACAGCTGTCTTATTATACAGTACAGCCTGTCACTTTACAGAAAATATCCTTCTCCTTTGTCCGGTTTCTTATGCTAATAATTAATGCCATATACTAATTTGGGCTAAACTTTTCAGGAAAAAAAATTAATGATTAGCTCCTTATTGACTTAATTTGGTTATCCATTATTACATAGACATAATAAAGTCATATATCCTGAATAATACTTAAAATGGTTTAATTGTAGTTTTATATATTTCAATGGATCCGTGATGTTATTGATATGAATAATCTGTTCAACAATAAAATGTGCTAGTGATTCTTATGTGTAAAAAATATCAAGTATGAAAGATAAAAAAAATATACTGGGGACAAAAAAATGTGTCTTCCATTCATATAAAAAAAGATTTTCAATATGCAGTAATGCTTTGGGCTATCTACTTTTTTGTTGTGACCTGAGAAGATGGTAAGTGTTGGTAATATATTATTTAAACTTTTTTTAGCTTGAAAATTACCCATATTACAAGAATTGTATCTTACTTGGATGGTAACCTATTCACATTGTCCCCTGACTTGTCATTTTAAGAATGTAATTTTGAATAATCTCTAGCCATAGACAAGATCAAAGAGACAAACAAGGCATCATAAAAAATAATTAGATTTGGATTGTGTGGTTCAATTTCTTAATTCATTTGAAAACTAAACCTGATTTGTGTCAGAATTGAGCTATGTATTTGGAAGAAAGAAAAGGGTTTATCTACTACTGTTAAAAATGTAAACAAAATTTTATATAGGAATGTAACTATCTTAATACATATACTGACATTTCTCTGCTATATATTAATATTTCTTGAAATCAATAATGTGTGTTCTTTCCTCAGCACCAATATTTCCATATTTATTTGTAGGAGTAATGATAGGATTAACATTTTCAAATTAATTTTTGCTAGGATTTACAAATTGGTCACTATTATATTTTGTTGTAATTTAGCACAGTAAAATTTTTTTTGCACAAAACAGTTTCAGCTCATTCACTAATAGTTCAATGAAACAAATATTTTGCTGGCTTGTACTGCAAATTCCCAGGGCAATACAAGGCAAGTTTCTTTGAAATAGCAAATAATCTTAACTGTGGAATTTGAAACACTTTACATAATTCACCACAACTATATTACAAGTATAAATGAAATTATCCCAATCTTAAAATCCAGTTATGTTTTGTTATTAAGCAGTCCAAATAATAATTCCTTTTGTATTTTCTGTGCTCTTCCCCATTTACATCCTACTGAAGTTAATCTAGGTTGCTTTTCTTTTTTTCAGTTCAAAACATCAGGCACTGGTTCATCCATTTTTTTTTTTATTTTACTTTTTGTTTTGTCTCTTAGTACCTAAATGAAAAAAGAGAGAGGGAGAAAAGAAAAGTTGGTACACATGATACATTCTGTAGAAATGTAGTCTTTAAAATTTTCCTATTTTGCTTTTCCTGATATGGAAGCAAGATCCTTCTTCCAAATAATAAAAACCATATCCTTAAGGTACTTGGTAAATGATCACCAATGTTTAAGAAAAATAGTTATATGTCTGATAAGTGCAGTTTCAACTTCAAAATATTAAAACCTATGAAAAATTAGTAGAATTGTATAAGTAGGAAAAGAGCCTAATTGACACAGTGGATAGATCTTTTCCTTTATTCAAATCTAGCCTCAGACACTTACTAGCAATATGATCCTAAGCAAATCACTTAACCTTGTTTGCTCCAGTTTCCTCATCTATAAAATAAGCTAAAGAAGCAAATGACAAACTATTCCAGTATTTTCGCTAAGAAAATCCCAAAAGGAATCACTCACAATGAGTCAGACAAGAGAAAAACAATTAAACTGTTAAAAAGTAAAACTGGAGGTCTTGAGTAGACAAATTCACACTGAGATGTGAAGAATCACAATTTTGTAAATATAAGACTGGAAATATTACAATCACAGTGGTAAATTAATTATTATTGTAAATAGAAGGTGGGTTAAAAGTTATTGTCATGGACTGAATATGTGAATTCTTATGTCATGGAATCCAAACAGTAAGTTATAAATTTTCTAACAGTAAATTTTATCCAGGGATGAGAAATTAACTTTGAATAATAGAATTTTAGATTAAGAAGGTTTGTAGGAGTCCTCATTTTTTATGAGAGGCAGCCTCTTATCATGGATAGAAAGCTGACTTTAATGTCAGGATGACCTCAACTTAAGATCCACCACTGATCCATATGGCTGTATGATCAAAGAGGCTTCTTCTATCAGTGAAATAACAGTACAAAACAAAAGTAAACATTACATGTTCCCCCTTTTAGTCCATATATACTGTGTGAAAATTCTGAAAAAAAATAATTCATATTAAAATAAAATATTAAGGTTTTATTTCTAGGTAACTTACTACTAATCAACATGGCCTAATGGCCATACATCCCGAGTAAATTCTGAAAATATCTCTTTAAATGTTAATTTCATTAATTACAATTTAAATTTTTCTCTCAAAAAAGTCCACCACAAAAGTTGTATCCAGGGATGAGAATAGTACTATATTTAAGTATAGAATAATAGCATTTCAGATCGACCTTAGTGATTCTTTGAGTCTGGTCTATGTCCTCATTTTATAGATGAGGAAATTGAGATATAAAAACATTATGACTTATTCCAAATCACACAATTGGATAAACTTATGCAAATTGAATTTTGCCAACTATCTACATGTAAAGTTCCCTTTGTATATTGTCACTTAACTGTATGTGTGATTTTGGGCAAGTCACTTAACCTCTCTTTCCCTCAGTTTCTTGATCTATAAAACAGGAATAAGAATAGTATCTCCCTTACAGGGTTGTTGAGAGGATTAAATAAAATAATTACCATAAACCACTTACCATGATTCCAAGCATATAGTAAGCACTATTTAATGTTAATTATAATTAGTAATAGGAGGAAGAAGAGTAGATATCATTACAGAAAAACAAATCTAATATGTACATGACATAAGACACAAACATTTACAGAAATTAAAGTCAGTTATTTCATTCTGCCACATTTATTATTTTCATTAAAGAAACTCTCAGGTTAATGCTCCTTTTTATGGGCATCAGCTAATTGAATTAGCAAAATATACTTGAAGCTTTCCTTTTCAGAAGTATCCCAATTTCTGTGAAATGGTTCATTTGTTGGTATTGCTCCACTATACCAAGTTAATAATAACATAAAATCTATAGTTAGAAGTCTTTGTTATCTAGGATTCTCTCAGCTAGAAATTTGTGTTACCCAGCCTATAGATATTTTTCCAGCATTTTTGACGTGAAGGCACTGTATAGCCATGGATATCTTCTTGAGTTATGTTTAATATAATTCAAATATGAAATATATGCACATTATTTGGAAGTTATGGTAAATGTGAGTCTTATACTTTTTTTTTTTTTTTTTAACAAAACACCTTATTCTACAACCATACCTGATAACAGTTACTGCATTTTATAACACCTGTGGTCATAGCATCCAATTATGTGAAATTTTAGTCCCAAGTAGAGAAATAAGAACTCTTTATAAACCCACCATTTTGTACTGTCACCTTTACTATCAGTGCAAAAAGGATGGACCTTAATTATGTAATTATTCTACTCCTATAATATTTTCTATCTTTACAATTTAAGAGAGAATTTAGAGAAAGGGAGAAACACTCATAGTGATTAATGAATGTTATGATAGACCAAGGAATAACACATTTATAAAGAAGACTAAAAAGTACAAGGAACTTACGGTGAAATTGTACAACCAGAGGCATATGCATGATGTCCTGTGTATCGGATGTCACAGCGTACTACATTGTTTGAGTAATCAGACTCAGGCACTAAATAGCTGGGATTCACACTGACCTAATAGAAACAAATAATATTTATTTTTCAGATGTCATCATTATACATTAGCTGGCTGTTCTTTGTTAACATGTAGACTAGAACAAGAGGAAATAGTCTTAAACTAAAGCTTGAACAGCTTAATTAGATGGGTTTATTAAACTTTGAATGAATGACAAGGAAAGTTATGCAAACAAGACAATTTTTCATCTGTCTGGGTTGGCTAAAGTGTGATCTCAAATGACCTCTCTAAATCATGCCAAGTCCTATGATGATTTAATATCTGAATCCATAGATGTTCACAGAGGTTTGCAATCTAAATACATATTCAGGTCCACTACCTTCAGAATGTAGTTTCCGGGTTTTACATCTGTAATATCAATCCACTGACAATCTATATCTGCATTGTAGGTATCGTAGCACCCAGGGCTCAGTCCCTAAAAAAATGAGAATAAAATTTGATTAGCATAGTCTTAGGGCTATAATCACATGATACATAATATTATAATAATAGAATTCTGTTAGCAAATTAAAAATTAGCTAAAACTATGACACCATACCAAGTTTAGGTTATTGTTCCAATGTTAGGGAAAACAAAAGTACACACAACTTAGACCTCTGACATTTCCCAGTTAAAAAGAAAAGACTCAGATAAACATCTCATCTGGCTTCTGTCTTTTATGAGTCAACTAAGAAAGTTACAATTTAAAATGATAAAACCAAATTCATTCAAAAGTTTCTAAAATGCAACTAATCACTAAAATAAAAGTATTTGTTGGGAAATCTTTCTGTTGGGTTGAATGTTTGTGAAGAAAATGATAGATCAAGACCAGCATGTTATTATGTGATGACATGGAATGACTCTCAGTAGCCTAGGATGTAGGGATTCTATAAATATACACTAAGGCACAACTTCAAACAGGACTTCAGATTTGTGACCAGCTTGTATAGGCACAAGAAATGGAGCAGCATTTTTTAAGTAAAAGGACTTTACAACTCTTAGGATAAAGAGAGAACCACAAACAAATCCAGCTTTACAGAAGATACAATTAGATGTCACCTAAAGTACATTATGAAATTGTACACAATGTAGAATGGATTCCAGGTCATTTTTTATTCATCTGCATACAGAGATAACATTGACAACAACACCCTACAATGTAAATATATATATAATAAAATCTTACTAGACCATATACCTGCTTATAGATGTGCAACTTATTCTTCTAGGGAATAAACATTTGTCCAACAATACATGGACTTTATATATTTTTCTCTATTTGCTGTGATGTTTTGAGTTTAGAAAAAGATATAAATTTACATCTCTAAAAAGTTTTCTACTCTAAGATTTACTTTGCAAGATCCCAGCTGCTGATCAGCTTTGGACTGGATTATGTTGATTTACTTTTTTTCCTGCCAAAATTCATGCTGGAGTGAAACTATATTGTCCACTTACAAATTGGGGCTCCTTATGGAAATACTGACACAGCTTTAACTATGGAAGCACACATTTTCCAACTATAAAACATATGTAAACTGCTTAATTCAGCATTTTTTTTTTTTTAAATCAGTCCCAGATCTCTGCATCTGACATCAATTATCTTTGAAATTTAGAATGTGTACACATGTATGCATGGGAGAGTAACTATACCCTTCTCTTCTTAAATGTATCATTGAAAAGGCAGACTTTTTGGAAATAACCTTATAAGGAGCTTGCTTTCCCTTTTCCCCTTCAATTACCTTTTCCAATTATCATCATATTCTTGTAATAATGTATTAGCAAGGTGAAAAGGATAGTTTTAAATAAACATGCGTAGTTCAAATGACATGTAAGTCAGACAGTTGGCTAAACAACATATAAACAAATTGTCCCCACACCAATACATGTTACCTATCTATTCAAGAAGCTATTAAAAGACTATATTAACTCTTACAGCCTTAATTATGATATGAGAAGTAGCTGTCATAAAGGATAAGGATTCTATATACAAACATATGTATATGTTATGGATGATGCTGGGTTGAATGTTTGTGAAGAAAATGATAAATCAAGACCAGCATCTTATTATGTGATGATATGGAATGACTCTCAGTAGCCTAGGATGTAGAGATTCTAAATATACACTAAAGCACAACTTCAAACAGGACTTCAGATTTGCGACCAGCTTGTATAGGCACAAGAAATGGAGATAATGGAGATGAATGAATTGTACTTTGTCTTTTTCTTTCTGTCTTTGTCCCTTTGTAATAATGGAAATAAATGAATAGACCTGCTTTTGCTATATATGTATACTATGTATCACATATATCTGTATATGTATATATTATAAATATGCATCCATATAAATGTATCTATATTATAAGAATTTATATATCATATGTAGCTATAAAAGCAACTACATTAATTCCATTTCCCATGTATTTTTATCTTTGATAAGATGACTTATTAAATAAAATAACTCAAAGAGAAAAAAATTGCAAGAATAAAAATAGAGTATGTCATTTCTTTCTGAGACCTGTAAGCTTGGGGTATAGAAGGAACTTACTTGTGTGTGTGCTGTACAGGCATATCGTCTATAGTATCCATAATCACAAGAAGTATCCTCAAGGCAAAAACTTGCTTTATGGCCTTCAGCCACTCTCCTCTGGGTACTGGCATCAAGTAAGTCATAGTGGCTGAATTCATCCATACTGTGGTAATGTCTGATAGTCCATTCAACAAAGGCATATTAGTTCATTAAAAACTGAATTATACATCAAACCATTCATTCATAGAAAACATATCATAAACCATGTCTTCTATCAAAACTGATTCCTTGGACCAAAATCTCTTTTCACATTAAAATTGTGATTACATATTTTAAGGATGAAAAATATATATTTGATTTATTTTTTTCTTCCATGTATAAAAACATCTACTTGAAGAAATGCATGTTAATACTTTTACTTCTGAAAGAAGGCTTATGATTTTGGTTAATATTGTTTTTGTATTAGGTGTCTTGATAATTAACAAATTCTGAATTTTTAGTGGAAGTAGCTGATACTTGATCTTGGAATAGTTTCATAAATTTAGATCCAGAGGAGAAGTCATCTTCCTCCTTTTGAAGCAAAAAAACTGAGAACCAGAAAAATGAAGTGACTCTTTCAAAGTCACACAAGTAGTAAGCAGCACACCTAAAGTCTAAGCAGGGGTCCTCAAACTATGGCCCGCGGGCCGGATGCAGCAGCTGAGGACATTTATCCCCCTCACCCAGGGCTATGAAGTTTCTTTATTTAAAGGCCCACAAAACAAAGTTTTTGTTTTTACCATCGTCTGGCCCTCCAACAGTCTGAGGGACAGTGAACTGGCCCTCTATTTTAAGTTTGAGGACCCCTGGATCCAGATCTAATGATTCCAAATCCAGTTATCTCTTCCATTATACTGTCTGGATACAGCTGTTTTTCTTTCAAGGAGCAGTGATTAATATTTCCTTTTCATAAGAATATTGGTGACCATTCGAAGTTTTGTTTTGTTTTATTTTGTTTTTAAATATAACCCTCCTGTAGCCAAACTTACTAATATCTGACTATCTACACCAAAGGTTTAATTCCTGAAATGACAGAAAGGAAGATAATACTAAACCATCAATTGTCACTAGGCTAAGAGGGACCTTTTGCAAGTGATCTGTTAAGTGGAAATAAAATTTTTATATTACCCCTTTTGTCAGCATTTAAATAAAGGATGAGATAAGGAATTTACACAATGTTTTCCATTCATCATCACTATAAAAGTAAATACTTTCTCACACTACAGGAACAGAAATCAGGTTGACATTAACAAATTAAAGGCATAGTCATTTAAAATGGTAATCAAGTTCAAATAAGGATAGCTGGAAGGGAGAACAAAGAAAACATGCTCAGAAAAATAAAAATAAAGAATTATTATTCGCAATGGCATCCAAAAAAATATTGTGCTTACTTTGTGGTACACTTAGATACACAATCTGGAATATATATTAAATGGCTAGGTAACCTCAAAAAACTGCAAGGCAGTCTTCCCCTTCCCTTCCCTCAATACTTGGCTTTCAATACATAATGGAGAGAAAATTTGGAAAGACAGAAGAAAAGACAATATCTTTAAGTTAAAAATTGGAAGGATGGTATGATATGAGTTGGCAGTGCAGCAAACTATTGTTTTCTGCTTTCCTGGAAATAAATAATTTTATAATATTAAGGTGCCTAAAAATGTAACAAGATAGCATGCATTTTTTGGTTCAGATTTATTTCATTGATACAGAAAACTCTTAGTGTGGAAACTCTACCAGTGCTGGTCTCAGCAATTGTTCTGCAATTTACAGTCTTAGAAAATTGCCTGGGACCCTCTTGTGTCAAATGAGTTGCACATGGTCAGTCAAATAGATAGATAAAGATATATGCAGATATGTATGTGTCTTTATGTATGTGTGTGTATTTGTATATACATGTATATGTATGGAATGACAAGTCATTCAAAAATAGTCTTCTTGAGTGCAAGGCCAGCTCTCTGTCCAAGGGAATATATTTTTATGGAATAAATTTGCTATCTACCCTTTCCATGAAAAAAGTGGAACTTTACTGTAACTTCTTAAGTAATTAATAAGCCTTTGAACAAAATATTAAGTTACTCAAATATGGAGAGAACACAAAGAATATTTTAAATTGATGAAAACTATTGGGTGAAGATCATGAAATAATTCCTAGAGAGCTTTAAAAATATGACTGACTAGTATCTATTTGGGACAGTTTTGCTTTAGTTCTTTTAAGTGAGGATAAGTTTAAGTAATCTTTCAAGATTTCTTTTAGTTTTTTAATTATGTAATTTGTATTGCCCTTTAAGAAATATTTAAAATTATCTTTTATAACACAATGTTAAAATTTCAAAGTTAGTTTTACAAGAATATCATACTTATTCAGACTCTATTCCAATAGAAATGTCCTTTCCTCTACAAGTGTCATTTTGGAAACAGAACTCCTTTCTAGTGGACAAGACTTAATACTTTCAATTCAAAACATACTAATAGACAGTTTCAAATATCAAGCAACTTAAAGACTGTAATATTTAGGGAGACATATTACCTCATTTTTCCTTTTTTTTTCCAAATGACTTGGGAAGAAGTGAACAATTACTACAATGAGAAAGCATCATACCTCCATTTTATAGAAAGTTAAAGGTTATTCATCATTATAAAAACCAAGTAAAAACATAGAGATTTAAGAGTATTGTACAATAATCAGCACACTCACTGATGACAGCTGTGCCACTCCCATGAATATCTTGGTCTGCTTGGTAAAAAATCTGATGTCCCCTGATTTTTCACTCGTTGGGGAAATCTTAGCAGCACTCGGTTATCATAATCTCTGACATCGGACCTGTAAGCTGAACTGCAGTTGTGGAAAAAAGATAGTCACAACATAGCTATAGTGGCTTCCTACTCGACCTTCTCCTTACCCTTCCTTCTCATAGGAAAATAAAGATATGACACTTAAAAGCCAGATGAATAAAAGGACAATCATTACCCATCCCCAATTTTTTGTGTAATATCCCCAGCCAATTAAAAACCAAAATCAATGAATGAAGTGTAGGCAAGGAATTATCCTGAACCATGGGTAAAAGAGGAATCTTAAGTATTTTTCAGGGAATTCCCTCCAACAAGACATATCTACATAGTAACATTATGATTTAGTAAATAAGTTTTTAAAAATTATCCAAAACAAGTAGGTCACATCTGGTAAAAGTCAAAAGTAAGGATTTGAATCCCATTCTTCCTGATACTATCACCAATCCATGCTACTTCTCAGTATCAGATAAATAAATGCTTAATAAAGACTCCTATTTGTGTGATACTTTATATGTTTATAAAATAATTACTTCAATTACTACTCTGTGAAGTAGGTAAGGCAAGTATAATTAGTAATGCTCAGATAAATTCTTGTCAATGGTCCTAAAACTAGCAAGTGTTAGTTATTTCTAGGACTTAAGAGCAAGTATTTAAATAATGGATCTAAGTCTCTGTGTCATTAAAATAAAGTTCAAATTAAACAACTAGTTAATCAAGTAAATGATATATAAATATCTTCAGTCCATGAGAGAGCACTAAGGTTATACAATATTGTAAAAGATATATTGCAGTACTACTTAGAGAGTCATTTCTTTTTCCTTTAGTAGAAGCCAGAACCACTAGCAGAAAGGCCAAAATCGACCAAAGCAAAAGAATAAAGAGGCATGAAGCCCAGGATCCCCAAATACTTATATGACTACCATAAGTAGTAAATAGAGAGACTGTGTCAAGCAATGAATGGGAAATTTCCTCCAGTCTCAAGGATTAGGGTTACAATGCAACCTCTGACATACACAAGCTATGGGTATGTCTCAGTAGCTCTGGGAACTTGCTACATTGGTAGAGGAATTTCCTCTGAAATACAAGCAAATATAGTTGCACTATGCTGGTTTTTTAAAGGCACATTTTTAAGCCTGTTAAGGTTTGACCTACTTTACAGAGTTATAATCCTAAATACATTTTTGTACTTGTCTTGGAGTATGTTATCATTCTCTGAAATGCCAAGGAATTTCTTCTCAATGTTAACTTTTTTTTCCCCCTTTTTTTTTTTTTTGGTGGCACCTTCCAAAGCATCTTGGGCTCCCTCTATTGGCTTCTCAGTATCAAAACCTAACAATTTCTATTCTTCAAGTTAAGGATCCTTCTTTTAAAGCTGTTGAAAAAGCAAAGGCTTCAAGGCTTGTTAAAGTAAAGCCAGAACATGTTAATTACAGTTACAATCAAAAGAGGAAAAAAACCTTTGCCAAGTGAATAAGACCACAGTAGCAAACATACTTTTCAGTCTTCTAAGAGGTCATTAACGTGCTCTATAATTTCTTTTTGGGGTAGGTTTTTTTTTTTTTTTTTTTTTTTTTTTTCCTGGAGGGTCAAATTACAGATGTTTTATTCAATTTACTGGGAATGGCTGTTTCCCATAGAAGTATGTGGGCTCTTTTATTAGGTCGAGTACAATTTCTTTTTTCTTTAATCATGATAACGAGAACCCATTGCTTTTGAAACTTGAATATAAATAAGCCTGGGGCTCCGAAGATTCAGAAGGAAATAAACACTGTCTTAATCCAAGCCATTCTCTTCATCTTCTACACAACAGTTGGAATGGTCATGAGCAGGGGCCAAAAAAAAAAAAAAAAAAAAAAAAAAAAAAGTATTCTCTTTATCATCCCCAACTATCCTGTCCTCTTCACTTCCCATCTCCCACCTGTCTAGGACCCCAGCTGCCATAGACAAGACTCCAGGAGGAGAAGAGCAGCGCAGAGAGGAAGAGTCCGCATTAGGATCAGGAGAAGACCCCGGCCCCTACCTGGCAAGACAGTTTTCCTCCGCAGCACATCTCAAGTTGTACATGGACATCCTCTGCACGTACGTGGACGCCTGAATGTAGTAGGGATCTGGCACCAGGTCTGGGAGACCTACAAGTCGGCCAAGAATAATCAGAAAGCCACCAGCATCTTGAAACCCTGTAACTAACCCTGGCTTCCTGTCTAGCCTTTCTACCCATTCTTTTCTCTAAACCCTTCCCTTCTTTAACTGAATCCTTTCACTAAGATCCCTGCTTGTATTGAGACTAGGTAGAAGGAGCAATGGGGACGGGAGAGAAGACAATAATAGAAACATTTTTGCGAATGATTATGTGGCTGTCTCTTATGTAGGTCAAGAAGACATACATGGGTGCAGAGTTCTGGTTGAATCCGATCTTTGGGCTTCCTCTTAGAAGGTGCAGCGAGGTGGCCCTTTTTGAGGGGGGAGGGGAGACGGGGTAAGGAGAATGGCGGAAGGGAAGGAGATATTTCGAATTTTTTGCACGTCTGATTGTGATTGTCACTTACCATACTGGAAGTAACCAGTCCCATAGCCAGGTCTGTGCCTACTTCCTGGACGTGGTCTTTCGTAAGTGTCATAGTAATTGTAATAGGGGTTGTCGTCTGAGTACTTGTAGGGGTTGTAGGGGTCATCGCCCACCATACCATCCACTCGGCTAGGAGCTCTGAGATTGCTTAGAGTGGGGCGACTAGTCGCAGGGGTCCGGTTGCGGTCCTGGGAGGCAGGACTGGAGCCCCGAGCACGGCCCCCAGGGCTGCTGGTGGTGGAGGTGACAACAGGGAGGGTGGAAGCCGATGGTCCGGCCTGGTGCCGTTGCCCAGACGGCTGATAACCAGCCTGGAACCAGTGCCGCGCCGCAGGCTGACGCCTGCTGTTCATGCTGTTGTGGACCGGGGCTCCCACAGACGGCAGCGGACGAGAGCGCTGTGAAGTATTATTATTTCTGAGCAGCAAGACTGGCGTCTGGGGAAGCGAGGAAGACACTGAGGAGACTGCGGAGGAACTAGCGGCTGGAGCCCTTCGGCGCGGAGGCTGGTACTCAGAGCCCAGACTCAGAAGACTGAACACCTGCCCGTTGTTCTCCCACTGAATCTTTTGCCTCCATACTGCTGGAGGAGGAGGGTCCTGTCGGGGCTGCTGGCTAGCCACTTGCAAAATGTAGCCCAAGTGTACGCACAGATGCAACCGAAGAAGAATAACTGCGGGTGAAGGGAAATGCATCTTTCTCTCTCCTTTAATCCTCACAGACACGAAAAGCGTAGTTTAAAAAAAAAATAAAAATATAGAGGAGGAAAAAATCACTTGTGGGGAAGGAAAAACCGTCTACCGAAGTATTTCAATAGTTACCTAGGAGCGGCAAAGATTAAGTGTAGATTGAAAAAATAAAAGAAAACGCGAATGTGGCGTCTTACCCGTTCCCCCCCTTTCCCAGTGTTTATAGAAGAATGATGGGGAGAAGAGCAGAAGCAATAGCGAGAGGGCAGCCTCTCATCGTCGTCGTCCTGCTTTTTCTGGTGTCTGGAGTGAAGGAAGGAGGAGGGATGCGAGATTTTAAACTTTCTGGCACATTTGCAAAGTTACACAAGCGTTTCTTGGCAGTGCTGCTCCTATGCTATTTGTTCACGTAATGCGATTGGAAACGTGCAAGTCTGACAGTTCCTCACATCTGCCCCCTCCCTCTTAACCACCTCCCCCCAAGACACGTTGCACATAGAGAGATTTCTTTAAGGGGAAAGAACAAAAAAAGGATACACATCCAGCGAGAGACACACGCGACCCACATCTTAATCTTGGGCGAACATGCAGGAATTTCAGTGGATTCAGACACACTCAAGCAGCCAGACCAGGCGACTGTGCCAAAGTATGCAGAAGGAAAAATGCTATTAGGTCATCAAACACAGGAAGACTGGAAAGGGGGAGGTAGGAAGACTTAGACTTGACGGGAGTGGAGGGAACATGTTTTGGGGAAAATATTCTGGTTAAGAATTCCATGTTCAGGAGGGGGAACAAAGCATATTTCCCAATACACTCTGACTTATGGGAAATCCTCTCATCCTGTAAACTCTGAGCTATCGAATTTTGTTTTTCTGAGTGTAGGTAACATGAGAAATGGGTTACAAATTCATCTCCTGCAGTGAAATTTCTAAGTGAAATTTCACATGGGAGAAGGACGGTTGACCCAGGTTCATAACCAGAATAAATAAATCCACTTCCCTGTTTCAAAAACTAAACCCAGAGTTCTACTTTTATCTGAACGTGAAAAAATAATCTTTCATCTTGACAGTGCATCTTAAAAAAAAAAGGTTATTAAACAGATTGTTCAGAATTTGGCTGTAAATTAACATCTGAACTAAGAATCCCTTGCCTCCTTCCTTTGTTCCCTCTCCTCCTATAGGAGAGAAGGTTTTTGTTTTATTTTTATCACTGTTTATTAAATACGCAATACCACTAATATATCACTGATAAATAATAGGAGACATCAAGATTTCTGTCTGAAAAACTTCCAAACCAAATAAGATTTTCCTGAGTACTAGGGAGTGTCCTTAGTAGAAAAGAGAATGGGAAGAAGGGTCAGCAATTCTGACTGGAATTAGTTGGCAAATATAGTATAGCTGTTCACATGTCACTTTTATATTTTAGCAGTGCTGGAAACTTTTCTAAAGAAAGTTGACACTAAAAAGTGAATACCTGCAAAGTATTGATCAAAATAAGATTTTTAAAATAACTCATTTTTGATGTTTTTTATTTATATGTCACACATTCATTTCTGTATATATTCCAATTCTGCATTTTCTCTAGTCTTTTATGACAGATTTTAAAAAGAAAGAGGAGGATTTATTATTTTTTGTTGGCAAAACAAGGATATGATTTCCTACTTCAAAGAAGGGAAATGTGTTTTCTTAATTTTTCTGGGGCCAGGTTTGGTCATTGTCATTCCACATTTTTTAGAACTTTTTTGGTGGTTGTTCTTTCCACTTTGTGAAGAGTAGGGCTAGTTCCTCCCCCCCCCCCCCAAAAAAAAAAAGGTAATGAAACCATCCTCCATACTTAATTGGTCCAACAGACAAATTCTTTAACTATTACATGGGCTTTCTGGTCACCTAAGTACAAAAACAGAATCTTGAGCTTCATACATGCTTCTCACCCCTGAAGGTGATCATGAAAAATATGGAATCAAAGAAACTGAGCCCAACTAAGATAATGCTATATCTTTACTGAGTATCTTTCCATGCTAAATTTTCTTTTAACTGCCATGTGTTAAACAAAGTTCCATTTTGTTCCAAACCTTAATCATGGAATGACTTTATATTATTTTCCTGATTCTGCTTATTTCAGTTTATACCAGTTCATATGAGTCTTCTAAATGCTTTTCTGAATTATTTCATATTTATAGTTTATTTTTATTGTTATTTTCATGTTATCACAATTTATTTCTAGTTAATTGCTATAAAAATTGTGTATGAATATTTAGGGTGATATTGGATCTTTTTTTTTTCTTTTTGTTTTTGACCAGATGTGGTGGGGATCTCTAGGGCAAAAGATCTTTTAGTCACCTAACCTGAGTTTTCAATAACCTTTTAATTGGTGTCCCTCATTTCTCTCTCCTTTCTCTATCCCATTACCCACACAGATGCCAAAATGATCTCCTTAAAGCACAACTATGACCAAGTCACTCACTTCTTGCTCAAGAAGCTTCCCATTGGCTTCCCATCACCAATTTTCAAGTTTTTTGGTGTGTACTTCTAACAGTAAACACACTCATTTATATATAGACACATATGCATGTATGCATATATAATATATTTTTCACATATCCTTAATAATTTATATTTATTACAAATTACATGTATATATTACTATACTAAAATGTACCTTATATGGATGCCCATCAATCGGACAATGGCTGAATAAATTGTGGTATATGAATATTATGGAATATTATTGTTCTGTAAGAAATGACCGGCAGGATGATGTCAGAAAGGCCTGGAGAGACTTACATGAGCTGATGCTGAGTGAAATGAGCAGGACCAGGAAATCATTATAAACTTCAACAACAATACTATATGATGATCAATTATGAAGGACTGGCCCTCTTCAACAATGAGATGAACCAAATCAGTTCCAATAGATCAGTAATAAATTGAACCAGCTACACCCAGCGAAAGAACTCTGGGAGATGACTATGAACCACCACATAGAATTCCCAATCCCTCTATTTTTGTCTGCCTGCATTTTTCATTTCCTTCACAGGTTAATTGTACACTATTTCAAAGTCCGATTCTTTTTGTACAGCAAAATAACTGTATGGACATGTATACATATATTATATTTAACTTATACTTGAACATATTTAACATGTATTGGTCAACCTGCCATCTAGGGAAGGGGGTGGGGGAAAGGAAGGGAAAAAATGGAACAAAAGATTTTGCAACTGTCAATGCTGAAAAATTACCCATGCATCTATCTTGTAAATAAAAAGCTATAATAAAAAAGAAATAATCATCCCCCCAAAAAAATATACCTCATAAAACAAACAGGAAATAATAATTTTTAGAAGATGAGATCAAGATAAAAAATTAAGATTTATGTTATATTATTTGTTAATGATACAAACCACTTTTGCTCACTAAAATCAATGTGATTGAATGTTCTTCCTTTTTAAAAAAAATCCTCATATGTGTTCTCCGGGAATAGAGAGGACTTATAAATGAAGGGTTTTATTAGTCTTTAATTATTCTGTTAATTTGACCATTATCAAGCAGACCAAGCAGGTGAATATTTTTTAATCTTATATTTATTTTATTATTGTTATATTTTGAGTTCTGAGAATATCTTTTATAACATAATTTTAAAGACACACACAAGACAACAAAAAACTTGCAAACAAAAATAGGTCTTAATAGTGAATATAACAGATTTTCATCAGGAGTCATATTTTTTTATTTATAGATGTTCCTCACATGCCATGTAAAAATAAGAAGCAAAAATGAATTGTTTCTAATTTCAGCTGTTGAAAAATTTTAATTTAAATCCATTCCTTTTTCTTTATGTGATTGATTAATTTGTGATATCATAACATAAATTTATTTATATTTTTGTATGCGAGCTCTCAGATGATGGTTAGGTTTTAATTGCCCCAAGGGAAGAAAACCTGTCTCAGAAGAAATTAGACTGGAATTTTTCACAACTTTATTTGAGGTTAGAGTAGGAATGTATTGGGAGATAGCAGCTAAAAGGGAGGTGTGATTGTGTTCGAGACATACTCTGGCTATCCTGGGTAAGATATAACCCATCTTCTTATCTATCAGATGACTGATTACAAACTTTGGAGGCCACTGCCCTATAGGATAAAATAACAAACTTCATCTTGACATTTAAAGCCTTTCATAATTTGAATCCAGAATGAATTTCCAGATTTATTTTTCCTTACTCCTCTGTCACAAATTTTACATTCCAGACAAACTTATTTATGCCTTATTTCATAAAATCAGCATTCTATTTCCTTTCTTAGCACCTTTTCAATAGTCTGTCTTTCAGATCTGGAATACATTTCCTTTTCACCTTTACCCTTTAAATCCTTTGCTTCTTTCAAGGACAACTCATTGATCAGTCACTTGATTCCACTAATTATAGTTGCTTTCTTTCTTCTCAAACTATTTTGCCCATAAATGTCTATTTCATGTCCAAAGGTATTTTGGTGAATGTTTTACACCCTGTTGTAGAGGCAGAGAGGAGAGGGATAGAGAAATGTACAACACACTTTTATGATTAATTTGCATTATTAACATTTTCTTCTTCATTTAATTTAGCTTCTTTTTAATTCTAGACAATCAACAAAACAATAAATCAAATCTGATTTTGTAGCTTTCAATAATTTCTGAGATGTAAATACTAATACTGAAAATTTAACAATCTTTTTTTTTTGGTAGTATCTATCATATCCCTAGTTGTATAAGCTTCCTGAGCTCATGTAATTTCTCTTCTTCCTCCTCCTCCTCCTCCTGCTGTTTTTTTTGTTCTTTCCCTTCTACTAATTCTTCTTTTCTTTCTCTTTCTCCTCCTCTTTTCTTCCTCCTCTTCCTGTTCTTCATCTTCTCTCTCTTCCTTCTCCCTCCTTTCTTCTCCCCTCTATTCTTTTTTTTCCTTCTCCCTTCTCCATAACATGGTGCCTTGATATGATAGGTCATTAATAAATTCGAATTGAACTTATTTGAATCGATTAATACTAATGGATTTGAGACAAAGTGAGTCAATTAAGTTTACTCTGTTTCATTGCTATGGGGAAAATTTGTACCATTGATCACAATGGGTTTCAGATGGAACAACAAATTGCTATAATCTCTATTTGGCTTAAAGAGCATGTTCTAATAACATTAAGTCAGTGTTATTAGTCATCTTTTTATAGGACAATTTCTATTTTGCTATTTTTCTTTAAAAGAAGTTCAAAGTGCTATAGAAGTGCTATAGATAGAATGCAGTCACATGGATTTTCATTCCCTAGCCCATTCTACTCTGGGTCAACCTACTAAGGGAAATAACCAGAAAAGTACATTGATTAAACTGTAAATTCTTAGTTATTCACTTTATCATTTTCTATTTCTATTTCATTTTATGAACACTCAGCATGTTGAAATTCCTAAATCTTTATTCATTTCACTATATGATTATTTTGTTTTCTAACAAACCAAAAAAAAAAAAAAAAAAAAAACCTTACAAATTCATTTACCAGTTGTTTTCTTCAAAGTGGTAGCCTCGAACAAGAAATTGAGTAGATGCCCACTATTTCGGGAAGACCTTAATAAATTATGGTATATGGATGTAATGGAATATTGTTGTTCTATAAGAAATGATGAGCAGGTTGATTTCAGAAAAGCCTGGACTTAAATGAACTGATACTAAGTGAAGTGAGCAGAACCAAGAGAATATTGTACAAAGTAACAAGATTATGTGATGATCAACTATGATGGATTTGGCTCTTCTCAACAAAGAGGTAATTCAATGGAATGAAATGGAAAATCCATCTGCAACCAGAGAGAGAACTATGAAGACTGAATATGGATCAAAACATAATGTTTTCACCTTGTTTTTTGTTTGTTTGTTTTCTTTCTGTCTTGGGAAGGGGGAAACACAAAACTTTACAAAAATGAATGTTGAAAACTATCTTACAAGTATTTAGAAAAATGAAATACTATTGAACAAATAGTATCCTTGATTGGCCATATATTTATTCAATGGTGCTTTGGAATTCTTTGGAAGTTGCTTCCAAAGTTAAGGACAACTTACTCAAAAATGGACATTTATGGTTATTGAAGATGTTTATTAAATAATGTGCCACAAATTATAAAAAGTAGTCTCCAAAGAGGAATTTTGAGTAATAAAGCGTTATTAGAATAAACATGTGACCTCTCAAGTCCTTTTAAATTTATTCCTAATGCCTCACTTTAAAAGGGAACACTCATAATATGCTATATATACCCTATATATAACATTCAGTAATCCATGATGATAGGAAAATCTATTTGAGTCCTTGCCATGTAGTCTGGACTAAACTTTCCCTAAAAGGCAGTGAAGCTGTCCCTGAGACTTGATTGGTAAAGAGACTGAATCTGAAGTGATTGAAGAATTGTCTTGACTCATCCTAGACATAATAAGTCCAGCCCATAGGAAGTCAGAGCCCCTGAGACTTGATGTATATCCTACAACCATGTGAAATGACTCAAGCTTTTGATGCAACATACCCTTTAATCTAATGTATTCTTCTGATTTTTTACATTTCCATAAAGAGAAGAGGAAGGCAATATCTACCTGATTTAGCATTGTAGCTTTTCTGACTATCCTATCCATACTATTGTTCTTTTTTTCTGTTACATTCTGGGTGATCCGTCTCATTCTTGAATGACTGGATCAGTCTGAATAAGACTTCTCACAGTACACTTGTCTTGAGACATTTCCAAATGCCAACACACATATTATTTTTTTAAATTTTTAATCTTTGCATTGCTTTGTATCATTCTTTTCCTCTTTATGCTTAGGAAGATCATTTCACTTTTCTGAGTTTCAGTTTTTTAATCTGTGTTGAGGACCATACCTAAGTGAAAGGGCAGGTCAAATCTTCAAGAGCCTCCACAGTTCTGAATCATAACACTTGAAGGAGTTACAAAGCAGCCTTTTCTGACGCAGATGTTCCTTGTGAATTGGGAATGAAGTAAATTAGAGGCAAGAGGGAAGAAGAGAGAGGTCAGACAACCCAACTGCCTCTCAGTCGGGAGGTCAGAGAATGCAACTGCCTCTCAGTCTCCTTGTATCATCATCATCCTCTCATTCTACAAGTCTGAGTTAGATCTCTAGCAGCCACTGGCAGGTGGCTCCCATATCACAACAAATCTGTAAAATAAAAAGATTGTATCCTTTCATTCAAAGAAATGTGAAAATAATCTTAGCTAAGTTGAATTCCCATTCAGTGATTTATTTTGAATATTAATATTTTATCAGAAATCAAGTTTATAATTGTTTTATTTCTACCTTTTCTTCCTACCAAATTGCACTATACTCAGATTTTAAAATGATATTTTATAGTACCTACCTATAGTACTTCTTTTTCTTAAAAAAAAACAAACACAAACATATTACATTTGTAAATGAACAGGAAGCCACAACACATCATGACTATCTTAAGTCAAATGATTTGATGAGACAGTGTTTTGCTGATTGGAGGTTTTGGTTTTTTTCTCCTATATCATCACTCACTATGAATTCCCTTCTGGCCTAAAATTCTCAAAAAGTATGTTGCCTACACAGTGAAGGGAATAGAAAGTGTTTCCATTCACCAGGCATTGTGCCAAGCCACACATTGTGCTCTTTTGCTTGTTGAAAAAAATAGTTAATAATATTAATCCTGAAGAAATCAGAGGTTCTTTTTATATAATACATATGTTTTAAAATATTATATACATACTTCATTAAACATTTCCCAATTATATGTAAAAATAACAATCATTTAAAAATTTTGAATTCCAAATTCTTTCCTTCTTTGCCATTTCTGCAAGAAAGCAAGCAATTTGATATTGATTACTCATGTGAAGTGATGTAAAACGTATTTCCATATTAGTCATCTTATGAAAGAAGACACAGACAAAAAGGAAAAAGAAAAAAAAGAAAGTAATGCTTTAATCTGTATTCAGAGTTCTTTTTCTGGAGTTGAATAGCATTCTTCATCATGAGTCCTTTGGAATTGTCTAGGATCATTGTTTTGATCAGAGTAGCCAAGTCTTTCACAGTTGTTCATCCTTACAATATTGGTATTACTAGGCATACTGTTCTGATTGTGCTCATTTCACTTTGCTAGAAGTTCATTTAAGTTTTCCCATTTGAAACCATCTTGTTTGTCCTTTCTTATAGTACAGGGGTATTCCATCACTATATACCACAATAGTATTCCATCACCACATACCACAACTTGTTCAGCCATTCCCCAATTAATAGAAATTCACTTAATTTCTAATTTTTTGCCATTACAAAAATAACTGCTAGAAATATATTTCTATATCTAGGTCCTTTCCCCTTTTCTTTGATGTCTTTGGGGTACAAAGCTAGTAGTGATATTGCTGGATAAAAGGATATGATGGTTAGACTAGTTCACAGCTCTCCCAATAGTTCATTAGTGTCTCAGTTTTTCCACATGCCCTCCAGAACTTGCAATTTTTCTTTTCTGTCATGTTTGCCAATCTGATTGATATGAGATGCTGTCTCAGAACCAGTTTAATTCACATTTCTCTAATTAGTAGTAATTTAGAACATTTTTTTCAGGGCTATTGATAGTTTTTATTTCTTCTTCTAAAACTGCCTGTTCAGTTCTTTAATTATTTATCAGCTGGGGAAAAGCTCTTATTGCTATACATACATATATATATATATATATATATATATATATATATATATATATATATATAGAGAGAGAGAGAGAGAGAGAGAAAGAGAGAGAGAGAGACAGAGAGAGAGGGAGATGTTTATGTCTATATATACACCTATATATAGATATACATTTTTCCCAGTTCTCTACATATTAGCAGGGATCCTCAAACTTTTTAAATAGGGGGCCAGTTCACTGTCCCTCAGACTGTTGGAGGGCCAGACAATAGTAAAAACAAAAACTTTTTGTTTTGTGGACCTTTAAATAAAGAAACTTCATAGCCCTAGGTAAGGGGGATAATCATCCTCAGCTGCCACATCTGGCCCAAGGGCTGTAGTTTGAGGACCCCTGTGGGAAATGAGGTCTTTGTCAGAGAAACTTGCTATAAATTTATTTCCTATATTTTCTGTTTTGCTTCAAATTTTGGCTGCACTAGTTTTGTTTGTGAAAAAATCAAATTTTTAATGAAAAATATCCATTTTACTTCCTATTATCCTTTCTATGTCTTGTTTGGACATAAACTCTTCCCTTATCCATTGATATGACAGACACATTTTGTCACCTTCCCCTAACTGACTCATAATATTACTCTTTATATCTAAATTGTTTATTCATTTTGACCTTGTCTTGGTTTATAATGGTATATAATGTGAAATGTTTATATCTACTTTGTATCTACTTTTTTACAAATTATTTTTTCCCCAGGAATTTTTGTCAAATAGTGAGTACTTATCTCAAAAGCTTATTTATTGCTATGTATTGTATACTGTGTATTGGGGCAGTTGGGTGATACAGCGAATAAAGTGCTGGACCTGAAGTCATGAAGACTTATGATTCAATTCCAGCTTCAGACCCTTTAATAGCTGTGTGATTCTGAGCAAGTTATTTAACTCTCTTCACCAAAGTTTCCTCATTTGTAAAATGAGCTGGAGAAGGAAATGGCAAGTCACCAGAGTACCTTTGCCAAGAAAATCCCAAATAGAGTCCTCCTAAAGAGTCAGAAAGAACTGAAATGACCAAAAAGCAATTTTGTGCCTAAACTGTTTCACTGATCTGCCATTCTATTTCTTAGCCAAAACCAGGTTGATTACCACTTTGTAATACAGTTTGAAATCTGGTACTGCTAGGTTGTCTGCCTTTTCATGGTATATATTTAAATAAATAATAGATCCACTTTAACAAGGATTTATAACTTAAATTTTTATGGATCCTAAAAGAATCTGTGGATAAACCTAAATATATCTTTATTTTCCTTAATTTCTCTTGTATTTTCTTTAGTTAATTAACATTATTTTGAGAAAGGGTCTACAGGCTTCATAGATACTATTTTCCAATGAATACAAGCCCTAGGACATAGTGACACTATTCCACTTATGGAGACTTAGTGGGAACTTGCTATTTTCATCAATATTTCTTGCTAACTAGATGCTAAGTCCAGTTGATTTTAAGCAGCTGAAAAAATGTAAGTATTGTCAACTCCTTTTAAATTTTGGTGCACTGGGGCAAGGATCCAGACACCCCACCATAGCTATGGCTTTGATTTCTAATTCTGGTAAGAATAGTAATTAGTATCACTTAAGACAGTTGGTCTTTGTTTCATTTTTTGGGTTGTTTTTTTGTTTTGTCATTTATTGGCATCTGTTCATCTGGGAAATGACTGAAAAATGCTACTTCATTTTCTGTGAATTGCAAAATGTTATGCTATTAATCTCTAAATGATATAAAAAAGAAATCTTAAAAGGCATCAAAAATAAGGTCCAAAATAGAATATTAGAACTATAAGCAACATAGAAGTAATATAATAATAATTTTGTCCTTTCTAATTTGCAGATGATAAACTAAGCTGAAGGTTAAATGACTTATCTACCTACAATTATACAGGCATTGAATAGCAGAACTATTCCAAGAAATCTTGGAAAAGGTGTCTTGTACTCTTTCTATACATAAGTGGGATCAGTAGCATTCTATTTCATTCTTTTTATTCAATTGTATTTTTCATTTATTATATATTTTTTCTTCCCACTGTACAAAAATAGAAAAACAAAAAGCTTGCCACAAATATGCATAAAACAAATTCTCATACTGCCCATATCCAAAACTGTGCATCTCATTTCGCATATTAGTTTATCACCTCTTTGTTCATCATCAGTCCATGATTGATTAGCATTGATCAAAGTTCTTAAGCCTTTCAAAATAGTTTATTTTGACAATTTTGGTGCTATAGTATAAATTTTGTTCCTGGGAATTTTGCATCAGTTAATAAAAGTCTTTTCAGGTTTCTCTGAAACTATTTCTCCATTTCCTACAATTAAATATTGTCCTCTCATATATCTTTGCTATAATTTGTTCAATCATTCCCTAATTGATGGATACCCTCTATTTTCCTATTCTTTGCCACCACGAAAAGAGTTGCTATAAATGGTTTTGTGTGTGTATACATATAGACCCCTTTCCCTCTTTTTTCATCTCCTTGGTATATAAGTCTAGTGTTAGTATTGCTAAGTCAAATAGTATACAAAACTTTATTGCTTTGAGGGCAGAAATTCAAATTTCTTTCTAGGATGGCTGCAGCAATTCACAGTTTCACCAACAGTGCATTAATCCAATTTTAATAGTATTATATTTAAAATCAAATTACAATCCTCTTTTACCCTTCAAATACAGATTTTGGAAAGTTACCTGCTCTTCATTTCTGTCTGCCTCTTTAGAAACAATTAAGTGGTACAATGAGCCTGAATGCTGGTCCTCAAGTCAGGAATACCTAAGATCAAATTCAGTCTTACATGTTTATGAGTTGTGTGACCTTGGGTTAGTCACTTAATCATTGTTTGCCTTAGTTTCCTCAACTTTCAAATTCAAAGGAATTAAAAGAAAAGAAAATGTAAAATATCTCATTATAAAAACAACTCATTTAGAAAATAGATCCAGAAGAGACGTCAGAATCACTGCCTAAATAAGAAATGAAAAAGAAATTAAAGGAATTAGAGTAGGTAATGAGGAAATCAAATTATCATTCTTCAAAGTTGATATGATGGTATGCTTAGAGAACCCCAGAGAATCTACTAAAAAACTATTAGAAATAATCTACAACTTTAGCAATGTTGCAGGATACAAAATAAATCCACATAAATCATCAGCATTTTTATACATCACTAACAAAATCCAACAGCAAGAGATACAAAGTGAAATTCCATTGAAAATAACTCCCAATAGTATAAAATATTTGGGAATCTGTCTGCCAAGGGAAAATCAGGAACTATATGACCAAAACTACAAAACACTTTCCACACAAATAAAGTCAGATCTCAATTCTCAGATGAAGAAATTGAAACTATTTCTAGTCATATGAAAAGATGCTCCAAGTAATTATTAATCAGAGAAATGCAAATTAAGACAACTCTAAGATACCACTACACACCTGTCAGATTGGCTAAGATGACAGGAAAAAATAATGATGATTGTTGGAGGGATGCGGGAAAACTGACATTGATGCATTGTTGGTGGAGTTGTGAACGAATCCAACCATTTTGGAGAGTAGTTTGGAGCTATGCTCAAAAAATTATCAAACTGTGCATACCCTTTGATTCAGCACTGTTACTACTGGGATTATATCCCAAAGAGATTATAAAGAAGGGAAAGGGACCTGTTTGTGCACGAATGTTTGTGGCAGCCCTTTTCGTAGTGGCTAAAACTGAAACTGAATGGATGTCCATCTAGTTGAGAATGGCTGAATAAATTGTGGATATGAATATTATGGAATATTACTGTTCTGTAAGAAATGACCAACAGGATGATTTCAGAAAGGCCTGAGAGACTTAATGAACTGATGCTGAGGAAATGAGCAGACCAGGAGATCATTATATACTTCAACAGCAATACTATATGATGACCAGTTCTGATGGACCAGGCCATCCTCAGCAACGAGATCAACCAAATCATTTCTAATGGAGCAGTAATGAACTGAACTAGCTATGCCCAGAAAAAGAACTCTGGGAGATGACTAAAAACCATTACATTGAATTCCCAATCCCTATATTTATGCACACCTGCATTTTTGATTTCCTTCACAAGCTAATTGTACAATATTTCAGAGTCTGATTCTTTTTGTACAGCAAAATAACGTTTTGGTCATGTATACTCATTGTGTATCTAATTTATATTTTAATATATTTAACATCTACTGGTCATCCTGCCATCTAGGGGGTGGGGGTAAGAGGTGAAAATTGGAACAAGAGGTTTGGCAATTGTTAATGCTGTAAAGTTACCCATGTATATATCCTGTAAATAAAAGGCTATTAAATAAAAAAAAAAAAAACAAATAAAGTCAGATCTAACCAAGGGGAAAAATATTAAGTGCTCTTAGATAGGTCAAGCAAATATAATAAAGATGACAATGCTACCTAAACTAATCTATTTATTTCGTGCTATACCAATCAAACTTCCAAGAAACTATTTTACTAACCTAGAAAAAATAACAATAAAATTCATCTGGAAGAACAAAATGTCAAGAATTTCAAGGGAACTGATGAAAAAAAAAATCAAATGAAGGTGGCCTAGCTGTACCAAATCTAAAACTATATTATAAACCAGTGGTCACTCAAACCATTTGGTACTGGCTAAGAAATAAATTAGTTGATCACTAGAATAGATTAGATTCACAGGACAAAATAGTCAATAACTATAACAATCTAGTGTTTGACAAACCCAAAGACCCCAGCTTTTGGTATATAAATTCACTATTTGATAAAAACTGCTGGGAAAATTGGAAACTAGTATAGCTGAAACTAGGCATTGACCTACACTTAACACCATACAGCAAGATAAGGTCAAAATGGATTCATGATTTAAGCATAAAGAATGAGATTATAAATAAATTATAATAACATAGGATAATTTACCTCTCAGACCATGGAGGAGGAAGGAATTTGTGACCAAAGAAGAACTAGAGATCATTATTGATCACAAAATAAAATATTTTGATTATAGTAAGTTAAAAAGTTTTGTACAAACAAAACGAAGGCAGACAAGATTAGAAGGGAAGCAATAAACTGGGAAAACATTTTTTTTTTTTACCGTCAAAGCTTCTGATAAAGGCCTCATTTCCAAAATATATAGAAAATTGACTCAAATTTATAAGAAATCAAGCTATTCTCCAATTGATAAATGATCAAAGGACGTAAACAGACAATTTTCAGATGAAGAAATTGAAACTATTTCTAGTCATATCAAAAGGTGCTCCAAATCACTCTTGATCAAAAATGCAAATTAAGACAATTCTGAGATTGGCTAAGATGACAGGAAAAAATAATGATGAGTGTTGGAGGGGATGTGGGAAAACTGGGACACTGATACATTGTTGGTGGAATTATGAACATGCAACCATTCTGGAGAGCAATTTGGAACTATGCTCAAAAAGTTACCAATTGTGCATACTCTTTGATCCAGCAGTGTTTCTAATGCAATTATATCCCAAAGAGATCATAAAGGAGGGAAAGGGACCTGTATGTGTAAAAATATTTTGGCAGCCCTTTTTGTAGTGGCTAGAAACTGGAAATTGAATGGATCTCCATCAGTTGGAGAATGGCTAAATAAACTGTGGTATATGAATATTATAGAATATTATTGTTCTGTAAGAAATGATCAGCAGGAGGATTTCAGAAAGGCCTGGAGAGACTTACATGAACTAATCCTAAGAAAAATGAACAGAACCAAGAGATCCTTATACACTTATACAACAATAGTATATGATGATCAATTCTGATGAACGTGACTCTCTTCAACAATGAGAGGATCCAAATTAGTTCTAATTGATCAGTAATGAACAGAACCAGCTACACTGAGCAAAAGAACACTGGGAAATGAGTGTGGACTACAACATAGCATTTCCAGTCTTTGTGGAATTTTTTGCTTACATTTTTGTTTTCCTTCTCAGGTTTTTTTTAAATCTTTTTTCTAGATTTGATCTTTCTTGAGCAGCAAGATATCTGTATAAATATGTATACATATATAGCATTTAACACATACTTTAACATATTTAACATGCATTAGACTAACTTCCATCTAGGGGAGAGGGTGGGGGAAAGGAGGGGAAAAGTTGCAACAGAAAGTTTTGCAAAGTTCATTGTTGAAAAACTACCCATGCATATGTTTTTTAAAATAAAAAGCCATAATATATAAAAAAGAATCACTGCCTAAAAGCCATAATCAAAAGGAGGAGCTGGACAACATCTTTCAAGACATCATCAAGGAAAACTGCCCCAATATCCTGGAACAACAGGACAAAAAGGCATTAAAAGAATCCACAAATCATCTCAGGAAAGAGATCCTAAAATAAAAGCTCCAAGGAACATTATAACCAATTTACAGAGTTATCAGGTCAAGGAAAAACACAGCAATTGGCCAGAAAGAAATAATTCAAATATCAGGGAACCACAATCGGGATTATATAGGATTTAGCAGTTGCAACATTAAAGAATCAAAGGTCATAGAACATGATATTCATAGAACATGATATTCCAGAAGGCAAAGGAGCTAGGATTACAACCAAGAATCATCTCTCTAGTGAAACTAAGCATAATGCCTCAAGGGAAAAGAAATTATTCAAAGAAATAGAAGGATTTCTAACTTTCAGAAAGAAAAAAACAGAAATGAACAAAAAAACCTGATCTTCAATATCAGGATCCAAGAAAAACCTAAAAAGGGGAAAAGTGGGAGGGGGGGGACACTTAAGAGATTCACTGGAGCCAAACAATTTATATTCCTACATAGGAAGATATTTCTTGTAATTCATAAAAATTGTACTACCAATAGTATAGCTAGAAGGAATATATATAGACAAAGGGTCTACTAAGTAAGAAAAAGTTCTGGTATGAGCCATGTGATAGTTTGTTGTTTTTCAGGTCTGGAGAGGGGGTTTATCAGCACTAGAAGGATGACCAGCAGGTAATTAATTCTTTTGACATAGCAGCTTATGAAACTACCTATTAGACAAAGCTAATTGCATTGAACATTAGACAAAATTCTGCATTGCACGTACCAATGAAATAATGGGTCTTTGGAAATATTAGAAGCATTAGTATTAGGAAGTATTAGAAAAAGCCTTATTTCTGGTTTCCCCTCCTTTTTTTCTCATCTCAAAGCTGTCTGGTATGCATCCAAGCAGAGTTACATGCAAAAAAACAAAACAAAACAACAAAAAAAAAACAATTGGTTGGACCCTAGGATCATAGAAGTATCATAAGATTATAAGATTTAGAGCTGAAAAGCATGTTAGAGATTGTCTAGTTCAAGTCTTCAAGAAGGGATGACTTGTTCCACCTAATCAATCAATCAATAACCATTTATTAAATATCTACTATATGCCAAGTGACTGTGCTAGATACTGGATGAGAAGATTAATTTATTCTGAATTACTTGTTATTGATTCTATTTACAATTGATTGATTTTGTTCTATAACTGCCTAGTCATAGTTCTCTGTCTTAGACTTAGTGTAAAAATTTATCTGACCTATTATAAATAGTTAATTTCAGAAATACAGCTTTTTAAACTAATCACTGTTCTCTTCTTGTGTCAAAGAATTCTGCTATCCTTTTGGGATGTGGGTGGATACTCCTCCAGAGTAGGGGAAGGTCTAGTCTAGTATTTTTATACCACCAAGCTATCTGTCAAGGATTTCTAGTTTTAGACCTAAAATTTTATTATAAAACAGTGGTCATCAAAATCATTTGGTACAACTAAAGAATACAGTAGTCAATCAGAGGAATAGGTTAGGGTCACAAAACATAATAGTCGATGACTATAGTAATCTAAATATTGATAAACCTAAAGATCACAGCTTCTGCGATAAGAACACACTATTTGACAAAAATTTGACAAAAAATATTTGCATATATTTTGAAAATAAAACCTTTAATAAAAAAAGAAATCAGATTGGAAAAAAAAAGAACTTCTGGTTTTGTAATCCAAAGAAGTTTGGCCCATTATCTTTCAAACTATAATCTTTCAGGTAGACTCAAATGTTGAATATTTCTGAATCATATGAGGAAAGGAGAGGATGATTGTTAGCTTTTTTTAATCCCCAATGTCTGACCAATTATATTGTTTTACTTGCCTCAGCTATGTAACTAATCATGTTGTTCTCAGTCCCATATTGCCACCTATCTTGTTCTATTTTTTGTTCTAATTTTATAGAAATGAGTTAAGTCTCCACCTTAGGGTCTTTGGCTAGAAATTGAAGCAAAGCCACTGACTCATTATTACTGGCAGATTCATGCCTTAGTAATAAAACGTTATCTTGCTTGGAAAGAATGTGCCACAGTCTACTTTTGTTGACTTTTATTTGCAACATGGGGAATAAAAAAACAAAGACAAAAAAAATCCCTGCCCCCACATTGGTGAACAAGAAAAACAACATATGTACAAAGACATGGAGATAGATATTAAAATATTGTGTATAAGGAATAGGAGGTAAGTCAGTTTGGCAGAAATGAAATACATTAAGTATGCCTAAATAGACAGGCTAGAGCTAAATTGTGTAGTTTTAAATAATAAAACGGGTCTATATTTTATCTGAGTGACAATAAGGAAATACTGGCTGGGGGGGAGTTTGAGCAGATGAACAAAGTGGTCAATTTTAGGAATATCACATTAGTAGCTCAGTGGAGGAAGGACTGAGGAGAGAGACCAATTAGCAGACAATTGCAATAATCCAAGATAGAGATGATGAGGGCCTGACGAAAGGTGGAAAAGGAAATAAATGTGAGTGATATTGTGGAAATGCAATCAGCACAGTATAGAGGCTGAAAGAGAGGAAATAATGTGGGATAACTTTGAGCTTGTGAACCTGGGTGACTAGAAACACAGTGATGTCCTTAAGAGAAATAGAGAAGTATGGAAGTTGGGTGGGTTTTGAGGGAAAGATATTGAGTGTTGTTCTGGACATACTGAGTTTTAGAATGTCAAGGTCAGATATTGTTATTATGATAGAAAGCAGATAATAATCTTAGAGAAGGAAGAGATATAAGGAGAATATCAATTGCAAACTCAGGGAAATTAAAGAACATCAAACATTAGATAAGGAAAGCTAACAAAACTTACTCCAGTTAATCATTGTGAGTGCTCCTTCCAATAGTGGAGATTATAACACATTCTGTATTATTTTATTCACATTCTCCCATAAATATCTCATAGAGGATCCATCCAGTGTTCTTCCTCTAAATCTCTTGATATTACATGAGTACCAATGGAGCTTATGGTCTGTTTATTTTCCCCTCTTGCTTGGTGGGAAATGCATCTTTTCCCTATTTTATTCTTCAGTAATTTGTTGCAACTTATTCATATTTTCTGTACAAAAAGGAGGATGGAGACATAAATATGTGTGTATATATATATGTATGAGTTTAGGGAGACTTCAAAACCTATTTCTACTTAAACAGATTCTCTGACATTTGTAAAAATGTTAATTATCTTATCAAATGAAGAGTACTGTATAAAGAAGTCAAATACTGGAGGTGGGGTTAATGGTAATATTGAGCAGGTTGGGGAATTATATTACTTTTCCATCATTTCTTTTTGCTTTGCCCATTGTCCTTATTCAATTATCATTTTTTTCATATAATTTAGATCCTTTTCCCAAGGATTCCTAATCCTTAAGAAAATATATTTTAATATGCTGATGAAAATCAATAATAGCATATTGGATTTTTATATTCCATACAATGAAAAAAAAATCAGAGAGAAAAATAAAGGACAATATAGAAATAAGGAACTTAGAGGAATAAAATGATTAATGAAAAATTGGTATAGAATTTTTAGGAAATGATGGAGTATGAAAAGAATACGATAAGTAACAGAATGAAACACAAAACCAAAAGTTTCAGAATTCAAAATAGCAAATTAAGAAGCTAAAGAAGTTAATTTTAAGATTAATATTATATCTTTGCTCCTATCTACTACTTTTCTTGGGATTTCCTTCTGCCAAATACTATTTCTAGATATTCTACCAAATATAAAAATAGGGCACATACTTCTCTATATGTGTCAAGGCCAAATCAAAAGACACTGAAAACAAAACATGTTGAAGTAACTCAGAATTTGTTTTTTAAATGCTAAATTTAAGAGTATTAATTTAAAAATCTTTTTTTTATTTGAACTGCACTATCATCATATCATTACATACCATTATAGTGGTGAATATTTTGGGCAAATGAAAAGTCCCTTTCTTTTTTGTCTTGCTTGATATTAATCTTAAAAAGGTTCTTATTACAAAGCTCTGTATTATTTCTTTCATAGGATCTGAAATACTTTTTTATATATGTGGGAAACACTTTGATGGTAGAAAACCTTTAAAGCAAAGATTTTCAACATTTTTCTATGTGTCATGGACCCTCATGGCAGTCTAGACTTTTGCCATGACCCTTTCTCAGAATTATGTTTTTGAAGATATAAAATATACACAAGACTACAAAAGGGCATCAATTACATTGAAATAGTTATGAATATTTTCTTTAAAAGAAAAAAAAAGAAAAAGAAATTAAAAGAATATTTTCTTTAAAAGCCTTTTCATAGGCTCTAGTATGAACTACTTTAAAGTATATTTTATCCTACAGAATGATATGCTCTTTTAAAATACCTTTACATAAGGGCAGAGCCAAAATGGCAAAGAAAAGGTATCAATTCACCTGAATTTTCCCCAGGAACCCTCTGAATATCTAATGCTATAAAATATTTCCTAGACTCATATTATAGTAGAACTCATAAAATGATGTGGTGAAATAATTTTCTAGCCAAAGTCAACTAGGAAAAGTCTGTCATATCTGGGTGAGAGTGGAGCGCAGTCCAGTACAAGCCATGCCAGCAAAGCCCCAGCAGATCAGGAGCAGACCATGGGAGCAACTGAATCAGCAGCATCAGCAATGGCTACTGCTGCTGCTTCTAGAGCTCTCTGTCCACAGATGGTAAGTCAGAAGGTATTACAGGAGTCTCTTTTTTTAGCATTGAGGCAGGACTCTGTTGATTTGCTCATAGTCAGATTCAAGTTGCAGTCTTGAGTGGCAGTCCCCGGCTGAGGAGAAACACTAGCACACCAAAATTTGCAACTACAATGGAAAAGAGACCCTTCTCACATTTCTAGGGCAGAACATAATGTTTGTGGTTACTCACAGACCAGAGCACAGATAAGGACAATAGTAAGATCCATTTCCTTAGATCATACTATTTAGGAAGAATTGAAAACTTACAGGTCCCTAGAAGTATCTCTGAAAATAGCTGCAGAAAAACCCTGAAACTTGGAACAGTGCACCCTTTACCCTGCAAGCAGAGTCCTACTTTAACAGAGTTAAAAATCAAGAAGCAGACTGGGGAAATGAGAAAACAACAGAAAAAAATTCTGACTATAGAAAGTTACTATGGTGATAAGGAAGATCAAGATACACATTCAGACGAATTATTTGCAGCCCAGGGAAGAACTCAAAAAGGACTTTGAAAATCAAATGAAAGAAATAGAGGAAAAATTAGGAAGAGAAATGAATGTGATGCAAGAAAATAATTTAAAATGAGTCAACAGTTTAGTATAAGATACAAAAAAAAAAAATACTGAAGAAAATAATACCTTAAAAAGACACTAGGCCAAATGGCAAAAGAGCTAGAAAAAGGCCAATGAGGAGGACAATGCCTTGTAAAACGTAATTACTTAAATAAAAAAAGAAAACCAAAAATTCACTGAAGAGAAAAAAAATAACTTAAAATTAGAACTGGCAAATGGAAAAGGAGGTATAAAATCTTACTGAAGAAAATAATTCCTTAAAAATTAGAACTGAGCAAATGAAGGATAGTGATTTTATGAGAAATCAAGAAACAATAAAACAAAACCAAAGAATGGGAAAAAAGAAGATAATTTCAAATATCTCATTAGAAAAACAATTGACCTGGAAAATAGATCTAGGAAAGATCATTTAAAAATTAATTTTACTACTTAGAGCCTAGACATCATCTTTTAAGAAATTATCAATGAAAACTGCCCTGACATTCTAGAACTGGAAGGTAAAATATAAATTTAAAAAATCTACTGATCACCTCCTGAAAGAGATCCCAAGATGAAAACTCCCAGGATTGGTATAGCCAAATTCCAGAACTCCCAGGTCAAGTAGAAAGTATTGCAAGGCCCCAGAAAGAAATAATTCAAGTATCATGGAGACACAATCTGAATAACAAAGAATTTAGGAGCTTTAATATTAAAGGATCAGAGGGTTTGGAATATGATATTATGTAGAGCAAAAGAGCTAGGATTATAACCAAGAATCACCTATCCTGAAAAACTGATGAAAACACCAGAGCTGAATACAAAATTTGACTTTCAAATCAAGGCTCAAGGGAAACATAAAGAGGTAAACAGGAAAGGGGAATTTGAGAAACTTAATAAAGTTAAAATGTTTATATTCCTACTTGGGAATATGATACTTGTAATTCATAAGAACTTTCTCATTATTGGGATAGTTAGAAGGATACAGAGGGCACAGGTATGAATTGAATATGAAGGGATAACATCTAAAATGTATAATTAAGAAAAAAGAAATATACTGCGAGAAAGAGAAAGGGGATAGTAGAATGGGATAAATTATATTATATAAAAAGAAAAGAAAAAGCTCTTACAGTGGAATGTAAAATGGGGAGATGAGAAGTGAGTGAATTTTATTCTCATCAGAATTGGGTCAAAGAGGAAATACCACTTACACTCTATCTTGCCTTACAAAAAAGTTAGAAGGGGAAGAAGTTAAGAGAAGGAAAGTGGTGATAGAAGGAAGGACAGGTGGGGCAGGGGATAGTCAGAAGCAAAACACTTTTGAAGAGGGACAAGGTAAAAAGAGAATAGAATAAATGAGGGATAGGATAGAGAGAATTATAGTTATTAATAGTAACTGAAAAAATTATGAAGCAAGTTTCTCTGATAGAGATTTCATTTCTCAACCATATATAGAACTGAATCAAATTTATAAAAATAAGATCCATTCTCCAATTGATAAATGATCAAAAGATAGGAAAGTTTAGGAAGTTTTCAGATGAGGTAATCAATGCTAACTATAGCCATATGGGGAAAAATGATGTTACTCATTATGGAGTAGAGAAATGCAAATTAAACCAATTCTGAGATACTACCCTCATACCTATTAATTTGACTAATAGAACAGAAAAGAAAATGGCAAATATTGAAGGGGATGTGGGGAAAATGAGAAATGAATGCATTGTTGGTAAAAGAAAAAACACTGATTCAATCATTCTGTAGAGCAATTTGGAACTATGTCTAAAAGATTATAAAACCATGCATACTGGGTCTGTATGCCCCAAAAGATTAAAAAGCAACAAGGAAAAGGACCTATATTTAAAAATATATTTATAGCAGCTCTTTTCTGACGGCAGAGTTTTGGAAATGGCTGAACAAATTGTGCTATGTGATAATGATGGAATATTGTTGTGCTATAAGAAATGATGAGCAGGATGTTTTCAGAAAAACCTGAAAAAATTTGCATGAACTGATATAAAGTGAAATGTATTGTGTACAAAGTAACAGTAGTATTTTAGGATGATCAGCTGTGAATGACGTAAGCTATTCTCAGCATTATAATGATCCAAGACAACTTGGAGGAACTTTTGAAGAAAGATGCTATCCATACTCAGAAAGAAATGATGGAGTCTGAATACAGATTGAAACATGTTTTTAAAATTTTAATTTCTTGAGGGTTTTTTTATCTATGGTTTCTTTCACAATGTGACTATTATGGAAATGTTTTGCATGACTACCCATGACTATGAAATTGCTAACCTGTTTAATTAAGGGAGGGAGGTGGGAGAAAGGGAGAGAATTTGAAATTCGAAGTTTTTAAAACAAATTTTAAAAATTATTTTTCATGTAATTAGAGAAAAATTGGTAATTTTTTTACTTAGTAAAATTTTTAAAATACCTGTATGCATTGTTTTTTTCCCTATAGATTTCAGTTAAATTGTATGATGATTAAAATGCCATCTATATGGAATATTGTAGGCTGAGATTCACTTTTTCCTCCTAATGCCCTTATTGAACATGGCCTTATTTCATGGCCTATTTCATAGGTAGATTATTCTTATAAAATTTTATATAGATGAGCAAATAAGAATATTAATCAGTAGGTACTTTTTTCATAATCTTCTTTTAGTATTCCAGAAAATAAAATTTCCAAGATGTTTGACAATTTATCTATCTTCAGATGCTTTGCAAACAGATCCATAACACTTGTGTTAACATTTGTGTTAGCTCTCAGCACAGTTTGACTATATGTATTTTTTGAATTATTAATGTCTATTCTTTGAGTGTGGCCATAGAACTGGTGATGGATTTCATTAGGTTGTATTATCTCCTACTCCTCTATACTCCTTACTTCCAAAAAGTAGTGTGGAATATTTTATTAAAAGTTTCACTAATATCTAGTATACAATATCTATAGAATTCTTCTGACATAAAAGTCTAGTAAACTTATTATTAATTTTTGATAAAGTCATACAAACCCATGTAAATCTTATACAAAAACATGGGGAAAGAGAAAATGTAGGTAAATATAATATAAATCAATTTCATATTTTGAAATCATGGATGTTATCATTGTATCTATTTCTATAGAATATAACTCAATTACATCTTTTTATCCTGTGAGATTCTAGTGCTGTAATTATCCATTCTTGTGGTCTTCCTTGGGTTGTTTACATTTTTTATTTGTTTGTTTGTTACTGATTTCAGTAAAGTTTGTGGGATGGCCACTCTTATTTTTCACTTTACTTCATACCATACTCATCTTTTTTTTTTTTTTAACCATACATGTATATAATGTCATTTAGATTTCTGAGAGCTTTTCTTGGGCATAATCTAATTAAAAGGTTTTTAAAGTGTGGTCTGCAGGGCCTGGAAGTCTCCTTGATTCTTCCTTCCAGAGGGTCTGTGAGGTAAAAACCATTTTTCAAAAAGATGTTATTTGTCCAATATTTTTTTTTCCTTTTTAATTGCATATCTTTGAAGGGTTGGATTTTCTTTATATGCTTCAACCAAAATAATACACTACGCTATACTATGATTTACTATGATAGAGTGAATGCAGAAGCAGATAAGAGAATCACTACCTTCTATTAATCCAGATTATAAAAAAGATTTACAAATATTTGTAAAAGAATGCTATTCTTCTAAGTTTTTTATTTTGGAAAATGTAGTTATTTTTCATAAAATAGATTTTGTTGACATATCAAAGATTCATTATTGCCATTTAAAATTAATTAGTAAATATTTTGAAATTTTATTAGTATTACTTTCTAAAGTAAATATCTATTGATAGATAGAACCATCAAAACAAAAGCTCTTTGGGAGCCTCAATAATTTGAAAGTTTATAAACTAGTCTTGAGACAAAAGAGTTTAAAAATTTTGTTCTAGCTCACAGTCTTTTAGTGGCATATCTCAAATGTTATCTTGCCATATATCAACATTAGCACAGTGTTTCCAGAAATAAATACTATCCTATCTATATCTAGATGATTTAAACTCAATAAATCATTTTGACAGTCAAGAGTCCTATTGAAAAGAAGAGGAATAGCTTTATATACAGAAGAAAAAAAAGATAGGCTTTCAAGATATGAAATAGCTATTTTTGTATTTTCCCTATTATTTTTTATTTGATTTCAATAAGATGCTCTCAAAATGTAAAATTTGACATTTTCTATATTCATTTTTTCAAAATATGGCAGCACATTAGCTAATGGTGTAGAAAGTGATTCATTTCCTTGATCATTTTAAACAAATACTAGTATTTATATTTGGGAGAAAAGAGGAGCTATGCACACAGTGGCTGGCACATAATAGGTTTTCAATTCATGCTTGTTTCTTCCCTTCCTGTGTATCAAACTAACCAAGATTTAAGAAACAGAAGGGTGAGAAAACTAATTCTATACTCTGCCCTTTAGTAATTGAGTAAATTATTAATATCTTATTTCTATATGTCTAAGTTGCTGATCCTGTGGCTAGAGTGATGATTTTCTTTATAATATCAATTCAATGTCTGCACTTGGTACATGTGAAAAAAATGGCATGAAAAATCTAGCTTCAGCCAAATATAGGTTGAACAAACATGTATTACACTCCCTAAATTGAAGTGTGCCAAGTGAAGTCATTTCAGTTCTCTCAAAATGAGAACTTGTGATTATTTATTAACATCTTAAAATCACCGGGGAAAGAAATGGGCATAATTCAAAGTAAATGGCAGAGTCTCTGCTCAGGAGAGGTCTGGGTCGAGAAAAACTAGAATCTTAACAGTGTTAAGATTATGAAAGATTGGCAAGGCTGAATGGAAATCTGCCCAGCACTTGACCACACCATAACTGACTACATAATATTTTGTATTCATTAAATCTATGTTCTTATACCTAAAAGGGAAAATAAATTGAATTTCATAAATAAATCACTTTTATGACTTGATCTAAACAGGTTGAGGGTTATTTTACTTTGAATGTAAATTTAATATGCTCTTGTGAAGTTAGAATCTCTCAATGTACTCATTTTCTGAACAGGATATGTATGGAAGATCACCAGAAAGCTGAATATTCCAGCATCTGTGGAATATCTATGAATGAGAAGGGCAGAGGAAACACTTCAAAGATTGTCTGAAACAGAATTTCAGATAGTGAGTTTCCTGACAAACCAAATAAGAGAGAACCTTGCTAGCCATAATCAGAAATGGAGTGGCTTTTTTTCTTTTAAATTCACAATTTTGAAAAAGCTATGAGATAATGTAATACTAGGCTCTGTAAACAGTTGAAAACCAAAGAATAGTTTTATTTTTATGGATGTAATGTGGAAAAAAAACTTAGTGGTCTTTTCAAGTACACAATATACAGATGAATGAATCATTATAGTAAATTGTGCTTAGGTTGACATTGTGGTCAAATGCTTTATTTAACTGTCTTCAGAAGGGGCTTTAAAAGTAGTTTATAGAAAAATTCCAAACAATTAAAATTGGAAATGAAAGAATAAACACAAGCAGTATGTCTTGGCCTTTAAAAAAATACAAATTTGTTTGTCAAAATCAGCTGACACCATTTTGACAGTGTAAATACTAACATCAAACAGCCCTTTAAACATCTCAAACTAGGTGTCCCATAGATATCTAAAACTATATGCTTCAAGAGAATTCATAATTTTTACATTCAAATTCTCCTTAGAAACTTCTGTATCATCCTTGACTCCTTAGTCTTACTCATTCTACATACATGATCAATCACCAAATCCTATCATTCCTACCTTTATAACAAAATTTGACATATAAATTTTCTCTCTCCATTCACATAGTCATCACCTCTCCCTTCAGTTGAAGCTTTCATCATATCTTGCACAGAATACGTTATAATAGTCAAATTGAATGAAATCAACAAGTGTTTTAATACTTAACAGTGTGACAGTGCTAAATTCTGAATAGCCTGCTAATTGGTTTTTCCCCATTCTGATTCATCATCTACTCAGCTGCCAAAGTGATTTTCCTAAAGTCATCCCATTCCTAATTCCTACACAAACTCCAGCAGCTCCCTATTGCCAATGAGGCAATATTATATATATATATATATATATATATATATATATATATATATATATATAATTTTATAATTGGAATTTTAAGTCGCTTCCTACATTTTTAATCTTTTTAGTGCCTTTTGTAAATTGTACAATCTAACTACACTGCAGTTTCTTGAACACAACATGCCCATTTCTCTTCTCCTTGCCTTTGTCTGTCCTTAATGTCATGCTTGCTCTCCCTCCTCACTTCTGTCTTTAAATTTCACTGGCTTCCTTCATGTCTCAGCTCAAATATGATCCATGTTGCATTAGATTAATATCTAAATAGGCATAAAATTTCAGCCAGACTAATAAATTCCCTGGATGACTTCTCAGATACTTTGCTTTCAAGTTGTTTCTCTGCTTACCTTGACTTCAATAGTAATTATAGCATCTATCACTTCCAGCTTATCTGAGACAGTTCTAAAATTAATCTTTTTTTGTTTGTCTCTTGCCTCTTTGTCTCCGGCTACCTTTGTTTTTATATGTGTGTCTGTGTCTGTGTCTGTCTCTCTATCTCTATTTCTGTCTGGCACTATCCTTGTCTCTGTCTCTTTCTCTTTCTGTCTCATATCTCCCTAGATTCAGACTAGAAATTCTGTTTGTAAACAACTCCATCTTAGCTTATGATTAGTATTGAACTTTTCTTCTTCTATTTGAAATCATGCAAGTTGTATCTCTCCAGGATAATGCAGCTTGTCACATTAAAAAAAAAATGAGTGGCAAACTGTCTCTAGATTCGAATCAGAGTAGTTGCGATAGCAATTGTTTCTCTTAGAACTCTGAGAAAAGCAGACTTGACTCAGCAACAAATCATTCCATTTGAAAGAATAGAATCTTAAAGAGATAGTACCTTGCATTTATATATTGTCTCCTGTTTTTACCTTTTTTTGTACCCAAATTTCTTAGCACAGTATTTGACACTTGTAAGTACCTAATAAAAGTTTTTTGATTGATCAACAACAACAACAAAAAAAATCCCACTCTGACATGTTCATAAGAAGAATATAAAAGAAATGGCATAACCTTCTAAAAGTAGAAACTGAATATATACTTTTCTCATTTTTCTAACACCTTTAATTAACAAGATACTGACCAGATTGTAAAGTTCTTGAGGGCAGGGATTATGACATATATCTTTGTAATTCCTGTCAGTGGCTATCACTAGTGCTTTGTACATAGGAATTATTTAATGTGTTTGTATATTTATTTTTATGGGGAGGGGATAGGAAAATAATATCTAATTAGTGAAGGTAGGGTTTCATTTGTCTTTAAGTTGCTTGTTGTATCTTCTTTGACAAGAGTCAAAAGAAAAAGACAGGGATGTGAAGTCCTGTGAGAGTAGGTGCAGGATCCAGTAATAGAGCATCATGGAATGTTGAACTGTGAAGTGCCACAACTTTCTGTCAGCATAAATTCCTGGGAACATTTTTTGACTACACAGTAATCCCTTTTTGGTTCTCCCCAGTAATCTCTTCTTCTTGGGGCCCTAAGAAGTGAATTACTTATTGCTCTTTCCAATACTATCATCTATTGTACACAACCCAAATCTCTCTCCTCTCAGGCCCAGAGCATGGTCTCACAGCTTCTCCCTTATGTTCATATTTGAGAAGTTCGTTTTTATTTTTTACAATAACTAGTACAAGCCATAGGCAAAAATAACAAGGAAATGAACATAATTCAAAAATCCATAAAATAGGAAGTACCTGTAAATATTTTATGAGGAAGAGGATGAAGAATTTAGGTTTTTTTTTTCTGTGTCTTTTCAGGACATGAGTTTTTATAGTTTAGCCTTTTCACCATTACTAAAATAGCTGGGTCAAATTCCATTAAGCATAACTTCACATAGGAAACTGCTTAACAAAACAGAAATATATTGGGCTCAAGTCTCAGCCAGATCCATGAGGTACACGACTAAATCTTCAACATTCATTCCTGATCATTAGTAAGTCTTACTAATAAAATTTTAATTTATTAGAATAGTCAGTTCTCATTTTATATTCTCCCAAAATAATAGAATAATTAATTGGTAGAGAATGAAGAAAATAATTGAGAGTTACATTCTTCAAGCCCAAATAAGGAAGTTTGATTGCAAACGTGTCAGTCTATTTGATCTATAAATTTAGATTGTCTTACCAAAATGCCAGAAACATTTTACTTCAATACTTATAAGAATCTGTGATCTCATTCCAATAGGCTTGTGTTGGAAAGAGCCATCTGCATTCAGAGAGAGGACTATGGGAATTGAATGTTGATAACAATTTAGTATTTTCATTTTTTTGTTGTTGTTTGCTTGCTTTTTTTCTCTCTCTCTCTCATTTTTTCCTTTTTGATCAAACTTTTCTTGTACAGCAAGATAAATGTGGAAATTTGTTCAGAAGAATTGCACATGTTTAACCTATATTGTACTACTTGCTGTCTAGGGAGGAAGGAGGTGAGGAGGGAAGACATGGGGAGGAAGGGAGAAAAATATCTTGCAAGGATGAATGTTTTACTGAGTCAAAGTCATACTAGGTGTAAACCTAGTAATTGTATTACTGAATCAAAGAATGTACATAGTTTAATGACTTCTTGACTTTACTTTCAAGTTCCTTTCTGGAAAGTATGGATAAATTCACACCTCCACCAAAAGTATATGAATGTCTCTGTACCCTGATGATCCTTCTAGTGGGTATGAAGGAAAACCTATAAGTTGATTCAATTTGCCTTTGTGTTTTCATTAGTGCTTGGAAGCATTCTATTATATAGTTGTTAATAACTTACATGTCTTTTGGAAATGGACCATTTATATACTTGAGCCATTTATCACTGGGAAAATGACTCTTGTTCACATATGTGTCTCACACACTTGGAGTATAATGGCAATGTAACACTTATGTATGGAACACATGTGACCAAGGCAACTCATGATTTTCTTATTTTTTTAATGCAGAACTCTCCTGTCCTAGCTCACCTTGTAAAGTCTCTTGGAAGTATCTTCTTTGTATATGGAAATATTTGTGGATTTTGGGAAGTCAATGCTATTTGTCAAGTTCAGAATAACAAAAAACAAAAATTATTTTTTGAAAAAGTTTTTATTGAGTAGTTGGAGAAATTAATTTCCTTGTACAATTTCCAAGGATTAATTCCTTATAGAAAGTAGAAATAATATAATTCAAGGGGAGAACTTTTGTTTTGAAAATTCATATTGGACAGAATTCAATTCTGTCCGGATTCAAGACAACCTGAGACCTTCCTTGCTTCATAATCCTAAAGACATTTAACCTCTCAATGTCTCAGTAAATTTTCTAAAATGTTAAGTTGCATGACAATTGCTGATTTGCATTGGTAGAAGGAATTTCCCACCTGGAGCTTGACAGACTGATAAAATCACAAATCTGATTAAAAAAAAATTTCCTTCAATTCTTAAGAGTTACTTTGAGTGTTTAACTTTGGGTGAACTTTATTTGTGGAGGGAGAGAAGAATAAATTAATCAGAGGATTAAACAGAATTCAACTTCTCTTCCCAGAAGCTTAAAGGTGCCTAAGTGTTATTTTAGGTCCTGTGCAGACATAAACAACAATAAATTGGCTTACTGGAGTCTTAAGGCATATAATTTTCTTCTTTTTTTCCTGAAGTGGGAACTCCCTTTAAAAAGTCAGAATAACTACTCATTTCAAAGTCTGAATACAAAAAAAGAGAGAGTGTTGCCTTGACCAGAGCAAAATATAATTTCTCAAGAAAGCAGTGAAATGAATAGTTCATTAGCCACAGGTGAAAACATGGTCAGAATTTGACACTGTCTTCTGTTGTTTTACCAGTTTATTAAGGTTCATTCTAAAATTCTGTGATTCATTTGAGAAGAATTTATTGATGCAATGTTATTCTCTCTGTAGCTTAAAAAAGTGCTCGAACATGAAGCAAAGACAGTCTCAAGTTCTCCAGTAAACTAATTAAATTATTGTTGCTTTTGTCTATACTGGATCTAAAATAACACAAACACCAAAGAACATAAATAACAGAAAGGACTGCATATTAATTGTGACTATGAAGTAAAACCTCTTTTTTAAAGTTATATAATAATTTCAACATATTAGTTTTAAAGCTATTCTACTTGTTGGTATCACCCCCTAAACTTTTTTTTACTATTTAACGATTCTTTTCTTCTTTTTCCTTTCTTTTGACATCACTATCACTAATCTCCTTCCCCTTCCAAATTCCCTTTCATCATTAAAAACTGAACAAAAAAACTTTATAAATAACAAATAAATATAATCAAGAATGATAAATTCACATAAAAAGTCCATCAATTGACACCTGAAGTTCATCATTCCTGTGTTAGGAGGTAAGTAGTTTGTTTATTATTAGACATTTGGTCATTTCGTTGATCAGAGTTATTAATGTTTTTCAAAATATTTTTTCTTTAAAATGTGGTAATCATTGTATAAATCATTTCTCTAGTCATGCTCACTTCATTCTTCATCAATTCATACATATCCTGATTCCAATTTTCTCTGAATCTATCCCCTTTTGCAACTCCTTTGGGCACAAAAATTTTTATTGCATTCATATACCATAATTTGTTTAGACATTTTACAGTTAATGAATTCCCATTTTTTCTTCTACTTTCTACAACTAAAGATGCTGCTATAAATATTTTTGTATAAAATGTATTCATTCCTTTTCTCTTTCTTTGCTCTCTTTTGAGCATAAACCTATTTAATACTGGGTCACAAGGTATGAACATTGTAGTGACATTTTTCAATAATATTAACTTGGAGAGAAAAACGCTTGCTCTTAATATATTTGAATCTGTTCTCTATATATCTTGGATATCTTGGATATTAGTTCTTTATCAGAATAATGTCCCAGAAGATTTTACCCAATTTAAGTATTTCTTTTAGCTATGAGTTTAATGGATATAAGCATAAATTATTTAATAAAACAAGCATTTCCATAACAGTAGAATAGAAAAAAAAAGATGATTGTATATTAAACTGCAAATCTATTATGTACAATTGGCTATTGTTTTTAAATATATTATAAAATTATCATGTAAACTTCCTTTGTTTCCCCATTCTTTTTTTCCTTTCCTACCCCCCCCCCAACCTAGAGATGGGTATCATTATACACAAATACTACTAGACATGCACAGACACACATATATATAAAAATATATATGTAATATAAGCATATACACACATATGTGTAAAACCATATTATATGTTCTTCTATTTATCAGTATTTTCTCTGGATATAGATAGTTTCTTCCCTCATATGTTATTTGTAGTTCATTTGGGTATTTATAATAGTCAAAATTGCAGTCATTCAAAGTTTTTTTTTTAATGAATATTGTCATTACTATATGCAACATTCTACATGTTGTATTCTCTATACAATATATATATATATATACATATGTATATATTCTATATACAGTATCTACATACAACTGTTCTCATTTTGTTTATTATTTCATACAAGTCAATCTATGTTTTTCTAAGATTATCAAGGTCAACCAGTTCTATGCTTTTGAGACTTTGCTTCATTTTTCATTCATCATAGACTGATGGCCATTGCCCAGAAATAAGTGAAAATGAAGATCTTCTCTATCTTATTCCTTAAGACATGTTAGTCATGCTGGAGCTCAACCAACTGGAGCATTTGCCAGAATCCCTAAGGTATCTTCTGTTATAAGGTTAAGATTTGGAAGTCAAGTTGTGTACGTCTCTCCTCAAGGGAATTGAACCCATAAGTTACCCAGGCAGGTGTTTTTCAGGAGTCAGGACCTTATACTATATAGTGACTCTGGCTTGTGTTACTCCATCCCCTAATCCCTCCTACAATTCTCTGTATACACAAAAGATTGAGCCAGCACAGAGTAGTGGGAAGGGCCATTTTCTAAGCATATACTAATAGAGTATTGTCCAATAAGTAATTAGCCTTAAGTGCTCTGTTGTCTGATTCCAGTGCACCTATTCAGAGTTTCAGCCCTTTGCACACTTAGAAAGAAAAGCCTCCTGTGCCCTACCCATCTTGCTAAAGGAACAATTTTGCATTAACCAAACCAGAGTACAAAAAGGGTAATTATGTGACCCAGTGTCATCTATTTAGTAGAAATTAAGACCCAGCAAGCAGCAAACAACTGCTTTTAAAAAGCAGTATAGTAACTGACTTCTCTAGGGAATGTCAAATTCTAGATGCCTAATGGTGGCTCATTCTGGTTTACATTTAGTACCTTCCAAAGACTCAACCCAGCCCATTTTTTTTGTAGGCAGAAACCTCCATAAACATGGGTTCTGCAGAGTCGGAAGGGCTGAAGGGGACAAATTGTTGTATGTCTTGCTTTATCTCTTACACTGATGAGATCGATTCTGGGTCCTACTTGAAAGACAGAGACTTGTAAATGATGCAGTAATAGAAGCCATGAGGATATTCAGGCAGGAATTGTGGGTCTTTTTTTGCATGCTGGGAAAGCAAATGTCAACAGTTAATTCCACATTCCAGCATTATCCCAAATTAACTTGATTGTGTTGGACCCCAGATTTTCTCGAGGTTAATAATTTCCTATCCTTTGTCCCTCATATAGGCACCTGATTATGCCAACCATTGTAGTTATGTCTCTAAAGGCAGCATCTTCTTATTTCAGGTTTGAATTTGGGATGAAATGAAGCACACATAAGTCACTAAACACTTTAAAAAAAAATTTAATATCTCTACCAGGTGCCAGCAAGCCTTCTTTTTTTAGGTTTTCTTCTCTTTTTTTTAAATTAAAGGTTTTTATTGCTGGGAAAACTGGAAACTAATATGGCAGAAACTAGGCATTGATCCACACTTAACACCATACACCAAGATAAGGTCAAAATGGGTTCATGACCTAGGCATAAAGAATGAAATTATTAATAAATTAGAGGAACACAGGATAGTTTACCTCTCAGACCTGTGGAAGGGGAAGGTCTTTAGGACCAAAGAAGAACGAGAGATCATTACTGATCACAAAATAGAAAATTTCGATTATACCAAACTGAAAAGTTTTTGTACAAACAAAACTAATGCAGACAAGATTAGAAGGGAAGCAATAAACTGGGAAAATATTTTTACAGTCAAAGGTTCTGATAAAGGCCTCATTTCCAAAATATATAGAGAATTAACTCTAATTTATAAAAAATCAAGCCATTCTCCAATTGAAAAATGGTCAAAGGATAAGAACAGATAATTCTCCGATGAAGAAATTGAAACTATTTCTAGTCATATGAAAAGATGCTCCAAGTCATTATTAATCAGAGAAATGCAAATTAAGACAACTCTAAGATACCACTATACACCTGTCAGATTGGCTAAGATGACAGGAAAAAATAATGATGAGTGTTGAAGGGGATGCGGGAAAACTGGGACATTGATGCATTGTTGGTGGAGTTGTGAACGAATCCAACCATTCTGGAGAGCAATTTGGAACTATGCTCAAAAAGTTATCAAACTGTGCATACCCTTTGATCCAGCAGTGTTACTACTGGGCTTATATCCCAAAGAGATCATAAAGAAGGGAAAGGGACCTGTATGTGCACGAATGTTTGTGGCAGCCCTCTTTGTAGTGGCTAGAAACTGGAAACTGAGTGGATGCCCATCAGTTGGAGAACGGCTGAATAAATTGTGGTATATGAATATTATGGAATATTATTGTTCTGTAAGAAATGACCAACAGGATGATTTCAGAAAGGCCTAGAGAGACTTACACGAACTGATGCTGAGTGAAATGAGCAGGACCAGGAGATCATTATATACTTCAACAACAATACTATATGATGACCAGTTCTGATGGACCTGGCCATCCTCAGCAACGAGATCAACCAAATCATTTCTAATGGAGCAGTAATGAACTGAACTAGCTATACCCAGAAAAAGAACTCTGGGAGATGACTAAAAACCATTACATTGAATTCCCAATCCCTATATTTATGCACACCTGCATTTTTGATTTCCTTCACAAGCTAATTGTACAATATTTCAGAGTCTGATTCTTTTTGTAAAGCAAAATAACAGTTTGGTCATGTATACTTATTGTGTATCTAATTTATATTTTAATATATTTAACATCTACTGGTCATCCTGCCATCTGGGGGAGGGGGTGGGGGGTAATAAGAGATGAAAAATTGGAACAAGAGGTTTGGCAATTGTTAATGCTGTAAAGTTACCTATGCATATAACCTGTAAATAAAAGGCTATTAAATAAAAAAAAAGAAAAAAAATAAATTAAAGGTTTTTATTTTCAAAACTGCAATGGATAATTTTTCAACATTGATCCTTGTACAACCTTGTGTTCCAAATTTTCCCTTCCTTCCCCCTACTTCCTCCCCTAGATGGCAATCTAATATATGTTATACATGTTAAAATATATGTTAAATCCAATATATGTAAACATATTTATATAATTATCTTGCTGCATAAGAAAAATCAGATAAAAAAGGAAAAAAATGAATAAGAAAACAAAATGCAAGCAAACAACAATAAAAAGGTGAGAATGCTATGTTGTGGCCCACACTCAGTTCCCACAGTCCTCTCTCTGGGTCTAGATGGTATTTTCATAACAAGATCATTGGAACTAGCCTCAATCATCTCATTGTTGGAAAGAGAATTGATCGTCATATAATATTGTTGTTGCTGAGTCACTAAATATTTCACAAAGAAGATTTATTTTGCACTAACCCAACAAGAATATACAATAAGAATCCTACTACAAAGAGCTGGGACTCATTGTGCCCCCAAATTAGGAAATTGAGTCAGGGAAACTGGAGCCAATCCAGTAGGAGTAATCTAAGGCTGAGGGTTGGCAAAGTATAATTAGGGATAAGATGTAAGCACTCAATTAGAGCTAAAGTTCCAAGGGAATAAAGAGGGTTTAAGAGGACAGTGTAGCATTGAAATGGCTTTCTAATGAGTGAATATGAATGGAAGAGAAGACAGTGGCTGATGCAGGGGAGATGGCCTTGGAAAGAATTGACATGTGAAGGAATTGGAGACCATGGTGAAGATGAAGAAGAAGGAAAGGTGAAAAAGCAAAAGATTATGTTCAGATAAGAGGATTTGGGAATTTTTGAATATGGAACTGGTTGGTGATAGAAAGATCAAGGATATAACGATATTTGTGTGACTGAGGTAGGAAGAATGAGTAGGTCATGAGAAGTGAACAGACTGAGAAACTGAATAATTAGGACATTTGAAGGCAAGTTAATATGTATGTTGAAGTTACTTAGTATAGGAACAAGAGTTAAGGAGAGAAAAAATTGTTAATTCATGTGCCAAACTCATTGAGGAAGGAAGAAGAGTGACCTGGAGACAATAGGTACCAGGATTTTGATTGAATGGTAAATATAAATAGCAAAGGAGCAATTATTGAGTGATGGAATTTGGGGGATGGGGAATATCATGGAAGTGGTAATGGGGAACAAGGAGTAATCCAAATCCCCTATCTCAACCAGTGAGCCAGAGGAATGAACAAAAGTCTAACTAGTCCTGTAAAAGGGTGCCAGGCAGGCTGTGTCATTAGGGAAGAACCAAGTTTCATTGAAAGCAAGTAGATGGAAGAAGTGGGAGGAGGAAAAAAGAGTTAGGATAAAAGGAAGTTTGTTGCCTATGAAACAAGCATTGCATAGGGCACAGTGAAAGTATTGAGTAGTTTTTGATACTATGCTAAGAAATTAGGTGGTGGGGTGGGGTAAGAGATTTGGATGATGACCTACAAGAATTCAGAATGACTTTGTTATGAAAGGTATGACCAATATTGTAGTTAAGAAAGACTTTTTAATATTCTGGTTTTTCTGCATTTACTTCTGTTTTGATGTTCTAGTAAATGGCTAATTTTTGTCACATTATGCACACCTAAAATATGTATATTTCTTTCAATTCTCACTCAGTAGCCCCCCAAAAAACTATCATATCTAACTTTTCTAATAATCTATTCAGATGTTTATTATTTTTTTCTTCTTTTTTGTTAGATTTTGGTCTTACTCTGAAAGGTGTGTTTTCAAGTCCTTAGCTCTCACAATTTATCTTTCTATTTCTCTCTGTAATATGAGTAATTATTTCTTTAGTTATTTAAATGCTATTTCACTTGAGGCATATATTTTAAACTGATATTATTTTTTATCTCTAGTCCTTTTAAGCATAGGTAAATCTCTCTGTTTATCCCTTTTGATCATGTCTCTTTTTATTGGTGCCTAATTCAGATTAAGCAGGTAATGATTGTCACCTCTGCTTTTTCAACTTTACTCAAAACATATTTTAACAAAGCAAAATGTATTTAATTTTACTTTTTGTCAAGTGTGTTCTTAAGTTCAATATATTATTGGATTCTGTTTTTTAATGCACTTTGCTAGTCTGTTCCTTTTTGAAAATTATTTCATCTCATGGTTATGATTGTTATGATGTTATTGATTCATTCACATATCTACAACCCCAGATGATAGAGGATCTGAGGCTAGTGGAACTCTCAAGTTTGGGAAATTTGGCCACTCTGGACACTCCTGTCTGTGCATACTAAGTGCTTAATAGATGCTTATTGACTTGATTTAGCTTGGTGGAATACTACAATCTTCAGGTGCCATTACAATGGCATGTCTCAGGCTTTGGGAAAAATCAGTACCTACAGATGGTATTTTTTAAAGCTACATATTTGCTAGTTTTTCTGTATCATGTGCACTCTATCTGTCTCTCTCTGTCTCTTTCTCTCTGCCTTTATCTCTCTCTGTCTCCTATCTCTTCTCTCTGTGTGTCTCTCTCTTTCCTTCTTTCTCTGTCTCTGTCTCTATGTCTGTATCCCTCTCTGTCTATTTGACTATCTTGTCTCTGTCTTTCTTTGTCTCTCATTTTTCTCTTTATTTAAAAATTAAATCTCACCTCACTCACTAAGACTGCAATATCAGAATTTTGACCTGCTATGCTTCTGGATCTGGTTCTGTTTAGCCCTCCTAAAGACAGTTTTGGGGGGCATTCCTTGGCTGGTGAAAGCACTAGCTTCTTTTTAAACTTCTTGATCATTTTTTGGTCTTCTGCTCTTTTTAGATTTTTGCTGGAATAATTCTAAGAGAGAGAGGCTCCTCAGCAACTATTCATGTGGTCATCTTAACAAGAAGTTTCTCTGTAAAAAAAAAACAAACAAACAAACTTGAATTATATCTATTGTCTATCCATCATCTAGAAAAATCATTATCAACAACTAGTACTTATATTTTAAGATTCTTACACATAGTAAAATGTAAATTATACTATCTCTATTGAGTCTAAATTTTGGCATATTATAGGCATGACAAAACAAATTGGCAGGGTAAATTAAGTTACTATTGTTGGAGGAAAAAAGCATCTCAGCATCCATCACAGGATAATAAGTGACTTCATTCACTTGTACTAAGTGCCCTCTACTGGTCGTTTTTGGTAACTTTTAGTTATTGTTTACTCATTTTCTCTACCATTTTTTTTTGGCAGAAACACAGAAGATTATACATACTACATAACACTCAAGTAGCATATGTGGCATGTTAATTGGTAAATACTATATAACTAACAGATATATTTTATTGGTATTGTTAACACCACAATTACTAACTAAGACATTGGGAATACAACCATTTGGCTATGAGTAATTTCTTAATAGAACCAAAATTTCAGTCAAAACAGGCTTCTGATCATGATGCAATAAAAATCAGATGCAATACAATGCCAGAAGAAAATAGACCAAAAATTGGAAATTAAATAATCTAATCCTAAAGAATGAATAGGTGAAACAGCAAATCATAGACACAATCAACAACTTCACCCAAGAGAATGACAATAATAAGACAACATACCAAAATTTGTGGAATGCAGCCAAAGTGGTTATTAGGGGAAATTTTATTATCTCTAGATGCTTACTTGTATAAAATAGAGAAAGAGAAGATCAATGAATTGGGCTTACAACTAAAAAAGCTAGAAAAAGAACAAATTAAAAATCCTTAATTAAATACCAAATTTGAAATTCTGAAAATAAAAGGAGAGATTTAAAAATTGAAAATAAGAAAAATTATTGAATTAATAAATAAAACTAAGAGTTAGTTTTATGAAAAAACCAACAAAATAGATAAACCTTTAGTTAATTTGATTAGAAAAAGGAAAGAAGAAAATCAGATTGTTAGTCTCAAAAATGAAAAGAGAATTTTCCACCAATGAAGAGGAAATTAGAGCAATAATTAGAGTTATTTTGCCCAACTATGTGGCAATAAACTTGATAATCTAAGTGAAGTGGAGGAATATCTACAAAATATAGGTTGCTCAGGTTAACAGAAGAGGAAATAAATTGTTTAAATAGTCCTATTTTAGAAAAAGAAATAGAACAAGTTATTAATCAATTCCCTAAGAAAAATCTCCAGGGCCATATGAATTTACATATGAATTCTACCAAACATTTAAAGGACAATTAATTCCAATACTATATAAACTATCTGAAAAAATAGGGAAAGAAGAAGTCCTACCAAATTTATTTTATGACACAGATATGGTGCTGATAACTAAATGAGGTAAGGTGAAAACAGAGAAAGAAAATTATAGATCTGTTTTCTAATGAATATTGAGGCAAAAATCATAAATAAAATATTAGCAATGAGAATACAGAAAGTCATCCCTGGGATAATACACTATGACTAAGTAGGATTTATATCAGGAATGCAGGGCTGGTTCAATATCAAGAAAACTATTAGCATAATTAACTATATCAATAATCAAACTGACAAAAATCACATGATTATCTCAATAGATGCAGAAAAAGCATTTAATAAAATCCAACACCCATTCCTATTAAAAACACTAGAGATTATAGGAATAAATGGATTTTTCCTAACATTATCAGTAGCATCTATTTAAAACCATCAGCAAGCATCATATGTAATGGGGACAAACTGGAACCATTCCCAAGAAGATCAGGAGTGAAACAAGGTTGCTTACTATCATTATTACTATTCAATATTTTATTTGAAATGTTAGCTTTGGTAATAAGAGAAGAAAAAGAGATTAAAGAAAATAAAGTAGGTAATGAGGAAACCAAATTATCACTCTTTGCAGATGATATGATGGTATACTTAGAGAACTTAGAGAATCAACTAAAAAACGACTAGAAACAATTCACAATTTTAGCAAAGTTACAAGATACAAAATAAATCCACATAAATCATCAGCATTTTTGTATATTACCAACAAAGTCCAACAGCAAGAAATACAAAAAGAAATTCCATTCAAAATAACTATTGATAGTGTAAAATATTTAGCAATCTATCTGCCAAGGGAAAGGCAGGAATTATATAAACACAATCACAAAATACTTTCCAGACAAATAAAGTCATATCTAATCAGTTAGAAAAATATCAAATGCTCATAGGCAGGCCTAGCAAATATAATTAAAAATGACAATACTACATAAATTAATCTACTTATTTAGTGACATACCAATGACACTCCAAGAAATTATTTCATAGATCCAGAAAAAAATAACAAACTTCATCTGAAAGAACAAAAGGTCAAGAATTTCAAGGGGAAAAAAGCCAATGAAGGTAGCCTAGCTCTCCCAGACCTAAAACTATATTATAAAGCAACAGTCATCAAAACATTTGGTACTGGCTAAGAAATAGAATAGTTGATCAATAGAATAGGTTAGGATCACAGGATGAAATAGTCAATAACTATAGCAATCTAGTATTTGACAAACCCAAAGACCCCAGCTTTTGGGATAAGAACACACTATTTGAACAAAAATTACTGGAAAAATTGGAAACCATATGGAAGAAATTAGGCACTGACCCACACCTAACACCACATAGCAAGATAAGGTCAAACTGGATTTATGATTTAGACATAAAGAGTGATAGTATAAGCAAATTAGAAGAACATAGGATTGTCCACCTCTCAGATCTGTGGAGAAGGAAGGAATTTGTGTCCAAAGAAGAACTAGAACTCATAATTGAACACAAAATAGATTATTTTGATTATATTAAATCAAAAAGGTTTTGTGCAAACAAAATTAATTCAGACAATATTAGAAGGGAAGCAATAAAACATTTTAAAGGTTCTGATAAAGGCTTCATTTCTAAAACATAGAGAATTGACTCAAATTTATAAGAATTCAAGCTATTATCTAATTGATAAATGGTCAAAGGATATGAACAGATAATTTTCAGAAGAAGAAATTAAAATCATTTCTAATCATATGAAAAGGTGTTCTAAATCACCATTGATCAGAGAAATGCAAATTAAGAGAACTCTGAGATATCACTATACACCTGTCAGATTGGCTAAGATGACAGGAAAAGATAATGATGAATGTCAGAGGGGATGTGGGGGTAACTGGGACACTGATACATTGTTGGTGGAACTATGAATGGATCCAACCATTCTGGAGAACAATTTGGAACTATGTCCAAACAGTTATCAAACTATGCATACCCTTTGATCCAGTAATGTTTCTATTGGACTTATATCCCAAAAAGATTTTAAAGGAAGGAAAGGGACCTACATGTGCAAAAATGTTTGTGGCAGCCCTTTTCATAGTGGCAGGAAACTGGAAACTGAGTGTATGCCCATCAGTTGGAGAATGGCTGAATAAGTTACGGTATATGAATGTTATGGAATATTATTGTTCTATAAGAAATGATGAGGAGGAGGATTTTAGAGAGGCCTGGAAAGACTTAATGAACTGATGCTAAGTGAAATTAGTAGAATCAGGAGATCATTGTATATGGTAACTTGAATATTATAGAACAATCAATTCTGATGAACATGACTCTTTCCAACAATGATATGATTGATGACATTTCCAATGATCTTGTAATGAAGAGAGCCATCTACACCCAGAGAGAGAACTGGGGGAACTGAATGTGGATTACAACATAGAATTCTTGCTCTTTTTGTTGTTGTTTGCTTGCATTTTGTTTTCTTACTCATTTTCTTTCCGTTTTGATCTCATTTTTTGTGCAGCAAGAGAATTGTATAAATATATTTACACATATTGAATTTAACATATATTTTAACATGCATAAAATATATTGCATTGCTTGCCATCTAGAGAAAAGGATGGGGGGAAAGAGGGGAAAATCTGAAACACAAGGCTATTCAAGGCAACATTGAAAAATTATCCATGCATATATTTTGAAAACAAAAAGCTTTAAAAAACAGTCCTTTCAAAACATAAAAGATGCAATATCCTACAAAGAAAGAGGCATAGGATAGGGAACTCAATTTTTCATCAATGGTAATAGCAATAGCATTTCTTTTGCTTTTCGTGATAGAAATAAAGGAACGCTTTGTTAATCTCACCTGAGAATAACTGACATCTGCAGAGATGTCACTGATGAAGACCAAAAGCAGAGAAGTAAGTCACAGAAACCGACTGCTTTGATAAAACTTAGAGATCATTTGGTCCAAACCCTTCATTTTATAGATGAAGAAACTGATACTTACAGAGTTTTAGTGGTTTACACAAAAGTCACACAACCAGAAAGAATTCTGGTTTCCCTACCTGTTCAGGGCTCTTTCTTATATACCATTTAATAAAATTTTATTTAAATGTTTTGATTTTATATTGCCTAAATTTCCCCCTACTTATCCCCCTCTCCAAGTACAATCAATATTATAATGAAATTCAAAAAAGAAAAAAATCAGCAAAATTGATCTATATATTGAAAAATTATGACAATATGTGCAATGTTTCACAGCTGTAGACTCCTAACTCTCTAAAGGCATTTGTCTTACTCTAAGAAAGTAGAAGGGGAAAAGAATAAGAAATACGGGGCTGGGAAAAGGAAGGGCACATTGAGGGAAGTGTTGATCAGAAACAAAACACTAGTGAGGAGGGAAAGAGTGAAAGGAAAAAGAAAAGCATAATTGGGGAAAATAGGATAGTCGGAAATACAGTTAGTAATCTTAACTGTGAATGTGAATGAGATGAACTCTTCCATAAAACAGAATCAGGTAACAGAGTGGATTAAAAGCCAGAATCCTATAATGTGTTGTTTATAAAAAACACATTTGAAGCAGAGAGATACATAGAGAGTTAAAAAAAAAAGAAAGAAAGAAAGAAAGAAAGAAAAAGGCTGCAGCAGAATCTATTATGCTTCAGCTGAAGTTAAAAAAAAAAAAAAAAAAAAGCAGGGGTAGCAACCCTGATCTGAGATCAAGCAAAAGCAAAAATAGATCTAATTAAAAGAGATAAGGAAGGAAACTACATCTTATAAAACTGTACCATAGATAATGAAGTAATATCAATACTAAACATATGCATTGAGTAGTGCAGCATCCAAATTCTTAGAAAAGAAATTAAATGAGTTGCAAGAAAAAATAGATGCCAAAACTATAATGGGGGTGGGGAGGAGCTCAACCTCCCTCTATCAGAACGCAATAAATCTAACCATAAAATAAACAAGAAAGAACTTAAGGAGCTGAATAGAATTTTAGAAAAGTTAGGTATGATAGACCTTTGGAGAAAACTGAATGTGGATAGAAATGAATATACTTTCTTCTCAATGTTATATGGCACCTACACAAAAATTGACTCAGTATTAGGACATAAAAACCTCACAATCAAATAAAGTAGTTTTTCTCTCTTAATTCCATTATTTCAATTAGCATATATGTTGTTTTCATGGCACTGCTTACTTTGCATTAGATTATACAAATGTTTCTATATTTTATATTATGCAAATGTTTTCCATTACAGTCATGTACCACAATTTGTTTAGCCATTACCCAATCTTTAAGTATCTACTTGTTTCGAATTCTTTGCTTCCATTAAAAGAAATGCTGCTATAAACATCTTAGTCAAAACAGAGACTTTCTTCTTATCAATGACCTCCTTGCAAGCCTCTGGGTATCTGAGAACTGACTAATTTGCATAATTCCAAATTGTTATCCAGAATCATTTGACTTGTTCACAACCCACCAACAATACTTTAATGTGTTTATTTTCCCATAATTCCTCTAAAATTAACTGTTTCCTTCTTTTGACATCTTTGCTCAATTTTCAGGGTAGGCAATGAAACCTCAGGGTTGTTTTTGGTTTGCATTTCTCTTATCACTGATTCTTTCATATGGTTGCTATTAGTTTGCGATTCTTCTTTTGAGAATTATATGTTTATATCCTTCATCCACTTATCTATTGGAAAGTTACAGCTTGATATCCAATGTTTTATACATTTTGTAGTTATTACAATGGATTTTCCTTTCTTTTCTCTTGAATTTTGTTTTTATTACAGAGAAATGTTGTTGATACTTGTAAGTTTATTTTATAGCCTATAACTTTGCTGAAACTCAGTATCTGTTCTAATTCCCTAGGATTTTATAAGTCATATTGTCATAAAAAAAGCAAAGTTCTATCTCATCTTTGCCTTTTTTATGGTTTTAGCAACTATCTTTTGTCTTATTGCTATTGCTAACATTTCTAGAATTATGACAAATAATAATGGATAGAATGGTCTTACTTTACTCCTGTTTTGTTTTTTTTTTTTTGGTTTTTTTGAAAAGCTAGTGTGTCGTCATTGTGTATGATTTGTTGTATTCACCTCTCAAACATTAGCATCCTTTTAGTTCATATTTGATGTGGAGACAAATAAGGCACTGGCAAATCACTGAATAGTAAACAAAAGAAGAGGTTCACTTTTCCTTAATACAGCAACCCTTGTGCAACAAAAATACAATGGTACTTAGATTATATGGTCACCTACCCCACCCTATTCTGACCCTGGACTCCATCTGGCAAAGCATTTAGTTACTCAGTTATCAGGTATTGTGACTCATATGTTCTTGGGTCAAGTCTGAGAGTTGCTTATTGCTCTGAGATCTTTAATTTCCCAGACCAGGAAGTTGAATCAGGGAAAGTGGAGCCAATTAGGTTCTGGGAGGAGAGAGGGAGAAGCTATGTCAGGGTCAGGAAAGATGCCTCAAGAAATCACTGGACCTATCACATGATTCTTACTTTTGGATTAAGATATTTATTTCTTGTGATATTTTTAGAGGGTTCTTTTTTGGGGGTGAGGGGGGTTGTTTTGTTTTGTTTTTTGTTTTTTGGCAAGGCAGTTGGGGTTGAGTGATTTGCCCAAGGTCACACAATTAGTGTTACATGTCTGAGGTCAAATTTTAATCCTCCTAATTCCAGGGTTGGTGCTCTATACACTGTGCCATCTAGCTGCTCCCTAAAGTTATATTTATTAATGTATTTGTCTATATTTTTCCTTTGTTTTATCTTTCACTGGCTTAGTTATTAGGACAATATTTGTCTCATAGAAACAGTCTGGAAGAGTACTTTCTTTTTAAATTTTTGACAATAATCTATGCTGTACTAGTACCATTTGCTATTTAAAAGTTTATTGTGTAAGTCCAGCAGAAATAGGAGATACTTCCCCACTCTTCATCTCACTTTGGTAGCACCTTAACAATTAGTTCTACTTCCTTTTCTGAGATTAGGTAATCGGCAATTTTAACTTGGGTAAAATGCTGTTATAAATATCTTGATGAACATGGGGATTTCTTTTTATCAATGACCTCCTTGCAGTCTCTGGGTCTCTGAGGATTGACATTTTAGATACTTCATTTGCATAATTCAGAATTGGTATCCAGAATCATTTTGCTTATTCAAGAACCACCAACAATGCCTTAGTGTATTTATTTTCTCATAACCCCTCTAACATTGAATCTTTCCTTCTTTTGTCATATTTGCCAATTTGCAATGTGTGAGATGAAACCTCAGTATTTTAGCAGCATTTTACTTGGTTGTTTTGCTTCTGAAGGTATTAATCTATTTCTTTTCTGTTCTCAAGTCCATAAGTATCTATCTGCTTCATAGATTTTGGCCATTCTTTTAATTTCTGATTTGTTGTGATTTCACCTTGCTCATTTTCTGTTTCATTGATTTGATTTTCTGCCCTCTTCATTTGAATTAGGTTGGCTAATGGGCTATCAGTTTGATTAGTTTTTTTTTTGAGAACTACTTTTAATTTTTTCATGATTTCTATGGTCTTTTTGATTTCTAGTTTATGTATCTTTTACTTTATTAATAGCTCTGTTTCTTTTGAGTTTCTTGTTGGCTTTCAAAATTTTTTAAGGCATACACAGTTCCTTAGTCTTTTTAAAAATTTTATTAATTGTGTTGATAGGGATAGAAATAATTCAGTAAATACTGCTTTAGTTAAATCCCCAAAATGTTGTTTTATCAACATCATTTTCACATGATTATTGTTTCTGTGATTTATTCTTTGACATACTCATTATTTAGAATTTTATTGTCATTATTTGGTTTTATTGTTTTTGTTTGTGCTGCCTAAACTGATTACTTTTACTTTTTTTGGCATTATGGTTTATTAAAGATAAAATTACTGTTTCTGCCCTTATACATATATTTTTGATATCTTTGTGCCAGGTAATGGTATATGGAGAGTATATAGTTAGCAAGCAAAGGGGTTTTAACAATTAGCAAGGGAAAAGGCAAGAGGAACTCACAATTAACCAGAAAGAAGGGAATACATCGTAAGGTTAGAATATGCCATTAATTGGCAAGCTAAATCCATAGAGAAGTTTAGCAGACTAACCTCAAAAGTTATTAGCAAAAGAAGGGGAATACACCACTTATTGGCAGGCTAACCTTAAAAGGGATTTAGCACTCTAAATGAGCTAGCTATAGCAAGGAGAAAGACACCAGGAGGCATGGGGAGAAGGAAGAAGAGAAAGACACCATGAGACAGTGCATGGCCAGCTAAAAAGGGATTCTAGCAAAGATGGCTTAGGCCATAGGTAGATTTATAGGGGAAATTTAACCTTGGGGATTTGACATCATAACTTGACTTTTTGATTAGATACAGTAATGCGATTTCCAAAGACCTCCACCAGGGTAAGACTGTAAGGCTGAGCTGATCCCCATTAGTACCCTTACCTGCTCTCCTCAGGGAGTATTATAATTTTATTAGTACTTCAGGCTTTCTCACCAACCACACCTAGTAACCCAGGATCTCATCTTTGGATGCTATAGCATCTTCATATATTCTTTATAGTTAATTTGGGTTTTCATAGTAGTTACATAACTTGTTTGTTCGAAGTCACTCAAATCAATATTGCTCTTACATATTCAATGTTCTTTGGTTCTGCTCATCTCACTCTTTATTATTTCATGCAAGTCTTTCCATGTTTTTCTAAAATCATTGAATGTAGAGGGCCAGAACTTTGTAGAAGTCTACCTGAAACAAGTTTACTTACAACAAGGTGATAATTCAGTGGAATTGATGAGATGATGGTTCTTTAGTATCCATATACTTAGTACTTAGCCCAGTGATATAATGGTTCTCTAGTTCACATTTACATGGTGTGCCATAATGATGTAATCATACCAAGGTATTTAAGGGCTGAGAAGGACTAAAAATGAGACATTCCATTTTTGACCAGCCTCATAATGGCTCTCCTGCCTCCTGCACTCCTCCATTAAGATCAAGGCTGGTCTCAAGGTCCTCCAGAAAGCTAGCCAGGACATTACAATTGAGCTCATCATTTCTTATAGCACAATAGCATTCCATCACAATTATATGCTACAACTTATTTAGTTATTTCCCAATTGATGGATATTCCTGCAATTTCCAGTTCTTTCCCAAAGTGAGCTGCCCTAGTTTCTTTCTACACTATTTTTCTATTTCTGTCTAGATTACTTTTAGTCTCTGATCCATAGTTCTCATTTATTTATTCCTTTGTTAGTTTCTTTATTCCTGGTGGAATTAAGTTCCTAACTACCTATTTTGAGTTCCCTCCTTTAAACAATTCCTATTATTGCCTTGCAGGTCTGGCCACATTCTCCCTTAAAACTGCTTATTCCTTACTCTTATAAGTATTAATTCTTGAAGGAGCTAGAGAACAGAAAAGGGTTGTCCCATTGTAGAAGTTTTCCTGTGTCCCTGATCATTAATTCTTCCTTTCCTTGTTTTCATTTTTCTTCCCAGTTTGCCATTAAATCTTTCTGAGTCACCTTTTGGGACATCAGATTTCACTAGGAACTCTGATCCCCCTTATCTTAAGGCAGGATGTTGTCAATAGAAGCACAAGATTCCCTCAGAAGTAGTAGTTTTCTGAGCAAAGAATTCTTATAGATTATACCAACTGTAAAGTCCCCATCTCCCATTACAGAATACCTCTCCTCCCACAGGAATATTTTTTGCTGGGACCTGTTACTCAATGGAAATTTGTCTTTTTCTTTCCTTCTGTTTCAGTGCCTCACTTTTATGCCTCACCCATTTCCCCAAAGTTTTTTTTTTTTTTCTTCCTGAAAAGTTATAGGAGATATTTCCAATTCATTATTTATCATTGACTTTCTTGGGTATTTCACATATTCCCATTTTCTCCTGTCTTCCCCCTGATCTTTTGTGATTTCCCTCATTGTACAATTTAGTTTCACAAACAAACATTAATTCATTTATTGATAGGATATTGTGAGGTTTAATTCACAATTTTTCCAGATGATCATCATTTTTATTTAAATTCTGCTTTCTTCACCTTTTTTGTTTTTGAGTACTTTTAGAGAGAAGTCTCTTAATTATCTCATTGTTATTTTATTATTGTTGTTTTTTTTTATTTTCAACCTAATATCTCTTTTGATTTTTCTCCATTGTAATTTATTCCATTATTTATGCTTTCCTTTATAGTATTGTTTGGTCATTGTTGTTGTTTAGTCCTGTTTGGCTCTTCATGACCACATTTGGGGTTTTCTTAGCAAAAATATTGAAAATGTTTGCCATTTCCTTCTCCAGTTCATTTTACAAAAGAGGACACTGAGATAAAACAGGTTTAAGTAACTTACCCATGTTCAGAAAGTTAATAAGTGTTTGAGGTCATATTCTAATTTAGGAAGATTTAAGAAAGAGTCCTTCTGACTCTAGTCCTTCACTCTAACCATTAAGCAACCTAACTGCCCATTTTATTTGACTTTCTTTTATTTCTTTGCTAGGAGTGTCTGCAAAGTAAATTATCACATTTGTCTTTCCTTTTTTGGTAGAAAACCTTCAAATTTACTTCTTTTATTGAATGTTCATCTCTTTCATTAATGATTAAGGTTTTCATGGTGAGCTTCTTTAATCTTTGAAATACATTATTTTATTTCTTTCCATGATTTCAGGTGGGTACAGAATAACCCTCTGTTATTTGAATTTGTTTTTCTTTATATTTTAATGTCTTTCTCTTGATCATTTAAAGCATTTGGTTTTGATCTTTAGAATTGTTGGATTTAAATATTTTGTGTCTAGTAATATACAGTATAGGTCTTTTTTTTTAGGGGTGTTTGATTCTTTTGATGGGCATACAGAAGTTCTGGGCAATTATCTTTTATTATTTCTTGCATTACAATGTTCAGATTTTTTTGAACTTGCCTGTTTTTCTGGGAGACCTATCATCCTTCTCTACACATTATATCTTAAAAAGTTTCATATTGCATATATATAGACATTATGTATTCTTTTAATATTGTAGCTTTTTCCCTTCTTTTCTTCCAGATAATCCTTCACTCCTATTTGTGTGTATTTCCAAGACGTTGTTCTCTCTGTTGTTTCTATGAAGAAATTTGCCATCATAGAATCAAGTTTTTCTATTCTACCAATTATTTATCCTTTGTAGGCCAGAAATTCTACTTCTTTGATTTTTATTTTTTTTAAATATTTGAGAACATCTTATTATGATTTCATTACTTCTTTAGAATACACAAACTATTTTCTCATCATGTGTTAATTAATTTTCCTTTCTTTTGCAATCTTTATTTTAAGATATTTGAACATTTTTATTTGATCTGGCTATCTCCACCTTTGTTTTTAACATTTTTTCTCTCTTGATTTATATGTTTGTATTCAAGATTTTCAACTGAATTTTCTTTCTTCTGAGATTGTTTAAAATTTTGCTTCTTTTTTCTTACATTTCCCTATCTTTACCTTCTGACTTCTTCACATTTGATTATGGATATCTCATGGCTGTACCTCAAAGATCTCTCAAATGCTTCCTTTGTTG